>NW_028262380.1:34134000-34439500 GCF_047370975.1 Nipponia nippon
TGAGGCTTTCTATTTGACTTTTACAAAAGCCATATTTCATCTGATTTCATCGACTGTACTGTATAGACTGCTGCTGCTGCTTGGCAAGGCACACAGTTGGCTCCTAGGTGTTCTTTCTCATCTCCTACAGTGACATTATTGTCATGAAGAAAACATCCCTCAGTGGGCAGAGCCTTCTAGTTTGAGTTCCAGGTATCACAGTCATATTAGCTCTGCCTTGGATCCCAGCTTGTAACAATGCAGGATACTGAGGCCCTTGCTTGTGAATTGTGACTGTAACCCCTACAGTATACTGTACAGCTGTATTTACTGTACAGCATACAGGCCCAAACATGTAGTTTGTTATATTTTATTTACAAATAGTAACCAGGCTCAGACATTTAGTATTTCTAATGGAATAGTTCACCACTTTCTCCTTGCTATGTTCTTAATTGGGTTAAGTCTGGTAATAAATCTGATGCTTGTAGTGATCTTTAACTTGTTTGTGTCATATTTTCTGGGCTGAAGTACATGGAAACCTTTGACACTGTTTCCCACAGAATTCTCCTGGAGAAACTGGCTGCCCATGGCTTGGACAGGCATACTCTTCACTGGGTAAAAAACTGGCTGGATGGCCGCGCCCAAAGAGTTGTGGTGAATGGAGTTAAATCCAGTTGGCGGCCTGTCACACATGGTGTTCCCAGGGCTCAGTATTGGGGCCAGTTCTGTTTAATACCTTTATCCACGACCCGGACAAGGAGATCGAGTGCACCCTCAGTAAGTTTGCAGATGACACCAAGTTGGGCAGGAGTGTTGGTCTGCTGGAGGGTAGGAAGCATCTACAGAGGCATCTGGACAGGCTGGATTGATGGGCTGAGGCCAGCTGCATGAGGTTCAACAAGGCTAAGTGCCAGGTCCTGCACTTGGGTCACAACAACCCCATGCAACGCTACAGACTTGGGGAAGAGCAGCTGCAAAGCTGCCCGGTGGAAAAGGACCTGGGGTTGTTGGTCGACAGCCGGCTGAATATGTGCCAGCAGAGTGCCCAGGTGGCCAAGAAGGCCAATGGCATCGTGGCTTGTATCAGGAATAGTGTGGCCAGCAGGACTAGGGAAGGGATCGTCCACCTGTACTCAGCACTGGTGAGGCCGCACCTGGAATCCTGTGTTCAGTTTTGGGCCCCTCACTACAAGAAGGACATTGAGGTGCTGGAGCGTGTCCAGAGAAGGAAGCAGTGAAGCTGGTGAAGGGTCTAGAGCACAAGTCCTATGAGGAGCAGCTGAGGGAACTGGGGTTGTTTAGCCTGTGGAAAAGGAGGCTGAGGGGAGACCTTATTGCTCTCTACAACTACCTGAAAGGAGGTTGTAGCAAGGTAGGTATCAGTCTCTTCTCCCAAGTAACAAGTGATAGGACAAGAGGAAATGGCCTCAAGTTGCACGAAGGGAGGTTTAGATTGGATATTAGGAAAAATTTCTTCACCGAAAGGGTTGTCAAGCACTGGAACAGGCTGCCGAGGGAAGTGGTTGAGTCCCCATCCCTGGAGGTATTTAAAAGACGTGTAGATGTGGTGCTTAGGGACATGGTTTAGTGGTGGACTTGGCAGTGCTAGGTTAACAGTTGGACTTGATGATCTGAAAAAAACCTAAACAATTCTATGATTCTTTGATTCTATGAAGATGCAACTGTTTAAGAAACAAATCTATCCTGATATTACACAAATTTCTCCAAATGAATCTCATATTCTTGTAGTTTCTCTGTTGATAATTCACTGTTCCAGTTTTGTAGTCTGTTGCTTTGTCAGCTTATTCTAAAGTTTATGAATTAAGGACATGAAAGACCAGGATTACATCCTATTTATCATACAGTTATATCAAGAGAAGCAGGACTAATGGATTTACGAAGATATCTGTGAGCTCACAAATGCGTGGGCCATGCATCAGTCCTAGATAGGGCAACGGTGCAGATAAACCTTGATGTGATCACAGGCGTTGGGAAACACTTGCAGGTGATCTGTGGTCAATGAAAGCTGTGAAAGTAAGCATGCTGTGATTTTGTACCTGTGTCTGTTCAAGCTATGAACAGTATCTTGTCCAACTGCAGTCTACCTTTCTAACTCGGTCCAAAACTTTTTTTGTTTTACTTAGCTCTGTACTTGAAAGAAAAAGGTTGAAAGGGTAAACATGATGGCACAGTTTTAGAACAAGTTAATTAGATTAGAAAGGAATTGTACTCACATTGAACAAAGATATTCGATTTCTGAATCAACAACTAAGTGAAGAGATATCTGGTAAATATTTCAACCTTCTTTCCCTCACTTTACCTGTAATGTAAAGTATCATAATTCTTTAGAACAATGATTAGTGTTAAGGACCTTTTTCAAAGCAGTTTTATATGATAAGGTCATTTCTTGTCCACAGTGGGTATGTTGCAGATAAAAATAATCAAAAAATACTAAGGGGGAGTTACCTAATCTAAAACACACTGATCTAAATAAGGCTAATGGATGATGGTAACTTTCAGTCTTTGTCATTAGTGAATCTTCCAAAAGTTTGTACAGCCAATGAAAATTGTGGTTTTGCTACTAGTTGACCAGTAGGAAATGTATGAAAATGCTGCATCATTTTGGATGGCCACAAAACAAACTTCAAGAGCAATCCCTTTTTTCATCCTTAGATAGTGTCAAGCCGCGATTGAGCAGTGTATTCACGTGTTCATATTACCACATATCATGGTCCACATCACCATATAACTTAATAATGAACATTTTTAGGCAAAAATAGGGATATGTTTCTTGACCAAAGTTGTTTCTTTGGAACTGCTTCAAGGGCAGTCTTGTATTGGTTGAGCAGGATTTCCCTATGTCTGTTTTGTAAAAGCTAATTAAGCCTTTTCACAAATGCCAGTAATCCCTAACTCTGAACAAGTGAACCCTCCAAAAGAAAAAAATGCATTTTTTACAAGAAGTAAACGCCAGGATGTTATTTCATTTGAGTGGCTGCTTTCCAACATCTTGCTGTTTCTCTACCAAGTTTTAAAACTACAGATTTTTTTCTCAAAGAACCAACAGTCCTTGGAGTGACTGATTTTGTAACAGAATGATAGAAAACATCTTTTAGATCTTGCTAATTTTTCTGACTTACTGGTATTGTTGAGACCTGTTGAAATGCTAATAATCAGTTAACTGACTCAACTGCTTTGTCAGCTGATGTGCTCAGTCTTCACCAATGAGCTTCACTCAAGATGAGAACTGTAATACTGGAAAAAAACATTTTCAGGTTATTTCAACAATTGGCTACAGTGAGTAAAATGGTTTAAAATGTCTGTTCTTGCTTCCTCACACACTGCAGTCTCACAGTAGGACTTAATGAATAGATGTGGAAACACACTGTACTCGTTGTATGAGTGAGTCTGGACAGGCTGCCAAAAATTCTGGCAGAAAAAGTCTTAGTCTTTCATATAGGTCAAAAGTCAGTTCTATTGAACATTGTAACACATTGCAAAAAGCTGCTGTCCTTTAAAATTTCTCTTGAATGCTCCTGTTGCCTTAGACGTTTTAATGGTCTGAATAAGTGAGTAATGGCATAATAATTAATTACCTCTTTTGTAAGGTATTTCAGCCAGAGATTTCAAAGTCATGGTTATGTCAGAACCCAGGTACATTAAACCCCAGTGTGGATTCTTTCTCTGAGAAGTAAAGTAGCCTGAAATTACCAAGGCTTAAACTAAGAAGGATTGAACTGTAGAGAATCAAGGCCACTTTATTTCTCTATGAGAGCACTGAGAGAAGGATGTAATGCGCTTTAGCTTGTGCTCCTTAACTACATACCTACAGTGAACATATTTTAAAACTCCTGAATGCCTTGTGGGACAAAGAAGCAGAATTGTATCTCAAAGTAGGGAGCCTGCTTCTTTTTTTATCTGCAAATAATTCTGTAACAAATTGTTGAATGTAAGCAGTTTGCATTCACTTTTGGTAGATTTTCTTTTTTACACTCTCCTAAGGAGGTTCTATGAGTTAAGAACCATTGATTTCAGTGCCCTAACAGCAGTAGGCTTACAGGGCTTGCACATGATAGGTTAACTTAAGCAGTTATTAATGCTTTTGTAGAATCGGAAGCATTGTGTTATTAATAAGATAATATTGAAATGTCATATTAATGAGTGAGTGAAACAGAATGGGATACACAGTATATGAAATCAAAAGTTTCTGGGAAAGACAATGGGTGTTTTCTTGTTCAATTCAGTGCTGGTTGCTTTTGTTCAACTTAACAAGTTAAATGGAGCTAAAGTTTTATGTAATTCCTGTAAAATATCCTAATTAAAATAAATAATTAAAGTATTGGAGAAAGATGCTCTAACCTTTAATAGCAAGTGCCAGCATCAAAACAATGCTTTAACCACCATAATGAGAGTATACATAATCCATCAAAACTAAGTGAGAATTCATATCTCATCTCCATATCTTACTTTTACTTCTGTTTTTCCTTCTGAGAGCAGAGTCAAGTACAACAAAATAAACAGTGCCACATACTTCACTCTTCTCAGAAGACTGAGCTTACAATCAAGAACTTGCTATTGCAATACAAAAGGTTTATTATCTCCAGAACACAAGAATCTCTGAATGACGAACATGCCTTGTGTAAGGGAAGTGTATTTTTGAAGAAAACACATGTTGTTTCTGTGAATACAGGGTTATCCAAGCTTTCCTCAGACACTCCTGCAAGACACAGCTTATCCCAGCTTTCTCCATAGAAATTGTCTTCAGCTACTGCCAGTATCTCTTGGCAGCATTTATGATACTGTGATGACTTTAAAAGGCTGACACTGTATGTAGTACTATGTTTCTCTCTGCACTACTGTAGAGAGACACTATTTTCATATTTGTAGGGAGGCTTTTAAACTTACTTACACATGGAATGGCTGACTTCCTAAACCAGATTATTTATCTTGCTTTCTGGCTAAAACACCAGAATAATATATTTAATCTTTGAGTTTTCATGAAAGCAAAGCCTTAGTATACCTTGGGCACTCTTAAGTAGACACAGATGACTAAAACATGATAGTCTCATTTAAGGTTGCTGGTCTGTAGTTTATTTTCAAGAATAAGTCCATCTCTTCTGATTTTTTTCCGCACTAAAATGACTTTGTTTCAGATGCTAAACATCTATAGATCCCATTAGCCTCAACTATGAATGTTCTGTTTTGAACACCATTTTTCCCAACTTTGAAGGTCTCCTCAAGAAATGGAAGCCCTACATTTGAAGACAGTTACAGCATGCTTTTTCCCAGCTGGCAGTGTGTTAAAAATGCAGCCTCCAATATATATATAGTGCAAAGCTATGAGAATTTATGGCAAGTGAATTTGGAACTGCTTCTAAAAGAAGTGCCACAAGGGGTTTCAGATACGATGGAGTGTTAAGCCTTTCATTGCCTTGTGTGTTGTCTGCAGTACTGAGGAGAAGAGGATGAAGGGACGGAAAAGAAAATCATATTCATTTGTATAGTCCTGAATGAAAACCTTTTACCTGAAGACTTTATAGGCAACAGTATGAACAATTTAAAACTACGTAAAATACTTTTTCAAGGTTTGCATGACTGAATAGCAGTTGTTCAAGGGCAGAAATCAGTATTATTTGAGAGATGTGTTCACATTCCCTCTATTTTTCTAGGTAAGAAAACACAAATATATGTGTGTAGTTGTCTTACACCAGCAACCTCCTGTGAATACTGTATGTGTATTTTGCCTACATGACTCCATCTCTCTCTTTCCTCTTTCTAAGTGCTAGTAAGGCCATGGGTGTTCCAGGACCCATCTTTCCTGACACATACACCAACAGATAGAGTGGATAGAGCAGATAGGGAGACATTTGTGGTAACATCCTTTTTTACTGTAAGTGTATACAGAATTATGCTATAAAACTTACTGCAAGCACAAACTTGATACCAGTGTAGCCCTTTTTCTGTAGTTGCTTCTAATTTACACTTGTGTGAAGCAGAGCAGAAAGCAAAGCCAATGGTTTAGCTAAAGGACGTTCAATTAAACATGAATGTTATTTGGCCTCTGTCAGTCTCTGAATCATGAACAAAACTACTTCACCACACAGTACAAAGTTGTTTTCAGACTTTTTGAGAAACCCAGGATTGGTGATGTTGTTCCTATCTTAGAATCTGAAAACACAGGGGTAGATTATTGTTTAGGTTACAGAGGAGAAAAAAGACACAAACTGATGTTAGTTTTAGATTTGTTTCTGGTTTAAGTCTTCCTTTTACAAATGTAATGATGCAATTGAGTAACAAGCTACTTGCCTGGGAAGTTCTGCTCAGTTACTGAAGAAGTACAGCAGAGGCAGCAGCAGCAGTTTTTCCACAATATTCTGATAATCTCAGCAAGGCTTTGGCACATAATCTTTGATATATTATATTGAATAAAAATTGTGGTGTTTACAAAACAATTAGATAATCTAAGTACTCTGCTATGGCAGATACTGAGTACTAGTACCATGTTTAGTTACTGTTCCAGAAGAGCATCAAGGTCCTTTTGATCCTTATGCTCCGAGTTCTCTAAGTTTTATCTTTATGCTCCAAGTTCTTCACACTTGAAGACCACGTACAATAGGTAACATTATCAAAGCATAAAATAAAGCTTAAAATCATATTAGTAAATTCAGGATAGAGGGCCTTCTTACAAGTTTTTTCTTGTTCAGTCTACTTCCAATGAGGTCAGTGAGTACAAATCTCATTGCCTTTACAATGAAAAATCAAACCTTTTTCTTCACCTTGGCTTTCCCAAAGCAACATTGTCAAAACAGAGTAACATAAAGTAAATAAAAAGCTGTTTGGGGAATGATGTGAGAAATGTACGGGCTTCTTTGTGTTCACTTTAATCAGAGTGTGTTGGAACCTTGAATGCCACAATGATGAACATGTTACAAAACACGGATATTCGGAGGTTATAGGTTTACAGTAAATCAGACTTCATTCTATTCACTGAATTTGTAGCCTTCCTGCTGGGCCGGGTAACAAAAGTATCTGTTACTGTTAGCAATAATCATTTTTGTTTTACCAAGACTAAAGATAGAGGCCTGGTTAGGCTAAATCAGGAACTGAACCAAGTTGTCAGCGTTGCTTGCCACACTTCAATCAAAAGCTTTTTGTGGTTTGTGAAAAAAAGTCTTTTTTGTTTTTCTTATAAACTGAGTCATTGTTATTGCTGTTCCATAATTCTTCATTTCTATGGGTTTCAGAAATCCTGAAATAAGATGTGTAAAGCTAGTCTTGTGATTTTGGTTAGCCTCTGGTAGGAAGCAGTAAAAGCCTGATGTAAAGAAAGGGTTCTATTATTTTGAGTCCAGTTTCAAGAGCTCTGGTGAAATATGCAGACATCTAGTTGTGCAGGGTACTTACTGACACTTCAGTCCAGCCTGGTCATTGCAGGCTATCACTCTTTAAAAAGAAGCCTGAGGAATGATTACATTCTATAGGCACATGTCTGATCATTAAATTAGTAGGCTAAGCATAAAATAGGCAAATAAAAATGGGGGAGCTGTTGGTTCACTGAGCAGGGTTTGAGCAAAGATAAAGAGTGCTTAAGCACCTCTTCACAGAGAAATTTGAAGGAAAGTTAGTCACTAGGTCTCCTCTTGCAGGAGGGAAAATAAAAATCCATGAATGAGATCATCTGAGTGGCGGTGTGTGAGGAGTTCTGCAGGCACAGAGAACAAAGCAATTTTTAAAACTCTCAGACAAAGGGCACCCAGCAGAGCCTTTTGAAAAAACTTGAGGAGAAAGCTGAATGTTCAGGGGCATTAGTAAGTTTGTAGGCTTGTAGGAGAGAACTAATTTGAGAGTTTAAAGAGATGATTTCTAATTCCCATCTTCCTGTGATCCAAGTAAGAATGGTTCTCATGTGAATGGTAAGATGTATGTGTTTGTGGTTGCCAAGAACAGAAAAATTGTAGGTGATGATAACTTGTAGTAATGTCTGTTTAGAGTAGTGTTGTCCCTCTTACACTGTGTTTATTCAGACCAAACTGGATCTGTGGCTATTTGTACCTAATGGTTAACCTTAGTTGCTATCCTTTTGTATAGAATGGATCTGAGATAGCTGGCATACCAGACTCATCAAATAATGGCAGAAAACTTCATTTTCTTGAAAACTAGTTTGAACAATAAAACAATAAATAGGCATTCATCCTTTGGTTTTGTATTGTTTCCTTAGGCTGTAAGATTTGTGGAATCTGTGGGCATATGTACATCAGACAAGAGATATTCCAGAGCCACTGGTGATCTGTGCCATTTTAAACTGGTACATTTGCATGCCTCCATGCACTGCTTAGAGAAGGTACCAGCTCAGATCCCAAAAGTGAATGGCTATATCACGGTAACACTTTGCCTCTACTAATAAGCAGACACATCTTGCCATTCTGGCATGAACTCAACTGCTGTTTGCATGGATGTCTCAGCACTGTGTTCTGTTGTGTGGTTTTGACACGTCCTTCATGTTTTTTCAGGCCTGAAACCCATCTTGCTTAGTCAGAAATAAATAAACTTGCATAAAAAACAGTAGAGGATAGAGGAGATACAGTATAGCTATTGCTATCTGGTACTCGAAGAAGAAACGAGTAAGTTCAGAAATGGTCAAACTTTTCTAACACTGCAAATTTTTCCAACAACTTTTGTTGGAAAATTAGTGTTTGGAGATGACAATTATGAACTGCTCAAGCTAGCCAACTGTGTCAACTGAAATGAAGGCTGAGATATTTTCGTTGTCTCTTGCATTAAAACTTTGCCAAAAATAAAAATACCAGGAAGAAAATAGCTGGATTGTATGACCTGTACATCAGGCATGTCTTGTGAACTTAATTTTTTTTTTTTATAAGACCTGCACTTAATTTTCTTTTGCTTTGACTTAACCTGTCCACTTCTGGCAAAACAGTCTACCCATTTGACATGTCCTTGCCTCTCATGTATTGGAGGAGCAGACAATGCACAAGAAGATGAGAGTTTCAACATATTCCATTAATGCTTATCACATTAAAACTTTAGGAACTCGGGAAACTGCTGAAACTACATGCTTGTCCATGCTGGATCAGAGACCATATGCAATTTCCTGGTGTCTCTCACTCATTCAAAAGAGCAGCATCGGTTTCCACCAACAAGAAACTAGGTACCTTTTGCTACTTTATTATTATTAGTTTGTTCATGTGAATTGAATGCTTCAGAGTAAATTAGTAGTTATTATTTTATAAAATCTCTGGCTATTATTTTATAAAATCTCTTGAGCATGTTATGTAATAGTACCAAGACAAATAAAGTAAAATGATAGTGATTTGTGTGAATGTATTTTGACAAAAGAAGTAATAACACGAACAATTATCCTTTTTTAAAAGTATTTGAAAAGCTTCAACTAGTTGCCCCTTCATCATATCCCATTATTTTTCAGTTTTATGGAGCTTGTGTTCTGTCTCTAATCAAGACAATGTTCATGGATGCTTAAAAATCTAGAGAGCACTTTTATTTCAGATCAAATAGGAGGAAGAATATGAAATAATTCTCAAAAGGGTTGTGAAATTTGCAGCTCAATTTTGTAACCTCACTCTTTTCATATGTTTGGATGACCAGTTGGGATTTTGGGTGCTTAGATGGACTAAACTATAGTTCTGAACCTTTCTAAAGTTCATTTACACAGAACCAGTGTTTATCCAATACTGTAAATCAAGTTTCAATCTTATAAAAAATATGGAAAACTATTCCTTTTCTTTCTAGCCTTAAAAAGATAGCTTCAACCCCAGAAAACGATTATGAGATTGAGAAAATCTAATGTTTCAGGTGGGAGTTATATGAGGAAGAAGAAGTGGTTTGCAGAGGCACATTGCAAAAGAATAAATACATGCTTAAGCAAACAAATAAAGCTAACTTCAATGCTTATATAGAGCATCCACATAATAATGGAAACAAAGTGGTATCTTTAAAGATGTAAGTTTGCCTTTTTATTCGCACAGCATAACACTTCCATATCATCAGCTCTTCATATCTATGAATAAGTCACTTTTACTTTACAGATAAAACATTTATGCACCATTCACTGGGGAATCAGTCCTTATTTACAAAAAAAGCTTTTTATAAAACTACAAAAATGACACATAGCATTTCTTTGTTGTCCAGTCGGATTCAGCAAGGTCTGTTGCTAATTCTTGGCATTTTAGTCACATTAGAGTTCCTAGAGGAATCCTTATCTTACTTTTGCCAATGGCAAATGGTGCCCATGACTAGAAAAATAATATTGTTAATCTGGCAGTGTCCGTTATAGTATCCTAATTTTTGAAATTTTCTGCCAGGCACATATTTCTCATTTAGGCAGAGACGGTAGAAAGACCATATTCTGCCATAATTTCCTTCATCCCCTCTGTGACTTTCATACCTTCTGGGTTTTTGTCTTAACACATACAGTATTTATTTGCCTACCTGTTATTCCCTTCAGGGTGCCCTACATGTCTCAAAATGTTTTGGAGATCAGTACCCTGTTGCCTTCATGTTAGCACTATCATTTTTGACGGAGGTGCTGTGCAGCTTCAGAGAAGAAGACTACAGTGAATGGAAGCAGGTCCTTACGTCACTGCAGCGCGAATATTAATCGTAGCTCAAAAAATGAAATTAGAATCTGTCTGAGACTGAAATTGCCGTTGTGCCTCACTCTTATTTACAAGCAATACTTCCATTTCTTGTACTTTATTAAATAAGATTTTAGTAATCCATGTGTTCTATATGGAACATTACCATATAATCCACAGTTTTGACCTGCCCTAGATTTTGTATGTCATAAGCAGCTCTACTGCTTTCCTATAAATCAGTGAAACTGCAAATAGGGTGGAAGAAAAATGGCTAGCTTGTCTAATTACAGAACACTGGGAAGATCAGAATAGAGGAGCTCTTTAAATGGAAGGACATAACATTTAAACTCTGATTGTAACAAGGTACCATGGCACACATTTACCCTTTCCTCATGACAACCATTATAAGAGGGATGAGAAATTCCAGAAGCATTATCCATTCTCATTAAAATGTGCAAACTTCTATATACTTTCTGTGAGTGCAGTATTCATGTATACTTAACAAATCATTACATCAGCCATTTTACAACATTTGAATGCCAAGTGCAGCAAAGAGGTAACTTGTTTTAACACGACAAGAAGATGATCATCAAAGAACAAGTTTAAGGACAAACATTTTCTTATTTCCCCCATTTAAAATCTGTTTTCCCCAAGAGTAATGTAAGAATGATCTGTAGTATTGCAAAAGATTTGCTGTTACAGAACTGTATGTAATTCTGTACTATATAATGCTCAGATTGTGATAAAACAAAGAAAAGCAGTTTGAAATTGAACTATTACTCTGGATCAGATTATCCCATGCTCAGGAATTGCTTGTGGATAGAAGTGGCAACCTGAAAATGTGAGACTGTTCTTGGCAAAACCTCCAGGGTAATCCCCAGGTTAGAGCTTCTCACGCTTCCTGGCGCGGCTCCTTCTGGTGCAGCAGAGTTTGCTTTTTCATGGCAGAAAATCAAGTGATCACTTGAATTTCACAGGGGGCCTCACAAAGATTCCCTTTTTCTTGTAGTCTCAGGATAACACTCGCTCGGAGTCCTTTTTATTCCAACCCAAAATCTCTGGCTGCTCTGTATTTTTTAAAAAAGACAGGTTTGGCTGCTCCGTCTGGCTGGCTGCCCCTTCTTCTGTGTATGCAACTGTCTAAGAGCAAGGGCTCAGGTGTGAATGGTGGTGTTTAAGTGCGGGGGTGCTTAAGAGGGCCTATAATGTGCATGTTGAAAAATATTCCTGGAGGCCTACAATCTAAGCACATGACAAAGATGAACAAAAATGGGAGAAATAAACAGTGGCGGAGGGAACATGTAGGGTGAATCTGTAGTGCCATTTTCGTGTCTTACAGGTTATTGGTAATCTGAGGATCTTATTTCTGATAAAGGTCTAATTTATTAGCTCGTAACTGCAACAGAACAAACAGCTTAGAGTCTCTCCCTTTGTGGTTACATTTCTTCTTCCCATCTGTTCAATTGGCTATTGCTTTTTCTATAATGGATCCTCTGCAGTATTATAGTTCATAGTTATGTGAAGCAAATGAAAGACATTATGAAAATGGCAAAGCAATGAACATCTCTCTTGGCTAAAACAGAGTTTTAGCATTTCCTCCATGACATGAAGCAAACTTGCTTTATTTTCATCTTCTTTGATGATTAAAATTATGGTACTGTAGCAGGAATTCAAATTTCTTCTCTTTCTTTTTAAGCACTTGAAAATAAAGAATAGAAAGATTTTCAGATCAGTGTAATATGTGCTACACCCAGAGTTATGAATGATTTGGATACAGCAAAAACTTTTAAAACTTACAAAATTTTCTTATGACATTGTTTAGATATTTATTTCTGAAAGTACCACCCACAAAGTACTCTCTTTGTATTGTCAGACAATGTTAAAGTATTGGTGGCTTATAAGTAGTTCCACAGAAATAATGTTTTTTCTGTGTGAAACGGTTTCATCATGGTACTTCTATCATTTTGTAATTGTGTAAAAAGTGTATCTATCTCATTAAGGTACATTTTATTGAAGACTAAAGTGTAGATAATCATGTTTCTGTGTGATTTTTTTTATTGTGGCACAGCTTATGGTTATGACACTATGTGTGGGATTGTGGAAAAGAGGAAATGCCTAGTATTTGATCTGTGCTACATATCCAGAGGTAATCTATCACTAAGATACTTCCTTTCATACAGGCTAAACAAAGTTGAATTATTTCATATTTGCCATAGGCTGGAATGAAGCAGCTGACTTGTGAGTGTTTTGTAAGCTTGTTAGGTTATGTGAGACTTTGGGAGGTTCTAATGTGGTCATCCAAGATGTATGGTGGTGATTTGTTATGATGTAAATGATGCCAGACCCTGTGTGAGTTCCCAGGTCTCCAAGGCAAAAAGATGCAGAAGAAGGAGCAGAAAATGGTACAAAGAAACTTTCTGTGAGATACGGAGGCAGAATAATTTGAATTGAGATTTATAGCTGGGGCAATGTCACCTGCACAGGAGTACCTGACCTTTCCACAGTGCTCCCTTCCCCTTCTTCTTTTAGATAAGTATGTTCAGGGGATTCACTAAGTTCATGGTCATGCAAGCTCCCTCTTGTGAAGTCAATTATGCTGCAGTCTACAAAAATATACCTGTTTGCATTTAATGCCTTGCAATTTCCCCGCACAAATACTGAGCAGTAGTTGTGATGTATTATAACTACTTAGCAGTTTTTCACCATATGCTACAACTAGCTGTCCAGGCAAAGGTGAAAAGAAATATTTTATAAAAATATATTTTAATATTATATGATGACATATCCATTCATTAGAAACCTCATTTCTTTTCCTAGGAAACTTATATGGCAAAACAAACACACGTACATACCACTGTACACAGTGAAGTAAGGTAGAATGAGTATCAAGTTGTAATTCACTAGTACGTTGAAAATATTAACTGAAATGCCAGAACATCAGCAGTCTGTTGAGGCACAGCAGTGTACTCCAGCTAATGAGTTACACACTTTAATTTGCTGCATGGTAATATATTATTAATTGGTAATTTATAATATATGCATACTATCAAATTTATATCAGCTAGTCAGTAATTATGTTTTCAAAGTATGCATTGTTATGAGCTTAAGTTTTGTGGTTGTCTCTGTGTACTTGTCTGTATTGGATAAAGCTCTTTGATGTACAGTACCTGGTTTGAGCTGTACTCCCCTGATGGTAAATTAGCTATTATTTATTTATGGTTTAATCATTAAGCATAGAGAATGTGCACTAGGTAGACATCTTCGTACAGATTCACTTAAGAATCTATACAGCAAGTTTCCAGAAATGATGTTAACAGAACACTTTCTCTCTTGCTTCCACTCCTATCATAATGATTAAGGGTTTTCTTGAGAGCATTAAAGAAATGTGTCTTAAGAGAAGAGCTGAATGGAGAAAAGGTTGAAGGATTGACCTATTGTGTCTTGCTCCACCACTTAGGTTCTCCATGTTTAGCAGACAAGGTGGGAAAAAAGACTTGGAGAGATGAAAGTTCTGCAGATTTTCTTGAGCATGATGGCGAAGCTAAGAAATTTAATTTTAACTTTAGAAGTTTAAATTTCACATGGCAGGAGACAGAAGGAATTAAAGAACAAAGTGATGTGGTCTGATTGGAAAGGAAGATAATCTTAGCAAGTTAATTTTGACTTAATTGCAACATAGCAATATTCACAAGCCTAAAAAATCAAATACGTAAGGCCTCTCCAGATGCCCACTGCAAGTTGTATATTTAAAATAATAACAGGTTTCAGAGATTTATTATTTGCTTTCTGATATTTGGACAACCAGATTTCAAGCTTTCAAACACATTTTGTGTATTGAGATACTTTCCAATACCTTTTTTACTGAATAACCCCTGGTCAGCCTCAAGTCCTCATATTTTCCCTGTTAAGCTTCTGGATGCTAGTATTTGCTTGGCATGCTCTTTTAATCAGTAGTTCCTCAATGACCAAAAGTACCTCCATTTCAAGAGAGGGTCATCCAGATTTACGGTCCCTTGCTGTTAGCCCTGTTTTAATACTTGGAATTTCCAGCCAAGGTGAAACTTAGAAGACAACAGAGAAGTTCAGCTACCTTTACAGCCAGCGAGGAACTTGTAAGGTTTTAAGTAGAATAGCATAGAATAGTATAGAATAGCATAGTGTAGAATAGTTCCTGTTGGAAGGGACCTACAGTGATCATCTAGTCCAACTGCCTGACCACTTCAGGGCTGACCAAAAGTTAAAGCATGTTGTTAAGGGCATTGTCCAAATGCCTCTTAAACATTGACAGGCTTGGGGCATCGACCACCTCTCTAGGAAGCCTGTTCCAGTGAATACATATCGCTGGTTCGTAATATCAAGCCTAGTTCCAAAACAGTATATGGACTAATGTTGCGAATTATTCCATCTTCAAATTTGCTTCTGAAGGACAATAAGACAATAGCATTTTTACTGTTTAATTCATGTCACCTGGTTACAAAACTAGGAGACCATGTGTACATGGAATGCTTAAACAAGCAGAAGGTTTTCTATGAACTTTATTTTCATATTGGGTCATAAAGACAACTTGCAACACAAGGGGAAAGATATAAGGAAGCACATTCAACTAACATGTTTCAGTAAGTCTGGAGTAATGGAACAGTACTGAAGAATCTTCACTTTTAGCTTTGCAGATGGAATTGGGGAAGACAATAACATTGGGATTTTCTTCTCAAAACAAGTAAGTTCTATCTTTGCTAGAAAGTTCATTTACATCTTTGTGTGTGTGCATGCATTCACACAGACATTATTAGTTATGACTCTGTAGTTACATTTACTGCAGATTATGCTTTAATCAGACCTATAATCATCTGTTTGAAATCTGTGTCTCAAGATATCACCATCTTTAAATGAAAATAATTTTTTCTGTATTCTCTTTATATACAGAAGATGTACACAACTGTTGTCCTCATTTAATGCTCTCTTCATTTCCTCAAACCTAAAAAAGAAATAAGAATGACAAAACCCTTCCTACAAATTCCAGATTTAGTGCATGTAGCCAAGGAGTGTTCCAGATAAAGGTTATTTCTTAACTTCTAAAATTAAACATTACAAGTGTTGCTGCTTCTATTTAGATTTACAGTTTTGAACACACTGATTTGAATACACTGCCAAGGGCAGTGCTGAGATCTATCTGACCTTTAAATTTGCAATGGAAAATTTAAATCAGATTTTAGAAAATGGTTCCCAATGATGTTCTTTTTTTCCATTTTCTTGCCAGTTTTCTTGAACTTACCAGCTGTGGTTTGAACATATCTTTAAGGAATCATGGAAACCAAGACAAGAGGCAGGAGGGTGGTCTTTAGGAAGCTGTAGACAGCAGACAGATGGAATATGAGAACCTTGGGTGACATTAGAGAGACTTTGCCAATCAAGAAGTTTGGCAGTTACATCAAGGTCAGAGAGAGACACGTAGCAGTGTTCCAAGCTAAGATATTCTGCTCTGATGCACTAACACAGCAATTTTCTCCCACTGCTGCCATTTTTGCATCTTTGTGTACTCAGTCTGTGGTACTGTGGGAGCTTGTGATGCCTTTGGAGCAGAGATATTTGACATTTCCAACCGAATCCCTGATACACGAGAACATGAGCAAACCCTGTATCTATCATCCAAACAAGAGAACCAAGAACATTAAAGGGGGAATAAACTTAAGAAAAGATTGTTTAGGAATTACAAATCATGTTTGCTCAGTGTGTAGCAGTCTAACAAACATCCTTAATTTCTTTTTTTCTTTGTGTGTGTGTGTGGCATTTCCCATTTGTATGGAAATTATATCATAAATCCACAAAAAGGTTTAGACAACTTGCTCACTGCCTTGAACACAGACACAGAATTTACAAGAAGTGTACAGGAGCAGATTTTGTTAAGGAGCTCATTGCTGATTGACAGGAGCATGTAAGAGAAGGAGGATCATGCTGCATTTACTCCATACTCCTGCCATGCACGTGTACTGTTGGCCCCTGATAGAAGACTGGGTTGGATGGGTCTGAGACAGTGTGGCTCTTCTTATGTTGTTGAGCAATATATTCCCTATGTTTTCACAAAACCTGGCATTTTTTTTTCCTGAATTATAAACTGTGATTTTTAAAGATTGTGAAGAGGCATTTGTAAAAGGAAGTACTATAAAAATACAAAGATACTATCTGAAATTATATGATCCTTATTCAAGTCCAGAATGTGTCCTTTTGGTCTGTATAGAGGGGGATTACTCTACTGTGATGGACCCATCTATGGTTAAAAAAAAAACCAAGACAAATTATTTGAGAGCGATTTCACGTGCTCCATTGGGCTCAATGAAGATTTTGTTGGGATCCACTGATGTGATGAAGGGGAAAACAAAAGGGCACAGCTCTGCCTGCAAACCATGGAATGCACTTCCCTGTGCACTTCTGTGTTTGATGAGGATTCCTTTAAAGGTGTTTTTAAAACTGCATGATCAGGGCTTCACTATGCCTGGTATACAAAGTATAAGACCAAAAATACTGCAAAACCACACATCTGTTGTACAGGCTCAAGTCCCTAAAGATATAAAGGTCTATTTTTTGTGCTCCTTCATCCATTGCAGAAGTAGGAGGGCAACCCATTGATATGAAGTGAAGAACTTCCTGCTTTCTGTGTGGCAAAGGTGACATAAAATACTGTGACTCTGAGCTGCTTATCTGCCTTTGGTCAAGCAAAATCCCACTGACTCAGTTTTGCCTGAGTAAAGGCTAGATAGTGGGCCACGTCCTCTTTGGTTATTATATTGCCTCATTCTCTTTTTTAAAAACATGCAACTTTGAACCTGAAACGGGCATTCAGAATGAAGGGCTCAGAAGAACAGGAGTGTGGCTGGAAAAAAACTAAGCCTTTCTCACTAAAAGGAAAGGCATGCTATCAGCATGCTCTTTATTAAAACTCCTGTGTTTTCTGCTGAGGGAAGATAACACGTAGGGGAAGAGAGAGTGGAAGTTTAAATTAGAATTGATATTAGATGCAACGATTAAGTATTGACAATTTTTCAGGCTTTGGAATGGTTCCCATTTGCAGCTGCAAGGCACTACAGCAGCTTTAGTATTTACGAGCACTTGGTGACTACTCTGACAGGTTTATTATTTGTTGGCTTTCTCCAGCATTGCACAGTAAAAATTGTTTTCAAAGAGTGTTCAAAAGTGTAGCTGGCTGCCACTGTATCAAACCCAATCAATCCACCAATGTATTTCACATTCTTGATTGATAACTGGCTCAGCAGTTTGGCATTTCAGGGAAGGAGTGGAAGGGGAGCAGGTCTCGACAGTCATTAATCCCTTTTCCCTGAGCCTCCCTCGGGCAACTGCTTGTGCCATTATCCACATTTCTTACTGCTGATTTCCACAATCCCATGGCTGTTCAAACCACCACAAATTCACCAGTGTCCCTTTCACTTACCATAGACCTTTCATCACACTGGCCTCAGCAGCCCTCCTGGGCTGACAGTGGTCAGGGGAACATCTCTCTCTCTCCCTCCTTTTAAAAATTAAAAAGTTGGGCCATTAATTTGGTTCCTTACCTCAGTCTCCTTTCCTCCCCCTAAATTTATGTTGTTGCTTACTGAACAGGAACATGAGGGTATGAATGTACTTCCTTTAAAATCTGTTTATGTGGGTTGGGGTGAGAGATGTCTTATGGTAAATAAGGTAGAGATTCTGTCTGCCTGCTCTTCCACTGCTGGTTGAATGCGTTATTCATGATGTTTTGCCCATTGCGGTCTGTGTTACCATGAAGCCGAATAAACTATGTTAGCTGCTAGGGAGATAGGCTATTTATTTATTTATTCATTTATTCATTTATTTATTTAAATGCTGCAAAATTGTGAGCAAGCTCACAGTGTGCTGACTGAAATGTCAGAAGTAATTAAGCCAAACTGTTTCCAATGGAAAAAAAAAAAGTCATCTGTCATTATGAGGAGCAGATATCTATAATTAATTGGGAGCTGGATCTATTAGGGAGAAAAGAAAGAGACAGAGAGAGAGAGGCAAACCCCACATTTTTCATGTTTTTCCTGTGTTGACTTCATTGCACTAAGGGTACTGAATACTCCAGATAGGATTAAAAAATACAGATTTGAGCTCCCCACTGAGGATTCAGGATAAAGTCTATCTGTCATTTGCCACCATTCTGTTGTTACATGTAGCTGTGCTGCCAGGAGCACTGCCTTGTGTGTATTTACTATTATATTAAAGCACAAATGTCTCCTCCACCTGTCCTCTAACGAGTAATGTGTCCTGGACAAATCTGTTCCATATAATCCTTATTTAACTACCCTTAGCTTTGGAGGCAGAATCCATGTTAGGAAGGATTGAAGTATCCAAATGAATGGAATTAATTGTGTGAGGAAAGGGAATTCAAGTGATGAAGGCAGCATAAAGAATTTAAAAGAAAGGAAACAGAGACAAAGAACGTCACTGGGAAATTATGAAAGAAAGTCAAATATTATGAAAGAGGTGAACATGCACAGGAATCCTCCAGTGTCTCTATAAATTGCAAATCAAAACCTGCCCCTGAAAACCTCCCCCCTGAAAGCCTTTACCCATGTCAAAGGCTCCACTGAGCCCACTACAATGACCATCCCTTAATCAAATTTGTGTTAACAGTTTACAAGTCTGGGGCCAAGTACCTCAGGAGATCATTATTTCAGCTGACAAAAATGTTGTGTTTTATGAGGAGAAATTAATAAAGAGCAAATAGATGAACTGTTAATGCATATGGACACGAAAAGGTTTCAGGTGGAGGCTGGGAGCTGCGTCAGCTTGGGCAAGAAATTAAAAAAAGATGATCGGTATTATATGGGAGTATTGCTCTTAGTGAAATAACCTTGATTCTCTGATAAGAGAGAGCTTGATTCCCTGTGTTAGCAAAACACCAGACTACCTGGGGAAATGGGCAGGATGTACATGAACTTACTCCGGAACTGGAATGCTGCCCCCAAAATAGGTTTGTGTTGAGGCAGTACTGGTGTCTGTGCTTTCTCAAGCGGTCTCTGGAAGAAGTATTGCTGCAGAGATTTGGGACAGCTTGAAAGAAGTGTGGTAAGTTTAGCAATTTGCAAAAAACCCCAAGTGCTTTGTAAGCAGTGGAAAGTCTGAAGCTTGTCTTCTTATGGGTTTATATCCCAAGGTGAGTCTCTTGTGTGTACCCTTTTGTGTCTAAAAGGGATGAACTAATTTTGTAGCCTGTCTGCCAGTAAATGCACTTCAGAGTTTCATTCTCTCTTCTATGCTATTGCATTTTATCAAATTTACAGGGATTTTAATGTATTTGAGATCCTCAACTCAATTTGAATTTGTTGAAAGGGTACAAAAATTATTGGGCAACAAAGAGTGAGAAAGCTTACAAAACTGGACTAAAGTAATGTTTAAATAATAATATGCAAACAGGATCTTCTGGTCTTTTTCTGGTACCTCCCTGAGCCAGTAGGGCACGATGAGACTTTATTTCTTTTTTCCCCTTAGGAAAAAGTAACACAAAAAAGGAACTTCATTTTTCATATCACCCTCCTGAACAGCCTTTCAGAATTCTGGCCAAGCTGCTCTAATACTCAGATTCCCTTGTTAGAGATCCCTCATCCTCGAGAATATCCCTCCTATCTGAATTCTGCCTTGCTGTTAAATAGGCCATGGGGGGATGATATTGAAGATCTTTGCTGTTGCCTGCAGTGCTTTAGAAAAAAAAAAAATAGTGCACTGTAACACTTTGAATACATTGCAAGATTCTAAAAATACTGGATTTATATTAATCTGTGTCCTGCAATAATGAGTTATATGAAAATACAGTCTTCTCAGCGCATTATGCATTATTTCCCAAATCTCATAGTTTAGGAATGGGGCTATTGCTTGGGCTGCACAGTAGCAAAGATAATAAGGGAATTAAACATTTGCCTTGGCTGAGAGTACCCAGTGGAGGGTTCCATAGTTACTGTGCATTTATTGCTAAAGCTTGGGCCTTTAGCAGCGTGTTCTGAATATCAGGATGTGTCAGAAAATTCACAGCTTATAAGCGCTAGTAATACTGACAGGTTCATCAAAATCATCTTCTTAGAGCTAGGACAATTTATTACATCTTTTTAACCCAAAGGAGTTTATATAATTGATGGATTTGGGTTACATTACAGATACAAAATAACCTTGAGAGAATTGGTGTTCATTGCTGGAGTTGAATTTGATAGAGCTGAAGTGCCATTCACTCGGGGCTTCAACAAAACTGATAGCTCTAGGTTCTATATGACCAATTTAAATTGTTTGAGTAAAATTACATTTTCTGTCTTAAATATAGGACATGCTGATTAGGTTTGAGGGAGAGGGGGTGGTGAACGTATAACTTAAATAAAACCTCCTAAACCAGCAGAGATTTTTCCCTTAGGGCTTTTTTCCCTTTTCCTTTTTTTGACTGTTAAGTGATGGTGTTTCTAACATGCAAGTAGGATGATCAGAAACCAAACTCAACGTTTCCACAGTAGACAGCTCTTTATTCTCCATGATGACTGCAGTCTAAGCTGTCAAGCATTTGTATAAGCTTTTCAGAGACCTATGTGTTAAAATAAAACCTGTAAATTATTGTGCACGTGCAGTAGTTTTTATTTTAGGGTTAAATAATGTTTTCCAAAGAACAGCTGGGACACTGAGAGATTGAGTAACTTGACTAAGCTCACACAGTATGTCAGTGGAAAAGCTGTGGCTAGGCTGTAGACTCCTGGGTCTCTCGCATATGGAGTTGGTGCTGTTTACTAAACCCATTCCCTTCTTTGCAGGTCTGAGTGGTTCTTCAGTCCTGACTATGCCTTATTACACTTAGGTATGTGGTAGAAATGAAATCCAGGGAGGAAATAAAGAAGAAAAATGGAAAATTGAAAGCAAAATAGAAGGTCGTGGAAAGATAAAGTCATATTTTCTGTTTTACTGTTAAAGTGGAGTAAATAAATTATGGTGATGTTCCTGGCATAAAAGCAGGTTTCAAAACAATGTTAAAGGATTTTTTTTTTTGATTATTTTAAATAAAGACATCATTTTAAGTTGTGTAAGGGAATGGAGATCGAGAGTGGGACAAGGATGAGATTCAGGAGCTAATGAGGAGGTGGGAAGGTGATTTCAAGTGTCTTCTGGTTCTGAGGGCAAGTTTAAGCAGCCAAAGGATTCCAGCAGAAAAGGGGTTGCAAAGTAAACTAAAATTGAGGCAGGCATACTGCTGTATGGAAGGGAGTTCCCCACTCAGCAATGTTAAAGATAGGCAGGAGAAAGATGCTGTTAGATGACTCTGTTTCACTAAGTCATCCTCAAGCAAGCATTACCACATCTACTTGTTGCTACTGTCCACTCAGAAAAAACCCCCACAAATAGGACTCCTAGACCATGGTACAGAAGCTATCCACACTGAGTAGTATTTTCCTTAGCTGGGAACTCAGGTTCTACATAGCTAGGAGGCTTTTCTGGAAGTGTTTTATCCTTTAACCCAAACTTGTAATCTAAGATATATTGAACACATTTTGGAAATGTCTTGAAAAATAAGTGATGAACTGAATGTTCTGAGTTCCTCTAGCCATTCCATAAAATACAGATAAAATTTTCAGAAGCAGAGCCCTTCATAACACTGTAAAAGAGGTCCAGATGGCCAGTGCAGCACTCTGAAAAAGTGCATCTTGCTCCATTGTATGGAATATCTGAAGAATTCTCAGCCATTCTTATTTTCTTTTTTGGATGTTATTTCCCAATCAATTTTGTAGGTGACTTTGTTATGTTGAGAATTTTAAAATAGTAATAATAATAATAATAATAATAATAATAATAATAATAATAATAATAATAATAATAATATCCTTTCCACTGTGGCATTTACTCAAACTTACCTACAAAAATGTTGGCAAATGTTATGGGAAAAATCCCAACATTACCTTTGAAATGGACATGAGCGTGTTTTTTGGTGATAGCATGAACATTTATTGACATAATAATTACAGTAGCTAAAGAATAGCTAGCAGGAGAAGCAACTAATGTAAATCATAAAGGCCTTCTTAAATGACTCATTGGATTAAAGTGATGTTTCCCTTTCTGGGAAGCTGCATATACAATGAAGAGACAGATTTTCTGAATCAAGAAGTTTCTGTTCTTTTCATATGCACTGCATCCTTTATTTCAAAATGAGGAAATGCATTTGAAGGTTAGGAAAATTAAAAGGTACAACTTCTCTTTGTGTATGCTCCTCACTTTAAAGACAACTTAAGGAGACAGTAGTCTTGAAATATTCACTTTTTCAGGGCTTTGTGAACATAAACTAGAAAGGCAGTTCAGGGAGTTCACCAGTTCACTGGGAAATTTTGTCTCAAATGCAATTATTTCCAAAACTCTCAGATGAGGGGGGGAAAGAGGCTTCAACAGACTGCAGCACACACAATTTGATCATGCCCCCAAGTGTCTTAGCTCTCATCCCAGTTGGGTAGCAGAATGGGCTCCTCCTCTGAAACATAGCCCATCCTCTCTTTGATGGAAGCAGTGTGAATATGAGACTGAAGGTAAGAGAGGTGATCAGTTCTGTTGAGTGATGTTACCCATTGGGATATACTCTGTATGTGTCTGAAATGGAGAAGTAACTAGTGTAATATATCAACTATTTATTTTATGAATTCCATATTCATGTCACCTTGCTGGTATGTGCATACGCAAACTTTTTTATTTTGGAATGTATTCAGTTTGGTGTTCTGTTGTATGTAATTTTGCTTAAAATAATTGCTAGGCAAAAGCCTTGTATTCAAATAAGTCATGTGTCTTTGTGATCTGATCCTTGTTAATGTTATTGGAGCTTTTTCCCAAGACTGGAGGCACTTATATATCTATGTTAATATTCTAAATACAGGTCTATTAAACATGAGACATTATCATAAAGCTATACTTTGTGATGGAGTATAGCATTCATCTGCATAAGTGTAGCTGTATATATATTTATATGTGTATATATACATATATAGGTATGTTAATATTCAAGTTAAATGATAATTTCTTTGCAAAACTCCCTGATTTACTGTAATTGTTATATTATTCTCTCTTCTGGGATTGTGTTTCTAGTATCTAGTCATCTTCCACACTCCTCATGTCTATCATATTTCTCGCTCTGCTGCCTCTCTCTGTCTTATGCCTAAAGGTAATCTGTCACATCTCAGGCAGTTGTGACAATTATGGGCAGTCTGCTGCATTGGGTGGCCAGAAAAAACAGATGAGGGTGCTTTTCTAGCATTTTCTCTTCCAGCTAGAAGCAGGCCAAAAGGGTTCTTTGCATCCTGCGTTGCTTCCCTGGAACAGTCACCTGCACTGCTGCCTCTGCCACTGCTTGCTTCTCTCAGTGAAAATTTGTGTGCCTAACCAGGCAAGGGACTGCTCTTCACACATCCTTGCTTTGATATAATTACAAAGCACTTTCCTTCTTCTCTGTTTCTTGCTCCCCAAGAGGCAATCTGGTCTATTGTGTGACTGTGACTTTGCTTCCAAAAGTCACACAGGTAATGTAAAGGAAGCATTTTTCATTCATAACAGAATTTTGTGAAACTGTGATTCAGCACAGATTGTGTGAAATGGAGGCTGTCTGATTGATATACAAATTGGAAAAGTTGCAGATTTTGTTTCTATCACCTTTTTCTCACTGTTACCTTTCACAGCTGTGGTGGATTTATACTGGTTTGTTTCAGAATTTTTTGATCTGTGCTAATTATGTCATGGGAAATAGCCTTCAGGTTTTTATGAATAAACCTAGGTTTGGATTTAAGCTCATTGAAATTGCCATAGTTTGTAGTGTTATATTTTGTTACCATTATCTTCCTTTGTTTAGGAAAAATCTAGGAATTTTCAGAAGTGAAAGGACACAGATTCTGCATGTTGTAAAGTTCTGGTGAGGCTGTAATTCCCATACAAATAAACAACTGAGTGCAGCATAGTTTTAGCTTTTAACTGCACCAGACCAGTTTTTTAAGTGATGGAATGATAATCTTGATGTTCTGGCCAAATTAGATCTGAGAGCACGAAGTTTTGCCTGTCAGTTCTCTCCTGTGGCTTCAATTCAATATGCTATTTTCTGACAATTCAGACCAAGTCCAATGGCTTTTGACCTTTTCATGTCAATTGGATTTTTTTGTATTGACTTATACAGTTCCTGAATCATGCTGCTTTTAAGAGTATTGTTGCATAATATTCTTAAGTGATACTGCTGTGAAGTAGTAATTATTTCTTGCTTAGCTCCCTCTGATTTCTTTATGCAGGTGTACAAATATACAGAGAGGGATAGTATGATTTCAGTCTACTTTATGACAAGGTAATATGTTTACTGAAGGGAAGGTGTTCCATACAGATGAGGTGAACCACAATATAGATTGGCAGATTTGTTGACAGTACCTGATATATAAAGATCCTGTGCTGCTTCATGGCTTGCAGGGTAAGGAAAATAGCACCTCATCTTGTATAACACACAAGTACACATACTTTCACACTCTCTGCGCAGTAATAAGTCTTTATCATGCCTTGCTGTTGTAGAAGGCATTTAGGTATCCAGAAAATATCTTCCTTAACCTAGGGCAAAATCCCTAGAGTACTATAACTGAAGAAAAAATTCTTACTGACTTAAGTGAGCCTTGGATTGAGCCTATAAATGCAAATCTTAATCATACTCCTAAGTACTAGGAATATACTACAAATGGATGCTGTATCCAGAGCTTCAGAAAAAGCGCTGAAGTTTTCTTTCATACATTTTGAAGGTTGGTCTTATTGATATTTCTTTGTCCTCTGTTATTTCCATTTGTTGATGAACTTTGAGAACAATCTAAATTATTTGGTTATCATCTTGTGACTTACCATCCATTTCGTGGGTAGCATTTTTATTTCCTGGCCTCAAAATGCAATTATTTCTGGTTCTATCTATTACAGCTATAGCCATGTGATCCTAGGAGAGGTCAAACCCACATTTCAGCATTTTTCCTCCTTCAGCTCTTTTATTCAAGTTTATGGTACTGATATGTTCATTGTTTTCAGATAATGTACAGTCCTGTCAACAGAACAATGCACAGTGAATATGTTGTCTAATGTATCATTGAGCTTTTAGTTCTCTGGCTACAGAATTAACTGCTAGGCTTTTAAAAAGTAACCTATATTCCAAAGTCAGTATTTTAGTGAAGTCTTTAGGTAGTTACTAGTGCTCTGAAATATTTTTATACTACAGAGGAACTTTGTTTAGCCATTATGAGATAACAATATGCTGATATTTCTGGTTATGTACTTCTGTGACTTTAATAAGAATTTGGGCAAGTAAAGAACAAAAATAACCTTTGCATGATTTATGCATATAAGGTTGCAATTGCTGTTGTGACATGAAGTATGTGATGTTGCAGGTACTGTAACAGTTATGACATGACCATATAAGCAAAGACAGTGAACAAAGTAGACTCTAAGCTACTGAAGTATTAAAGTTTTAGACATACGTAATATAGTCAATGCTGTATCCTGGTATGATTAGTGAAAAAATCTGTGGGCCCAAGTTGCCAGTTGCTGTTTGCCTTGCAGCTTTAATTGTTGCAGGCCAGTTTGAGTTGGAGCTGGACTATCAATTTCTTCCTGTCTTTTCTGAATCTGTCTCTGTTTCCCAATAAATGGAGCATATTGAAGGAATTTCTGTTCATTCTGCAGATTTTAAAGGTCAAAATATTCTTAAGTGTGGTAAAAAAAAAGAAACAGTATTTGTCAGTGTTAAAAAGTTATTCTAGTCTCTTTGGAGATACTAAATATTTTATTTGTAAATCACCAGTATGTATCTGTAGTGTAAAGCTGCACTGTGGTCTATGATATGACTTTAATTTTTACATACACACTGTGTTTTTATGCTAGCTCTATATTTTTGTCTCAGTTCCGTCTCCTTCATAAACAGTGTAAGAACTCTGTAGCGGAAGGTACCAGAATACAGTGAAAAGGAGGACATAAAACATGTTGATCATGTTACACTCAGATGAGTACCTTTCCTATATGCTCTGCAGTTGTCCCAGTTCATCCATAGCATATATTGTGAAGAGCAACTTAAATGTTTGTGCTGGCTTCTAGTTTGAGAAAGCCATTGACTGAATGGACTTGAAAAGGGACAAAAGAAGCTCAGGTAACAATAATATGTGCAAAAACTTTTTAACATGCTTTAAGCATTGGAGAAACAGTAGTCTAAAAAATGATGCTCCATTGTGAATCTCAAAATGTCTGCTAAACTATCTGGAGAAAACAGACTGAGCAAGGAATATGCTGTTGAGTGGTGGATGAAGATGTATGTATGCAGAAGAGATAAAACCAGTATAACAGTGATCTCTCTAAATAACTGATTTACAGTAGGACCTATTCTTTCCTGAGTTACTGGAAGACACCATTGCTGAGCAGTGTGCTTCAACTGATGTACTTTAAATCCAATAACCCTCCCTCCCTTACAACCTTTTGAGAGAGAATTTGAGTAATAAGCAGTAAATGAGAGTTGACCTCTGTTGACTTAATGCACAGAGAGATGAAAAAGATAATCTATATCGACCCTGCAGAATGAGGAGAAACATTCAGCATCTTTCAAGAGACGCATCCATAGAAGCAGCTGTAAAATCAGGAGTGCAGGCAGCCTTGGTGTTCTTACAGAGCAGCTTGTCACTGTTCTCCCTGCTAATGAACTTGGTAGTCTGTCTCCGGGGTAATATTGGACAGTTCAGCCTGACAGCTAAAGTGTGGTAGAAAATAATACACAAGCCTGAGTAACAGATAAAAGAAAACTAAGACATTTAAGGCATTGATCTCTAATTATTGCAGTCCATAAACAATGAATGTCTGCAACTACATATTTCAGATAACTTCATACTTTGCTCTCCCTCTCAGCCTCATTTTTGACATTTAAATTCACATGTGTTATTGGTGAGCTATGAAATGGGGATCACTGGGTTAGGACAATTTAAATGGAAGACAGCAGTGGGTACAGGTAGACTCCAGACAGTAGTTCTAGCAGAGCAGAAGTAGTAGGACAGCCAAGAAATCTGGGATGGAGCTTGACCAGTCCTTGAAAATAGTTATAGTCAGAATGTTAATGTGTGAAGCCTGGCATTAATATGGAAAGAATATTTTAGATACTGTTTTCTAGTCTTATTAACTGAAATAGAGATTCTTGTTTGACAACAGAGGTGATTGACATGAATATGAATATGTCCTCATCTGAGGACATGAAATACATCCTCACATGATGTGATTGCAAGTGGTCATACTGCTGAACAAAAGGAAATGACCCTGTAACGACAAAGAGCTTTAGGCTATTCCACATTTGTTTCTAGTGCGGTAACCGGTATATGAACTACAGGTATTAGTTTAGGATGAACAAGGTTGAAGACCCGGTAAAAAGCTGAAAGAAAGGAAATTCTGAGGGTACATGAGAAGCTGTCCAAGGGGCCAGTTTTCCGATTTGTTGAAAGGGAAGAGAGAACCAATCATTTGCAGTATGTGGATTCTAATGGTATTCTCAGAATGATATTCCTAAAATAATGCTGTAATAGACATAGGAGATGCAGGTGTCTGCTTTTGGATGCATTTCAGGTTCCTGGCTAATGTTGACCTAAAGGCAAAACTAACTCTTGCATAATCTTTTATGAATATTTATAAAACCTTGGTCTTGCTAGCACTACTTCCCTCTCTGGGTTAACACAAGCCAGTCATACAGAAGAGTGGCAGGATGGGATTGAGCATAACCTGGCATGACTCCCATACTTGGACTTTCAGAAAGTGTTTTTAGTTAATTCTGTGGTGGATTCATTGACAGTGTCTTATTTGCAGAAAAGAAAGTAGTTACAAAAGGAAAAAAAGCCATGCATTAAGATGCATTTATATTCACACTGTAAGCATATGCAGAAACTTTCAATAGTACAATGTGCTTTATGAATGGTGTCTAAGTGTCTGAAGGAGTAATGAAATGATCTGTTATTCTAGTTTTAAAAAGACTAAAGTTCTGTTCGTGCGCCTGACATAGCGTAGGCGTAAATAAAGTAGGTTTTCAGCATTGTTCTCTCAAATTAAGGAGGTGGCATAGATAAATTCATCTCTGTGCTCTGTCAGGAAGCTCATGCTTACTCCTTCATGCCTGCTGAGTGTGAGGACTGTGACACAAGCTGACAAAGGCCTAAGTCTTTGCAGCTATAAAAATGGTATCACTCAATGCTTTTCTATGAGACAGTAGAGAAAATACCTCACAGAGTTAAGCAGTCGGATTAACCATTTCAAAAGTGAACGTAGTTCAAATTTTGGATCTCATATATGCCAATCATTCTACTGAAAGTCTGGTGGCACTTCCACTGGCTGGCTCCAGTTCTACACCAACATTAATCAGATGGGAAGCCAAGCCATGATATCAAAACATGGAGCAAACAACAAATCATACCAGTTTCAGGCCAGCATTGTAACTGAAGCTATTCTGGCTCATGATGTACATGTGCTCCCCTGGGCACCTGCTGCTCATTTGTCTGGACTGAGATGTTTACAGGCAAGAACGGGACCTCTTCCACTTCTGTGCATGGGGAGTGTGGTCACTCTCTTAGGGAGCAATTACAGATGCCTGATTATTGCAGTGGGTGGAGCTTGGGGATTGCAACCCAGTGAACAAAAAAGTATGTTTTATATGGTGGACAGTGCAATCTTTTGAATGGGCCATCCCAATAGACACCTTTCAGAGCTGTGGCAAAAGTAAACCTTTATGGCTTTGACATCTCTATGGAAACTGTAATATCACGAAACAGAACATTATAAATGTGGGATGCTATAGGCCACTTTATATAGCCAAGACTGACAGGTCTTAGCAGAATAGAGAATAAGAAAGAAAGTTAGTAGAACAAAACAGTGTTTGTGCAATATGTCTGCTTTGGAAGGGTAGGACTCCAGGGATGGATTGAATATATGTCAATAGTTTAGAAAGTCTTGTTAGAGAATGGGAAACACAAGATATGAACAAGCCTCTGTATGCTGACAAGGCCAATAACAACCTAGTCAACAAATGGTAATTACTGAGGTTGGTGAGATGAACTGATGCAAACATTTGGCTCATAAAATGGTGGATGAATTATTCATCATCAATTGGAAAAGCATTAGAGGGAAATTCACAGCATTGACTGTATCTTCTTAAATTTTCTTTCACTGCACAGTACAATGGTGCCCAAATCTTGTCAGATGATGCCTAACAAAATATAAGGCTAACTGATAAATAAGGTTTCCAAATACTAATACAGAAATATACTTAGCTTCTGTATGGTGATACTCTGTAGCAAATAAAGTGAAAGAAATATTTTGTCCTGGTAACAAAGACTGAATTTTAAATAGTTTATCAAGGATGTGTGGGACAAGCTTATCTGCCGTTTTCACTTTTTGGCAGTTTCTATTATAGATGAAAAAATGCTATCCTCCTAGATGCGATATTCAACTGTCCTAGAATGCTAGTCAATAATAATATTTATATTAGCTCTCTGTTTTCTCTAAATTTAATGGTAACTGTTGTGATTATACTTCTGTACGGAAATAATTCAAAGGTATTTTCCAGCAGTTCATGAGTCAGAATGTAGTTTAGGATGCTTTGGGATCTTCCTGGTCAAATTTAGTATGCGCATTAAATAGGTACTAAAACCAATTAACAATAAGTTACCACTTAACATAAACCTGCTCATACTACTGGTATACATCTCTGTATGCATGATCTATCAGCAGCTTTGAACCCTTACAAGTTATCTTTGGAAACATAGTTGATCTAGTAGAGAATGGAAATTCGAGATATCTAGACTACAACTTCTGTAAGGTACTGAATCAGTCCAGGTAAAGACTCTGCCAATGATTTTATAGAGCAAAAGAAAATTTTTAATGAATTCCTCTTATGAGGAACAAACAAATATTGGGTTTGGGTTTGCTTAATAATTTATGTGAAAGATGAAAAATAGGAACATGGATCTCTCAAAAGGGAAACCTTCAAGGAGCTCTAGCTGTGTGTTTTTAAAAATTAGCTTCTCTGTGAAGCTGCAGAGGTGGATAGTGTTATTTAGTTAAAAAGCATCAAGAGAAGAATCTTTTCTGATTTTTAGGTAACTGATGTCAGCAGCATGAAAAAGAAAATTAATTGCAACAAATAGCGTTAATTGTATTTTATTAAAACAACAGATGAATTTGATTAATGTACAGTTTTTAATGACAAAGGTTATGAGGGTGCCATATATAAACTAATTTGTTGTCTCTGCAGTAGTGGCAGACTGCTTGTCAAAGATGTTGCATATTATTAATATTTATATAAATAAAACAATACAGTAGAAAACAGTAAATTAATACTTAATAAAGTACTAACAGTTAAAAGGATCATGCCAGACACCTCTTTGTGTTCAAGATTTTGAGGTGAGATTGCCACAGGTGTTACACAAACATTAGATAACTGGAAATCTTTAATGATAATTTGCTTTTGATGGTTTAAATGTTTTCAGATTTGCCAGAGTAATGGTTACCCATTTCACAGCAAATCAATCTTTTGTAGTGCAATGGATCAGAGTGCCTGTCAGAGGCTTGAATTCCTGTTATGCATCCCCTGACTTTTCCTATCTCTGTTTTTCTGCTCATCTCCATTGCTGCCTATAAAGCTATCCCTTGTCCTTGAAAGAATTTCCCATGTGCCTTTTTTCAGTTCTTTTATTCCTTTCTTTAAAAGCCTGCTTGTCCATATTCTGTCATTTATATGAGATCAGTCACAACAAATGATTGGCACCACAGCTGAGTTTGGCACAGACAGAGATTTTTAAGCTAGCATCATGCCTCTCAGCTGCAATGCTGGTTAAAATAAATTTGGTAACAGACAGCAGAAGGGATTGCTGTCAAGGAGCTAGATCTAGCTGATAGCTTTTTTGAGCTTTTTTGTACAGCAAGTTCATTGGAGGACATAATAGTTTTCTAAAACGTGCTTGTAACTTGTACTCCTGTGGAGCTATGGGGCTAATTATACAGCAGATGAAGTACCGAGGAGGGGTAAAAGAAAGTGGCAACATTTGAAAACCAGGGGAAGTTGCAGTTGGCACCGCTCAGGATTAGTTTGTTATTTCCAGGATGTGTAACAGACTTCAGCATTTGAGGCACAGGAAAACTGGTGCCGTAGCTATCTCACTGCTGTGCTGAAGAGAAAGTTTTTAAGCATTTGTATGTGTTCGTGGGACGGTTTCCCCAGATGATTGCATTAGGCCAATGTTCTTCACAGCTTGCAGGCTGAGGGCTAACAACGCTCAGCAAATAGTGAATAGTAGGCGCCGCCGTACTCTGTGCTCGAATAACCTGATAGCGTTACCAGCCTTACTAGCTTCTTAGGGAAGTGAACACTATTGCAGGATCATGTACTTCACTGAATCCAGGCCAAACAAAGAACTTGTCCAGATCAAATTTAAATATTTAGACAATAGATGCTAACATTTTTTTCAAGCAAACCTTCTGGGGAATTTGGCTCCAAACTGGTCTGACATTTCTTTGGTCACAGGACACATCCTAGAAGCAACTCCAAGGCTCTGATGGCAATTTCACATTTGAGTTTTTTTCTGCATTCATTGAGCAAAGATGATCACCTGTATTATTGCTGTAAGTCAGCCCTGATATGAATGTTAAATAAAAAGCCTCTAGTAACATTTCCTGCCTTCTAATTTCTGCTGTTAACACCTTCCCACTTGCTGTGTTAAGGGGCGGATCCCATTCTTGTCAGGAGGATTTTTAATGGGTATCATCACCAGCATGCTGTGAGTGCTGGTGGCTCCCTGGGGGCCGATGCCCATCCCACTGTCCCCAGCACAGGAGCAGGGCAGTTGGGGAGTGCAGGGGAGCATCCAGGGCAGCCTCAGCCACTGTGGCAAGACCAGGCTGTGGTGAAGAGCCCAGACCCAGGCCGGGCACAGGCCTGGCTGTGACACAGTGGGGGCCTGAAGTGAAAAAAATCCATCCCTTGATTGGTATATACATGTTCAGAAGTATATTTTGCATTTGATGATTTGCATATAGCATAATCCTGAGATTGCAGTCATATGATACAGATTTTTTTTATAGGAGATTATTTTTACATGCTGTATAGTTATTATTTAATTGTATTTTCATGTTGATTGTCATGTGGATTATAAACTGTTGCCAATAGGAGAATTTTTATTATTCCTGTATGTATTTCCACTTTTTTTTTTTTTTAAAAAGGGCATGAATATTTTCACAAGTCTAGAGTAAGAAGAGAATATTTTTAACACTAAAAAAATAGAATTTAGTGTTGGAGATCTTTGCCTGGCATAATGCATAGCCACAGTGCATATGTACTATATCTCTTAGGAGGTACTCAGTTCACCCCCTGCATCAGATCCATAGCAGTGCCTTGCTGGAATTGTAGCTGTCAGGCCTGATTTCATTTGTTTCATGATTTAGAGATACCAGAATGTTGCTCAGCTGCAGGAAGGTCTGTGCATCATGGGAAAGTAAACTAAAAACCTAAATCCAAGTGAGAGTTGGGAAAGAATCACAGGGAGACACTGTTTCCTTAGGAGAACATGGGGTATATTCCAAAGTGAAACATTTAAATTTAAGATTGGTTGATATTTCTGGCTGATATGACAGATTTAATTTACATTTCCTTAATTTTCTTTATCTCATTTAAAATATCAATTCCACCCTAGTTTTTATTGAAAAATATTTGCTTTTATGTTTTTAACTAGTCCTAACAAAATTAATGCTTTCTTTTAAACAGCTGAATTTCCCACATACTAATATGACTATGAGAAATGGTAATTTCAGAAAAAATGTTAAATATTCTGAAGAAAATATTGTGAAAAAGCAGAAATACTGCAAAAAGAATAACCGTGACATAAGGGCTATTTTCAGTGCTACTTTAACAAAAAATCCTAAGTGTGGAAACCTCTGCAGTTATCTGGAGAGCAACAGTGCATATCAGTTAGGATTCACGGTCACAGGTATTTCTGAAGAAATGAAACCAGTCTCTAGTTGCAGCAGCTATATGGAGGCATAGGCTACATGGAGTTCTTCACCTCATCATTTTCTGAAAAAGAAGACTTATCTGCATTATATACTGGAAAAATCCTGTAAAACAGTATTAATCTTGTCCTTTAATGTTGGCAAGACTTATGGTTTTTAGGCTCCGATTTTTTTTCTCGCTATTTCCCTTTAAGAGCCACATCACTCTTCGGAGTGGGCTGACATCCATCACAACAACTCCTGTTGTCAATGTCATACCAGTTATAATTTCAAATGGCTGAAATCCTGGTCCCCTAATAGAATAGTTATCACATGAATAAGCAGATGCTGCCATGGGGAGCATCTGACACTTTATAAATGAATGGCATCCAAGCAAAACATCGGCAGGATTGGATATGTTTAGGTAGTTAAACATCTGCAAAGGTGACTTGTTTGCAAATTGTTAAGAATAAAAGCTTGTTAGTTGCCAGAGATCCTTGGCATACTAGACCTACTAGAGGTTGTATGTATCAGGGTTGTGCTCCCAAATACTTTTGGCAAGGTGAGCTCTCTGAAGTTTAGCGTAACACAACAGATCTAGGCACAAGTCCAGCATCAAAACACATGCTGTGGAAATCTCAGCCTAGACACCTCTAATTACGCGGAGGTAGTTTGTATAGGTTCGGGTCTCCTTGTTTATACCACTGTGTTCTTGTTAAAACAGAGGGGAAGTGGAAGTGCCCCCTCTGTGCAGGACACTGCAATAAGCCTTCCTGACAAACAGAAATAATTGTTATGAAGCAAATGTTATGTTATGGAAATGTTTATTTGGAAAGTCTGTACGTAGGTTACGTTTCCTAATTAAATTATTCTGTCTCTCTCCCCAGACTAACACAATTATTTCTGAGCTGTTATAGACATCTGGAGACCCCTCACACCCCTTCCTGAGTGAGCTGCAACAGACCCCACATCATATATTCTTGTTCAGGGTAGGGAAAATAATGGCTGCGGGCAGAAACCAGATCTGAGGCTTTCTGACCAGTGCTCTGGGCACTGAGGTAAAACAGAAGGCATTGCAGATTTCTGTTTCTATTAACTACTGAGTAAAAGCTGAAGACAAACCAAACCCTAACTGGAATAATTAACCCGGGAAATTCTTAGTGGGAAGATGGTACACTGACTAATCTGTGAGCAAGTTTTATAAATGAAAGGCTTTAAAACTGCCCAAGGTTGACTATAAAGAGTGAGGCATGGCTTTGTTTCAAAGGAAACCGACTTGCTGAGGGCTGCTTCGTGGGGTTGAAGGGGTGCTTCTTTTAGGTTGCACATCACAAATTAGAGTTGCCGTTCAAGAAATAGAAGGTGTATTGATAGTAAACAGGTGGCTCCTGTTCCAAGGAGATTTGTTTGATACCATTTTATGATTGAGCTGATGCTGTGACACATTAAGTGGAGCTTGTCACTCTCCCATCTGGTCTACACAACTGCTGGAGGCGGAACCCATTTAGGAAGTTGCACATTTCTTGCAGCTGTTCCTGAATGTTTCGTAAATAACTAACAGAAACCATGGATTTGTTTGGCTTTATTAAACCTATCTTAGGGGAATCATGTCATTGTTCATGGAGAAAATTGTACACATTGCATGGCATTTAAGGGACTTGTTATCAAATTACTGCACTTTAAAGCCTTACTTAGCGCTAATGGGAAAATTGTGAAGTACAGATCAGAACTTCTTTTGGCCTGATTATAATTTATCTAAATGACTGCACTTGATAAAGAGTCCTTCATGCTAAGTAAAGTGCTTTTTGCCTGTGGAACCCAATGGTGTCTTGTTTTCCTCCCCCTGTGGATGCAGTTTATCCTTGGGTCTTATCTGGAAGAAGCAGTTGTTGCAGAATGCTGTGTTCACTTCATACATCATTTAAACTGGTTTTGTTATTGATGAATTGCTTTTGTAATTCACAGATGAAAGTGAACATTATAAACAAGGCATTCCCATATTAGCTTTTCAGTGCTTTGCCCAATGGGCAATTTAATGCGACATCAAACGCGATAGTAGCTGAATGACAAAAAGAACCTTTCCCATGCTTGTTGGCTTCTAATAGCTTGATTTCATTTTTAATAGGCTGTTAATCTTCAGTTAGTGTTTTTCTCTGTATCAAACATTTCACTGCAGTAAGCTGGGTTGTTTGTCTACTTTAGGTTGGTATTGTGTTCATTTAACACTCCCTTTGGAAGGCATTTGGTGCACATAAGATGCCTGAGATTGACTTTGCGGTAGAAAATTTTGACTCCCCTTGACAAAACTTTTCTATCTGTCATGATGTGACAGGCTAATAAAACTATTCATGTGCTAAGTTATAATGATATCTAATAAGTTGACAATAAAAGACTATCAGCTATTGAATTCAAAGCAAGCACCATGCTGCATAGAAAAAGAGAGACGCTGTTGGATTTAAAGGAGCTCTTAAAATGTGTTGCGGTCTAGCTTTGTGAAAAAATTCAATACAGTGAGCTGTCTGACCTGAAGGAGACACACTTATTTCAGGTACAGCTACTGTCCAAGAAGCCTGTTATGTCCACAGTGTGTAAAGAAAAGCTGTACAAACTGCTGAGACCTTTGTGAAATTTATGCAGATCTTTTTTCTAGATGAGCTAGGGAACAATGTCACTGACAGGTTTGTATTACGTTAAAAGGCAGAAACAATAATTTTTTCTAATGGTCTGGATTCTGATTTATTTTGGATATTCACTTGATATCTCTAGATACTAAAATTAGTCTCCTCTGAGGACTGTTACTAACCAGAGATATCTAAGAGTTTGAACAAGCTCCCATTCTGTCATGTCTCAGTATTTTCTTGATTGAGAAATGACTGTCAAACCACATAAGGGACAGGAAAGTTCTCCAGAGCCTCCCATGCTGCTCAGTGAGAGTCATCAGGGCATCTGGGAATCTTGTCTGGTGAAAACTGGCTGAGTGCCGGCGGGTAACGTTCTGTTACTTCTTGATCAAGTGCTGCTCTTCATACTTCCAAGAATTATTTCAAAGTTTATGAAGGTTCCTACAGAGTACAGAGAGAGACCTTCTGACTTACTGAGTCTAGTCCCATGCAACTGCATAACTGACAATCATAAACTGATCAGTTCCCCTATGAAAAGTACATAGTTGGGCAAAAAAAAATTAACTACTGTCAGAAAACTGCTCTAGAGTAATTTCTGTCCCCACTGTCTCTGACGGTTAATTTCCAGCCCACAGTTATTAAATAATAGCTTACACCTGTTTGTGTCCTCAGGTGAAATAATTCTTCCTCCTGCCTGGTGCTTACCTAGTTAGAGTTAAGGAGACAATTCATATGCCTCCTCAGGCTTTCGTTGTGAAATGTGTGTACAGGTCCTCAGCCTGGTGGTCAGCTGAACTGGGAAGCTCCCAGGGGCTCAGATTTGTTTTACAGCTCAGATCTGGGATCAGTGTCATATAAATTCATTATACTGCTTTGGACCCAAGCTGAAAGCATGAGCTAAGGATATAGATGTTTCTCCAGTATATATCTGTATGGCTAATGTCTTCTATAAGAATACAGTTCCGAGCAGTATTTCTTTCTCTAATACTGTTACAACAAAGTCTGCTGCTGGGTGACTGTAGGAGACTTCTAGCCCTGCTGTAATGGAGTCTCTCACTATTCCTCTTAAAGTTATTTTAACCCAAATCAATTTAGCTTTATGCATGCTAGGTCTACTATTTCTTTTCAGTGGAAACACTCCATTCAGTGTTTCCTCTGCCTTTCTTTTCTAAACCATATATCTCCATTCCAGCCCCATTGTGATTTTGTTGTCTCTGCATAGTTAGCTTTCTGTTGTGCATCAGTAACATTTCCATTTTGTTATTCTCCTTGTATTGTATCGAAAAACTTCATTTTTCTCTCAAAACTATGACATATTTCTGAGCCAGATTAGTTGCAATACTTGTTTCAGCCCTCTTGCCTAGTGTTAGTGTATTTTTTATCCTTTGTTGTTTACCTCTAACATTTCTTTATTCAGTCCTGAATCTCTGTTTACCCCAGGTTTTTCTTTGACTATATTTAAAACAGGACTTGAGATTATCTGAGTTACTTCCACCTTTTCTCTTCTTTTCTTAGTGTAAGAAACTCTTATCTCATTATATTCCTATCTTTCAGCATGTCTCAATACGCAAGAAAATTTTTCATTTCTTCCTCTAGGTCTCATTAATTAGTGTTCTCTTCTAAAAGTATTTATAGAGAAGATGAGATTTCCTTGTCTTTCTGTTCTGTGGTGGGACTATTGATAAGAAAAACCTACTTTGCTGGATATGAAGATTATTATTACACATTCACTTTGCAAAGAGGCTACCTAGAAGTACATACTAATTTTCCTGATGAAATCTTAAGGGACCTTAAAACCTTGTCTTCTTACACAGTTAATCTAATGAACCTAATAAATCTTGCAGAAAAATTGGAGCACATCATACGCCTCAATTTCTCTACAAGCAATCAGTTTAAACAGGTTATCATCAGTGTCAGAAATAGCAGCTGTTTTTTCCTGCTTCTTAGTTCACAAACTGGTGTAATTTCATAGATCTGAAAGTTTTGTGATGAATGGACAAAGTGAAATGATGAAAATGTAGGTGTTTAGTCTTCACTTGGCATTGATTTAATTCCAGAAGCTACGCGTCAAACTTCAAGATTTGACTTTACTTGAGGCTTCACTTTAAATCATGTATGGCATTTCAATGGGTCATAAAGAGTAATAGTTTTCCTTGTCGAAGCATCTTTCAGACAAATCTGAAAAAGATAGTGGGCTTTGAAATGGAAAAATTCAGAGCTGAGTTACAAATGCTTGAAAAAATACTTATCACAGGAAAAATGAAATCTGCAGTACAGAGAAATATATGTTCTCTAGAATATATTAATCACTGATAATTCCTGCTTTTACGTTTTAGGAGATTTCCTTGCAAAAGTGCAAATCGGGGCTCAATAAATAAGTAGTTTCTGTTTCAGGGCTTGGCTAAGTATGGTTCTTATGTGTGCTCTGATCAAACATGTCAAGAATGATTATCATAAATTTTGGATGTAGTTTCTCTAACATGGTCTGTGCAAGGGACCAGAGTTGAGCAAACAGGTTTCCATAACATCTTCTAAAGAAGGAACTGAACCTGGGCATGTTCCCTTACAGTCCTTCTCTCATTAGATAGTTTGTGGATAATTTATACAATTATTGTTTTCTCTAGTTGCATTTTCCATGTGGTTGTCTGTTTTGATTTCATAGACTTCTGTTAGATTTGGTCTTCATTCTGCTGCTTAATTATTGTTCTAATGAATATCCTCTTTATCTTTTCTCACTCATTTTCTCCTTTTTTTTTCTGATTATTTTAATGGGCAATGAATGAAAATTCAGATTTTAATTCCATTACTGACTTCGTATGCAAAATAAATAGGTAAATAATCCCATCACATCTATAAATATTGATTCCCATTTGATTGATCTGCAGTTCTATTGCACTTATGGTTTGCTTAGCTGATTTTGGTTTTGTCCTTATTTACACACACAATATGCTGAAAAATTTAATGTGTGCAGACAAAATTGGAAAAAAGAAACATGTCCTTTCATGTCCTTTCCAATAAAATATATCCTACCTAAATGTTACCTAAAATGCTATGTAGAAAGCTTATTTTTTTCAATGGAAAACAATGCCATTTTACATTGTGTCATTTTCTCCCAAAATATAACATACGGAAGCATTTCATTTGTGTTAAGTGAGGTAAGCAACCTCTCTTTGCAATGCTAGCCTTACAGCTGCAGCAGATTTCAAGAACTATGATTCTTTCCATTAGAATATTTTTGCTTTGCATGGGTTTCCAGAGCACGAAAAAAAATGGAACCGTTAGTAGAAGCCAGGCACCCCAACTAATAATTGGGTTAAGACCATTAAATATAAACAAAACAGATATATCTTCTTTGCTTTTATTCTGAAAGTAGAAGACTTTCAGAGTGATGTTTTAAAATATTTTTCTGCAAACATAGCGAATAGAAACTGTAAATTAATAGAGACAATTATTACTTTATCACTTTATCCACATGGTGAGCCTCCAGAAACAATTCCTCAAGACTGGATCCTTAAAAAAAAAACCAAACCAATTTCCATTCTAAAAGGATATATACTTGTCAAAATTTTTCACCACAGTACATCTTCACTAAGTACAAAAATAAGGAGAAAAATAAACAGGGCAACAAGGACTTTGACAATCCTTTTCATGAGTCAGCTATACATATGGAGGTTCATTTTGTGTCAGAAAGACTTCCTTTCCCAGAAAGCTGCTAAAATATATTTTATGTTCTATAAACCTTACCTGTGCAAATTTGATTCAATTTTGGTGTGGAAAAAATTACAACTAGTAAAAATTTTTTAAAAAGTGGACTAATTACCCTTGATATAACATGGAATTTGTACAGCCAAACTTTAATGTGGATACACATTTTTCTTGATGATTCAGTTTCATTCTTCATTATCTTTCTGATGGATGAAAGTATTGCTAAAAAGAAGTGATCTGGAAAATAACTCAGAAGCCAAAAAAACCCATCACTCAGATGAGGAAATGAAGTTGGTTGGTTGTTCCATTTGCTCCCATGTTTTGTTTGCTGCCTTGGCCTGTTCCCATCTTTGTCAATACCTCACTGGTGCCATTGCATGTCTACTTTTACAGTACCACTTGCTAGGTAAATATGACTGACAATAAAAGTATAATTGTGTAACTTTTGATCCCAGCTAGATAAACGGCCTAAAAATCGAAGCTGGTGGAATTTCAGCAGAGTTGTCATGTCTCACTCTGCCAAGGCTCATGCCCCAAGGTGTAAATACCTCTGAGTCAAAATGTGTAGAATCACCTGAGCTTTCAGGTGCTGTGCAGAAAAAAGACACCCTGCATGCTTGAGTGAGGTGGTGCTCTCACAGACTTGTTTAACATTTCACCAAGATCTGTACATCCAAAACCTGTTGAACTGTTGTAAATTTGTCAGCAAAAATGACATACTTACTTCTTTGGCGTTGCTGAAAGCCTTGCTGAAGCTGTACAGATGCAATCTCAGAATACATGTACCTTCAACTGAGGGAAGTGGACTGTAACGCACTGGCTATATATTTGTGTCAGACTGCAAATGCTGTGCTGTTGATCAAGCCCATCCTGAGTTAGGGATCTACCTCACAATATACCCTTCGTTTCGGACTGTGACCACTGCTGTTGTGCTGTCTTGTTTGTGAGAAGAGACGCTGTGACTATATTTATATCTCCGGTCCATTTACAGGAGCCTGGGATTTGTTCATATAGCCAGGCAGTAAATGTGAATTAGGATTTTCAATGCTCTTGTACCTCTACTGATTTCAGTAGAATTGTTTCTGGTTTAAGCAGTTGAGAGTGCTGTCAGCATCACGTTTTAGAGCTTTATGAATCTACTGTCCTAAATTTTTCAGTTGCTAAATGTGGTTTGGCTTTCTTAAGTATATTATCCAGGGGAAAAAAAAAATCCAAAGCTGTATTATTTAAAAATCCTGTGTTTACTGATCATTCTTACTTGACTAACAATCATATCAAATCCAAAATTAGTTATCCAAGTTGCTAGTTCTTTCATTCTTAGTAATACAAGAATGAAATATTTTGTACTCAAGAGTTCAGAAAAGAAATGTAGATAGTAGTTGCAGACCAGCTTTCTCTTAGCACTGGTGCCTAGCTGTCACTGCAAGCTTGAGTGTCAAGGTAGAAAGCACAATTTCATTTTTGTGATGAAGCCTGTAATATCAAGAAAAAAAATCAAATCAGGTTGCTTGCTGTGTAATCCTAAAGGAAAAGGTCTCTTAAGTTACAAGACAGTTTCGGTTAAAGCAGAGTTTCTTATCAGTGGCTCAGCTATGGGCAAAATGCCCAATCTTGCATTAAAGACATTTCAGAAACAGAATCAAAGTAGTTCAGCTGGTTTCCCTCAAGCAATGTGGATGAATGCTGTGAGCTAGATTCTGATCTCCGTTGCACCAGTGTAGCTCTGAGTAACTTGTCAGTTTGTCAGGAGAGCTATCTTGACTTGACTGCAATCAGATGCTGGTGTCCTGGCATAAATCCCTGGCTGCTCTATTTCAGGACATCCCTTGTTCAAGTGGGCCGCACCAGTGTATGCTGATGACTTTCTCTTGGTCCGAATTTTTTTTCTAGACATCTTTCTAAAAATCTTTTATCTTATCTGATTACACTTCTTTCTGTATGAAACCACCTGTTTGCTTAATGTGCTTCAGGCTAACAGCACTGGATTTTACTTATTAATCAGCATGGTCTACATCTCATAAAAGCCTTGTACCTGCCCAAGGGTTGAGTAGCTGTTGTTGTGCTGTGATGCTTTTAGCAGAGGAAGAAATGTTTTCTTCTATTCTACTATTTACCATTCTGTCTTTCAAATGTAGTTGTACCTCTGGGTCTGGAATTTACACAGCCTTTTTGGCTCTTGAATCCAAGAAATACGAACTTAAGGCTGTCTGGATAATATCCTGTCTTTTGATGTGAAGAGTTGTTTTGGAGTTGTGATCTTTGGTTCCTAAATCTTGGCATGTTTAATTTTCACAATAGATTTATAGCTGTAGAGGTGGTGACGTTATGACCTGCAAGTAGCTGTTAATGTGAAATCTTGCCTTTTTTCTAGTCTCCATCAGTTTAGATCATTAAACCCTGGAGTTTTCAATTTGCAAACCAAATTCAAAGGCTCCTAGACTACAGAGTCTGAAAGAAACTGTTGTCATTGTGCTTGAATATATCACTAGAGTACTAATGGTCACTGAAATCGTTTGAGCAATTAAAGTTCAGAGAGGGCATTGTCAATCATTATGGATTAGTGAAGGAACCATAGGGTACATAGATCAGTGGCCTGTGGCTTCTGCTAATGTCTTTTTTAGAGACTTTTATAGCTGTCATATTTCAAAGGAATGTTTTATGGCACTTTTTTGTAAGATCTCATATGTATGATTTAAGCAATGCTAACTGTGATATTCTTGGTTTCCTTTCAGTCACAACTAAGACTGTTTCTTCCCAGTTGCTGTATCCCAGATGGCTTTTACCTTCTTGATTATGCACCTTAATGTCTTCTGCCATGTTCTCCAAATGTCATTAATCACTTCAAGCAATAAGATTACATTCATGCTAATGAATTAATTTCTAATAACCTGCAGTCTGGCTACAGATGATTCAAACCACGAAGTGAAGTTTTTACAGTTCTGACTATTGGCTGTTCCTTCTGGCACCTGCCTCTTGCACGAGCTACTGTGTTAACCACCATCTGCATAGTATTGGTCTTTGACCCATATTTGGCACTGAGATACAGCTACTCACTGTTCATAGCTGACTGCATGAGGATATGCTCTGAGTCTCACCTCTTGCAGGGACCAGACTTGCTCAGCCTTGCCACAAAGCTTGACCTGATGCTGTATTTATCAGACACATTTAAGTATAGAAAGTAGCAAACCTGACACTTCGTAGTCATGATCTGGCAACGCTTGGTGGAGTCCAACTGTTCAATAATCAGGGTCCAAAGCTGTAATATTAGTCTGCAATATACTTTGGATTTCATCTTCATCTTCTAATTGATTATCCTGTGTCTGTCATTCATTTTCAGTTAATTACTTTATCCATATGTTAAGCATGTTCTCAAATTCTTATCATTAGCAGCACCATGTGTTCACTTCCTGCAATACAGCTTTAGGCTGTGTTTGGACATTTCTGGGTCTATGTATTCTATGTATTTCTGGGTTTGTGTACTCTAGAGAGTTACTCATCACTTCAGCTGCAGCTGTTTGATTTTTTTTTCCTTTCCTTTTCCTTTTTTTTTTTTTTTTTAAGGCTTGGATGGCCTTAAACCAACCCTAGTAAATGATTTCTTTGTTCTGCTCTTGCAGAAGTTATCCTGTCAGCTTCTAATGCCCTGTGATACGGTAAGATAGAAGAAAAAGAGGACTAGGTTTTACAGAGCAAGGTCTGTCCAGATGCAGATATGTTTTAGCAATTGGCCTACTTGCCCCTACAGATAGCCATGCTGGTGTCTTCTTCCAGTTTAATAAGTACAAAAACAAAACAAAAAGAGCAGGGATGTAACAAAAGCATATTATAAGACAGAAAGAGTGCTCATAAAATCAAACAGAAATTCCCAAGAGGGAAAGAGATTCTCCAAATATTCCCAGAAGTGCTTTGAGAATACATTTTTCAATGATTAAAGGTTTCAAATTAAAACCAGAATGCAGTGCATGTGCCGCCTCATGAATGCAAATAGCTTTACATTCGACGATGTCTCAAACTGTGCTTCTCCTTCAGGCATCTGCCTCGGGTTTGTGATTTTTGTTTATTCTACAATGCTTGATGACCTGTCCCTTAGACCAATGGCGGGTGGGTACTTGCTTGAACAAGGTTTAGGATCATTAATCACCATGCAGCAGACAGAGAAAGCACTAAACATTTCCACCCATCTTTGGTAACATTAGTTAGATACTCACTTTCTGCACTTCAGAGGTTGCTAAAATGCATGCAGTAGACTACAGTGCAGCAGGAAGAGAAATGCAAGAGCAACTGTGTATGAGGGGACTCTGATGGGCTGAAGGAGTATGTTCAGTGTTCACTGGCAAAGTCCTTAATTCAGAACCTTAACTCAGAATGAGAAGGGTCACCAGGTGCCATTCTGTCATAAGCATCTGACAGTTGTACTGCAGCTTTGAGCTGCCCATAAGTTGTAAGAGTGAATTCTGACCTAATTATCTCATTTATTTCTCCTATAAAGTCACATTAGATTAGACCTTTGAAGAATAAATTTTGTCCTTAGGAATTTGGTGTTAAAAAATGTCTCATTATGTTTTTATTTGAAGATCCTATGCAATAATGAGATAATAGTTATACCTTATCATCAGTTTTAACTATACTGTATTTCATGCTATGATTCCCTAGAACAGCAGGGATAGCACTGGAGTTTTGGGACTCTTTTGCGTGCTTTTCTGATGTGTAGGGAGTCATGAAACATTTTCAGGTTATTTTCATGGGACTTGAGATTGGCTGATATGAATTGGACGCGATGAAAATTTCATCTGTATGAAGGTTTCATGAACATTGAGTAAAAGCTTGCCGATATGGGCCAGTTTATTTACTGAATAGGAGGTTCTGATGTACAAACACCAAAATACTCGTCTGAAAGTAGTTCTTGATCTCCTCCTAAGGAATATTAAAAAGAAGAAGAAATCTATGCAATAGAGCAATGTGCTTTGTTCTGAGCGTTCTAATTCTGGAACCTAATCAGCCAATGCAATGATCATCTCAACCTAAACAAAATTATGGAATCCCCATGTGCACTTTATGCAAATATGGTGTTTCTTAAAATATGCTAACAGTATATTCATTTGGAGAACATCAGTTTTATGCCAGGAACTAAACTGAAGGGAATTTCATGATAAAAAATGTGACAGAAGGCTTTTCGCAGCTGAATTTGACATGATTATGTGGTTCTGTGGTTGCATAATAATGTTTCTAGTATATGAGAAACATATATATTTCCCATATATATAAGAGTCTTAACTGGGGAATTGATTGCAGCTTAAATTACATTTCCCACTGCATTTCAGAAGGCCACAGGTTTAAGTACATTATTCTGCCATGGGCTTGATTTAAGCTAGCACAATACCTTTTTCAATTTTCATTATGCTCTTTGCCATGAAAAAAAGATTTGTCAAGAGAACAGATTCATGTCATGTCAGTTTGTGTCCCTGCTACAAATTGTGATAGGAATGAATGACCAGATTTTAACTACCCAATATGTTATGTGCAGTGTGCCAACTTGGTATGCTATTTTAACTTCTATCATGGCTTTTTATTGGATAGATATTTTACTGTCACCCTCCTATTAATTGCAGCTTGAATGAGGATTAATGGAGTGGTTATCAAATCAGAAGGAAGCACATTGAAAAGGTTGTGCCATAGAACACAAAATTTTAATTCAGGGATTAGGAATGTATTATCTTTTAACATAAGGAGTGGGAACATGAAATGGCATGATCAATCCATTTCTCAAAATTAAGCTTGTTTAAAAAATGGTGCTGAATGACAATTCATAGAAGGGATGAGTAGATGATGACAAACTCCCCCCAAAACTCTTAGATACTCCCTGTGAATGACTGGGATAAGCAAATTGCTATGCTATTAATATTCAGAATTAACATGGTATAATCAAGGGGGTAGCCAGAGTGAGAGAGAGTGCCTGAGCAAAATGCAGAGTTGGCTAGTAAATGAGATAAATTAGACACCTGAATGGCCAAATGTATAGGCAAAGGTGGACATTAGACCCTGTAGCTGAGGTCTGGAGCAGGAGAAGGAGCGTGACTGTAGTCCACCTATTGGCAGGGGACAAAAATGGGGTTTCAGGTCTGTCTTTCTGGAACACGTGTTCATTTTGTGTTAGTATTTCACATCTGCCCAGATAAGTATTTAACTTATAGCTGACGCCTTCTGTCCATTTCACAAATACCTGAAGTGTTGACGGTTGCAAAATGGTTCAGCTTCAACTGAAATGATGAAACACATTGTTCTTCAGGCTATGTCATGACATAGTAGTTATAATACTCTTCTGGTTTATGCGTGATGTAGCTTCATGAGTCCGGATATGAAGAGACCGTTCAATGGAAGAGTTCTATCATGTTGTGTGGAAGAGTTAGACTTAAACTCACATGGACAGATTGCTCTGACATACACTGAACTGCTTAAGGGACCTTAAACTCTGATGAGGAAATGAATTTTGAGGGCAGCGATCTCATAGCTTGGGCAATCAGAGAAGATGCTATTTAAGGCATCCATGGTGGCTTTAAAGTTTTAGACAGCTAAAAAAGGAAGCAACAAGCTTCTTTGCTAGGCCAGCTGCTGGTGAGGAGGTGAATTAGGTGTTGTCAATCTTGCTGACTCATGCTAGTCACTTGTCTTCACCTCAATAATTGTTTTTTTGTATAACTATGTCATGGAGCTAAATACCTTTAGGGAAGATTGAAGAAGTTGTTATTCTGACAAAATAATTCTTATTCCAATATAGCATAAATCATATGAAGTACTAGTATACATCTATTTTAAGGTCTTCACTGACATAAATGCATTGGTAAGGGCCGTTTGGTTTTGTTTTTCCACATTTCTAATAGTTGTGCTGACCAAACTTTTACATGTAGAACAAGTCTAAATTAGCAAAGAGCTAATCCTCATGTAATTTATTTGCTGAAGTGCTAGTTTAACCTCCTTTTTGGCTTCATGGTATGTAAGCGTAGGAAAAAATGAGTTAGTATAGTGTGTGTATATATATATATAAAATATATATATATACTCGTTGCCTTCTTGCTGTCAATGGGACTGTTGTATGGAATTTTTCAGGAGCCCACTTGCAGAATTAAAGTAGGAACAAACAGCTATGTTGGAGTTTCAATGGCCTGGTTATTTAAAAGATATATGTATATAAACATTTGTCTAAGCTGCTTCTCCTACCTACTTACCATTCTCCAAAGGATTAGACTCCTGCAAAGTTTTTTTCTGACTCTTTCCCATCATAGCTGAAACTGAGAGGATGTGCTGCCAGCCTCCCTGATTCCGTATTACCTGAGATCTGTAGATGGGGTTTGACAGAAGAGCTCTTCGGTCTCATACAGAATCATAGAGCATGCTAGAGGATATAATTACTGCCACCTTCCACATTTCTCCTGAAATTGATCCTTCCTGTCTGGCACAGTTCTTGCTCCCAAAGCCTCACCCAAAAAAACATCTGTGATAAGGTATAAGTAAATGGATAACTAGGAGCTCACTTGCAGCTCTAGCCACAAAACCATCTGCTTCTCAGGAAGCACTCAACGTCTTTTAGGATTTTTTTAGGTGTTCATGTCCAACTACTGCCAAGTCAGATAGAGAAAAAGTTAGTGAAACAGAGTTATGATAGTTTTTTATTTCTTAGACTTTTTGTGAAAGCCTGATGTTTGTGTTCAAATTAAAGGAAGTGGCCACATTAATACCTAATGAGTATTAATTGCAGGAGTTAGGGTAATTATTATAATCCAAATAATTAGGGCTGCTAATATCTACATCCATCTGTGGCAAGCCTGTATATTGTCTGGAAATGGAACAGTCTGAGATATCTATTTTTTGAGAAGTAATGTGGAACTAGCCAAGGTAGCAACAACAGCATATCTTAGAAAGGAGGCAAGGGGGATTTCAAACCCAAATTCAATGTTAGTCTCCATTGCAATACATATCTGCAAGATGTATGTGAAACAATCCTTTCAATTTATACCTATCACACTCCAATTTATACATATTGAGGAAAGAAGCACACACCTACTTTAACTGCTCTTATACCTCAACATAGAATCTTTCAAAACTGAACATCATAATGAAGTATACCCAGATAATCTTCCTGTTGACGGCTAAATGCATGTGGTAGATCAGAACCTTACCCTATGAGCTAAATAAATCACTTCATTAAAGAAATGACATTACAACAGGGGTGAATTTTGCCTTGTGCTTTTTGCTCTATGCATGCTGTTCAGGTCTATTCTATATGAATGTGTGATTTCTAACACGAAGATGAATGCAGACTTAAAACTTCTCATGACATGAGATATGAGCCAGAAAGCAGGTGCAGATGATTAGATGATGTGTCCAAAAGTAATTAAGCTGGCAGCACTTTCACTGCACCTGGACTGGAATGGATTCACCTGCGGTCTTGTCAGCCAGCCTCACACCGGACTCGGATACTGTGCCTTCTCCTCCTCCCTCACTCCCTCAGGCTTCAGACTTCTAAGGAACATGACGTAGACCCTTAATGGACTTATCTCGCATGTCCTAACAAATCTCTAAAGCTGTATATTATATGCAGTTGCAGGATTTACCCTCTTTCCCCCAACTGATATATAGTTCATCATAATAAACTGCTTGGTTTTATCCTTCATATTAAAAAAAAAAAAAGCCATGTTTATCTAAACAGAGCTGTAGATCAAGATCTACTCACTGTAGAAAATATTTGCTGTGGGAAACTGTAGCATTGCCTTTGATTTTAGACGAGTAGATCAAGAGCAACTTTTTATCTAAGATAATCCTAGTGTGCTGGAAATAGGAGGCTGCCTTCTGGTTCCTTTGGCAATAACCAGCTTTCAGATCCTGGGACAGGATCTTTGTGAACTGCTATATTGAAGTCTTCAGTGTGCCAAAGTTGAGGATGATGTATCTCTACATAATGTAGACCTTATCCATTAGTTCCAGACCTGGGGAAGGCAGAGAAGAGAAATACCTCAGAATTTTTATGGAAGTTGCTCGCCAGTTCTTGGGATCTTCTGACTTATACCTTAATATTCTCATTTAACTGGCTTCATCTCGTTTTGAATATGTGCTTTTATGTTTACATTTTTGCTCACTGTATATCCTTTCAGTTTTCACTAATTTTTATGAAAGTTAAATATGCACAGTGAAAAGAAAATTACAGCACCAATCTGGAAGCACCTAAAGACAAGCAAGCTGTTAGTAGCCTTTTCAGCACCAAGATGTCTTCACATTAATAAATTGGCTACAAGAAGAGATCCCATTTCAAGTGAGTCACACTGTCAAACAATTAAAGCATAGCATGACATATTAAAGCCTCTTCACAGTGATGGGAAAACGGCTATCAGCTCATCTAGCAGCTTTGGTAGTATAAAAGGAGCAAGTAAGGGAATATTTCAGTCCATCTCATTTCCCATTAGTGATCAAGTCCAGAGTGTTCAAACAGAAGGTCCGATATACCTTTACAGTAAAGTTGAATGGTGGCGTTTTTTTTACTGTTGACAAAAGAGCAAATATTATGACTGTTTCAAGATTAAAGAGAAAATCTCTCTAAAGATGTACTCAATTTGAAGGAAATGACACTGACTCATAGTGATACTTTGAAAGAATAATGGCCATATAATGTGCTTTTCAGTGTGCAAAGTTCAAAGAAAGATGAAGCTGAAACAGCCTAAAAAACTTGATGAAAATGGAATCTAAACTAGTTTTTCTTTTGAAACAATTCTTGCTGGTAGGAATTCTTTATTAGTTTTAATAAGTTTTGATTAAATATTTGTCCTCTAGAATGTGTACAAAATTTGTAGACATTTTGTACAATTTTATAGAAAGATTTTGGAAATCATACTGCACATGGCATGCACAGAGATGTATCTATGAATTATCCCTTCTGTATCTCCTTGAGGAGGGACAACTGTATCTGGATCCATCAGGAAGGCAGAGTATGGCTTTCTGATTTTGTTGCCTGATCCATAAAGTCCTGGTGCAAGTGAGAGTACCTTGAAATGCCAGGCAGTATGGAGCCTAAGGAACTGATGCTGCAACATATCACACTTTTTTCCCCACTCTTGACGTGTTTTTAATTCCACCAACTCATTCTTCTGTGGAGAGAGAGAGACTTTTGAAATAGAATCTGGGCAGAAACTTTTGCTGGAAGCTCTGTCCTGCTACACATGGAGAGAGAAGTTGATTAAAGAAAAGAAAGTAATGTTGTATCATGCACCATATTTATATGGTATGGTTTTTTAAATGTTGAAAAATACTAACAAAGTACAGCTGTGGTAAAAAACTCTTACTTTTCGAAACTATAAGGGTATTCTTCGTCATTTGCTAATTATGATGATCTTAAAACATTGATATGTAATTATATCTACGTTCAGTCACTGAAAATGTAGCACCTAACAGTACATTATCCCAGTAAATTACCAGGAGATGCCAATTCCCTGTGCTAACACTGGGCAGTATTCCCTCTTCAAACAAGTTTGCACATATTGTATTATACATAAAATGTATTGTGAAACAAAACTGATCCTGCATTATGCTCTTGGCTCAAAATAGCATAAATACATAAAAATGTCAAAGTCCTGGAAAATCTGATTTATGTTTTACACCTCAGGCAAATACCAGCTAGACATATAGTTTCCAAATTTTTGTATTTCTCTGCAGGGAATATTATTTTAGTTGCTAAGGACCTACTAACTGAGAATATGCAGCACTGATGAAGATTTAGCCTTTTCTTATTAGCTCATAAAAGCAATCATGTTATTTTGATCATTGTGCTGCAATAGGAATCTTGAAAAGTAGTTAATTTTATTTAAGCAATTACATTGCCAGTTCCATGAAATCTATACATATTTCTGCAAGCAGAAAGTAGAAATTGGAAATAAGGATCACAACTTTTTATATATACAGAAGTCTTGAAACTAGTGAAGGTTTACATTTACAGAGAAGTGTTATGATACTGTAAAAAAAAAGAAGTTGATTTTTAATGCTCTACTCACTCAGTAAAACCCTTACTCCAATAAATAGGCTAAGTGCATTTGCCATGTTTCTCTCTGTGAAAACAGCTACGTCTTGAGACAGAGCTGTGAGAGACCCCCCTGGGGCTTCCCCTCGCCCTGGGGGCTCTGCTCAGGGCACTGCGGGGCCATGGCCAGCGGCCCCGCTCTGCTCACCCCTGCTGGGGCGTGCAGCCCTGCACCCCTGCTCACCTGCCACCCCTGGGCTCCTTTCGGAGGAGACACAGAAAGATGAATGGGGAGGTGGGTGGTGGAAATATATGAACCTGTGAATGTACTAGGCAGGTCAATATAAAATGATTTTTCTATAATATGCCAACTGGGGCACAAATATGATTAGATGGAAAAGAAATGTTTTTCTTACACTGTATATATAAATCCCTAGACTCATTGTCCTAGGATCATGGCTTGAATTATAATCCAGAAAATGTCATTAAACAAAATGGTGGGGATATAGTTTTTGGCTCTGCATGTTTCTGAGTAGTTTTCTAGAGGCAGAAGGAATGATATTAAGAGAAGTATGATTTCTGCTTGCCTTATCTTTTTTCCTAAGCAGTTGCTGTTGGCCACTTGCAGTCACACAACCACTATGATCTGCCCAATATGTTCTGTATGTTCTTACTGTGAGATGATGCTGAAAAGTTAAAGGTTTAAATGGTTTTCCGTAATTTTCTACCAAAAAGATCAACTATAGTCAAATGGCTTGTGACATTAGTAAAAAGTGAGGACAGAGAAAGTGTCATCCCCTCGAATGGAGAAGGGAAGGAGTAGAAGTACTTAGATAATTTGCATAACAAATCTGTTAAGACAGACCCCAAGTGACAAATAAACTGACAGATAAATAGAAGATAATTGTTTTGAATTTCAGCAAGGAGGATTCAGGTTAGATATTGGAACAAAACTCTCAACATTTAGAAGAATAAACCAATGGATTAGAGTCCCTGGTGACAATAAGGGATCTCCATGCCTGAAGGACTTTTAGAAAAGGTTAGCTAAACATCTATCAGCACTGACACAGGTTTGTGCATCAGGGCAAGAAGCTGTGTTGATCAACCAGCCTGTAGTTTGCAAAATATGAAAAGCTGGTAAGTGAAATGATTGTAACATAAAAGCAAAACCCATACAAACCCATCCTATTACACACAAGCAAACTTAAAAAAAAAACCAAAAATCAAAATATGAATAGCAGTCAAAAGTTTTACTTAACTTGTTTTTCCCTGTCAATGAAAAAGTACATTATACAAGATGATCCATAGATTTATTTTTTTCTCCAAAATGTTTCAGCTAAAAGCATAATTAGGTGAGCTAAATAATCTCTGGAGTCCTTTACAAGCATATGGTTGTGTGACTTATGCCCCCAGTGTCTGTATAGTTAATGGAGACATATGGTCAGACCTAGCAGGGGATGCAGCCTACTCCTCACCCTTCTGTAAGTGGCTGTCATTCTCCTTTGACTATAGAATGAGACAGAAGTAATGATATTCTGAGTTTTGGCACCCAAGTATGTCTAAGTTTTGCACACAGATGACCTGTGAGGACTGCTATGGGTTGGTCTACAGCTTTTTTAGTGGATAGCTGGAGAGGTCTGTGATTTGGATACACTAGATAGCTTGAACAGGATAATTATTTTCCAAAAGGAAGAAAATCTATGGGCATTACTATTTCTGTTGTATTATAAGCATTTTATTATTAATTTAAAGCACACATAAATTGCATAGACATCTGATGAAACGGAAGGAATAACTTGGTCAAGGTAATTAAGTAAGGACACTCACTGAAAAGCTATATTCCCAGTAGAACAGCAGTGTGCAGAGAGTTCGCCTGCCAAGTAAAAAGAAAGAGCTAACTGGTAAAATTGAGAACACACAGGTAGAGCTTGCTGCAGAAAATTAAGAATGTGAATTTTCAATAATATATTAATAGAAAAAGAGTTTCTTTTACCAACCAATTCCAGTCTTGTGTATGTGAGAGACAAATCAAAAATTCCTATAGGGAATGTGAAGAAAAGCTCCTAGAAAATAAGGAAGTAAGTTACACTTTTCCTTGTTATTGAAGCTATACTTTAACTTTATTTCAACCAATCTATATGCTTTGTTACCAGGTTCAATTCATAAACTGATAGCGGTAATAGACATGGCCTTTATAAAGGGCAGTTGTGAGTATGTGATTTTGCTAACTGAAAGTTTATACCACTTTTTAGCTCAGTGCTGGGGTTACTGATATGCTGTTCCTGCCATAGTCAGTTTAATTCACTGTCCCTTGTAAAGAAGAAAAAAATAGGTTTTGGAGAGATGCAGTTAGAACAGCATGTAAAATTTCTGGAAGGAGAGTTTTGCAAAGGCTTTCAGAAAATTTTGCTGTGTGGCAATGTGGCCCCCAAAACTCCTGTCCCACCTTTCTTCTGAATAAGTTAGAAACTGTGCCCAAGCTCCACGCTCTCCTACACCCGTCTGGGCTCCCTTGGGCCAGCGAGGCGGCGCAGAGGCATGTGGCATGGTCTGTACTAATCGGTTACATCCCTTTGCTTGGAAAATTTTCCTGTAAGCCAGATCCATTTTTTGTTTTTACACCAAGTTACTCAAAAAAGCAGATCATGGGAAAACTGACAGTTCCCCAGTTATGTTTTTATTATGGATTCAGATCCCTTAAGCTACATTTGGAACTATTAAGCTAAATTTTCATATTCAGCTCAAAGACTAAATCACCAGGCATTCTGGAATATAAAGTGAGTAATATACTGCATAACAAAAATAAATGCTTTCACAATGATTTACATGTTTACAGCAATAACAGTGGCTAATGTGCAGTAAAATAAAATTTCAATAAAAATGAGTTAATTAAGTCCTATTTTAATGCTAAGAAAAAGAAATAAGCATCATGCATGGCTGATATAAATATTAATTGCCTGCAAGATGACATATAAAAGTGTAATACTCTGTTATGATAATGAAGCAAAACCTAAAATAACAGACTACTGTTCACCACTGCGTATGGCATTGTCTATACAGTGTCAGTGTGTAGGAGAAAGCTGCAGATCTTGTAAATAAGGTCTTATTAACTGGGAAAAAAAAAACTTTTCTATTTCACATTTCCAAAATGCATCACAGCACTGAAAATGCCTTTATAATCTACTCTGTATGTGTGTGTGTGCGTGTGTGGAGTGAAAGAAAACAGTTTCTCAGCATCTGTATTGAACCACGAAGTTCTGGTCAGTTTTTTCTTTTTGATAATGAGATAAAATGGACCTCAAAAAAAAGAGAAACTTCTAAAGAAAACATAAATATTAAATAATTCTTTGTTCCTTTCTCTTAGAAAAATCTTTCTGTGACATAAACTCAAGTGATGGATACATACTGTGCATTTGTCCTCTTCTTGCAATTTCATTAATCTTTGCTTTTATTCTGAATGTGAAAATCAATATTTTTGGATGCTTTTGACAACACTGTGCTACTGGAAGACAAGAACGTTACAAAGTCAGCTTCAGAGTTTCACTGCTTATCTTTATCTGGCACAAGTTGATATTGGTCATTGGAAAATCTTAACATTTCTTTGGACTTGGACAGGTGTAGCGGTCTGCTTGCATGCCTAATACCATAGGATGATGGGCTAAATGTAAACCACATGCTCTCTCTGTAAGACATTGAGAAAGGCTTTTTCTTATGTTGCTCTACACACTTAGGTAAATACTCTCGAACAGCTTCTCAGCTGATGTAAGTTGAAATAATTCTGTTGAAGTCAACTGATTTAGTGGGGCTCTGCCAACTCATACCTGCACAGGATTATGTTCTTAAAATATTTACCAAATTATTGCACCAGCTTTGAAATTCCAGATGTGATAGGAATGCCATACATCAAATGTATGAGCGACTTACTTTCAGAGCAGTTCTACTGACTTCCGGGGGTCTGCTTTGAAGAGTGAAGTATTACTCCACATGAATAAGATAGTCATGATTCAACTCTTAAACCACTAAGATAAAAACAAAAATGCATGACTGCCAAGAAAAAATTGTATAAATTTTTGGCAATTGGGATTTCTTGACTGATTGGCTCCTGGTGGATTCCCATGTGCAAATGAAAATATCAGGTAGGTGATTAAACAGACTTTGTTATGCTGTAACTAAACAAAACAAACCTTGCTCCTGCAACTGCATTCCTTAGAGGGTGATTCTGATCCTATTGAAAGTATTAACTGTGCCTTTGGTATACTCATATCTTCTGCAAACATGCCCAAATGATTGTTACGCGATGGATCCTCTGTATAGTATAATTTTAATCCACTGTCTGCCCAGTGAATACAAATTATAGAACCTTAAACTGATCATTAAACCAGACTAATTGCTAAGGTGTATTACATATTTATAGATAAAAATGTATTTCTATTTATCAATCATAAAACAATCACGCTTTTTATAAAATCTGATGGAAAAAACCTACTAGAGTCTTTTAAAATAGAAATTTGATTCTAGTAATCAACTACCTTCAGACAGATCTTTCCTAACGAGGCAAGCTAATATATGCTCATTATCAGCCTTATTTTTTTTTTAAATACTCTCTAGATCCTTGTTTTTAAGATCATTCTACCTATGAGCTTTGTTTCTGGGCTTTGGCTCCAGATAGAAATTGCTTAGGTTTTTTGATAACCTAGGGATGAGTGAAATACTGCTGCTTTTGAGTTCTTTGCCAGAAAACACTCTTTTTTTTCCTGGATGCTTCATTAGACTGTGGCTTTTGCAGATTTACGAAGGTGTATGTGTAACTTTCATCAGCAGAGCACACACACAAAAAGTCTGTAACATTGAGGAGACTGGAGTGATTAAATATATTGACTAAAAGTACAGGGTAAGAGAAGTACATCTGGATGGCTCCCACGTTAGACATCTGAATGACAAACAAATACATGGTGACAGCAGTTGGAATAGAAAGTGGAGTGTGGGTGAGAAAAATCTGGAGATAAAGAATTAAGTTTAAATTCATCAGTCTGTCAGAGCATGTCTTCTGCAATTTTTGTTTTCTTCTCTTCTTAAATTCTAAATACAGACAGCCATGTGACAAAGATAGAGAAACAGAAAATTGCGTTCATCTAATACTAAAATTTGTTAAGATAAGGAAAGACGTATTATCTCTAAAGCCCCCCTGTTTCGATCCTTGATTTGTTGTATAGCTTTTACTTAATACCTTTTCCAACCAAGCCTGGTTTCTGAAGGCAGATGGAAAGCAGCAGCACACACATGCTAGCAAGTTCAGTGGGTTTGCCAAAAAGTTTGTTGAAAATAACTAAACTTTGAAGTTGAAGGCACTAGCACTGGTGTGATTTTGCAGCTTAGGCTCACGGCTAGCTGTCACTCTTTGTACGTTTGAAGGCTACTAATGAGACAGAGAAGGTTTCTGTGAAAAGTAAACACAGTGCAGATACACTGTCTAGTTGACCTATGGTCAAAGACTTTTTTCAAAATCAATGTGTGGTTTTCTTTCTTCCTTTCAATTTCTTTCTTTTCTGATAGCAGCAAAAGAAAGGGTTTCAGATGTGCAAATATTTTAGTTTTGTGTGTTCTTAAATTAATTGAAAAGGCCTTCACTGATACCAACCAAAGATGCTTAAAAAAGAAATAATAATAATGAAAACGTTTATCCTGTGGTCTGTTTCAAATCTTAAATGAGAACACACTGCTCTGACTAAATAATAAGCATGGCATTATCTTGGAGTTCTTGGGACTGAGGGATCCTGGAGAATGACAACCTCAGTTGCTTCAGTTACAGAATATTAAAAATTCAGAAGGAGGTACAGGAACAAGTTAAATAGGAATTGTTGTGCCAGTGATGGGTTGCAGTCTGTTGTACTTCCAGAAATCCCTTTTTGAATGCTGATAAGCCGCAGTGTGCTGCTATTGCTCATTGCACTGACAGAGTTACAGACCAATTACCTGTCAAAGGTATTTTCAAAGCAAGTGTGCAGCTTCTTGACTTCTGGCTTTGCTACTCCTGCAAGCCAGAAAAAGGGAAGTAAATAAGGGGGGATGTCTGAACGAAAGTGCATTTATTTCCAAATGAAGAAAAATTATGATTATTATTTTTCACATTGAACAGAAAGTGTAACTTTGCTTGCTTGAAGCATTTAATCTCCAGCATTTGCACAGAGAGCCAAATGGTTAGAGCATTGTTTGAGCATCCCTTCCCACCCCCGAGGAGACACTGGGAATGTGTGTTGTGTACCCTGTCGCGGTGCCCCTACCCCTGCAGCTGGGGTGACAGCAGAATCCTGCCTCTCCTCTCTTCACTAGTTTGGGAATCTGACCACGGAGAAAAAAATCTGAGCCAAGGCTTCCAATGCAGTTAACAGAAAATCATTATTTTTATTATTTAAGTCAGCTGAAGTCACATTTTTGGGTACATTGGCATTCATCAGAAATGTTGTCTGGCTCTAACTTCAGTGCAGCTGTCACAACTGTCAGAAATATTTCCCTGTAGAGGCAAAGGATCACTCACTTGCCCATTGCTGTGATGCCCGCTTATAAAGAAAGCAGAAATCAGCCAAGGAGAGACCAAGTGTTTAGGCACCACCAGCATGTTCCCATGGACGCTTCAATGGGACAAAGACAGAGAAGAACAACAATGTTCCACAACGTCATGGACAGACAGCCATCTCCACTGACTTGTGCTGGGGAGTGGGCAGAGGACTGGGTTTATTCCAGCCTCTGCACTGGTGACCAGCTTCTGGTAAGAGGGGAAAGAAATTCAGTGGTGGCCCCATCTGCTCAGCTTCTACCCAGGCTGGTCAAATAGGGGTGGAGCAATCTTGATGCTCTCTTTTCCTCCAACTCTGCACCTGCAAAAGGGCTAATCATAATCTTAAGGCGTGTTACTGAGCCAGGAGAAAAATCAAATAGAATATTGACTTTAGGATACTAAAGTTTAATTTTGGTAATATTTTCTTATGTATGTAATTAGTATGCCTCCTGGGGAAGTGCAGCTGGGAATTTCTACATGGAAAACTCTCTTTAAGACACATAGAGTTGAGATATGCTAATCTAATTCAGAATTTAAGACTGAAATATAGATAAATTGATCATTATAGCTGTATAAATAACACAGCTCTAATCGGGTGTGAATGTCCTAACTGGCATGTGAGATGCAGAGTACTGCCAATTTTTAATTTCCAGTAGAATCAGCTACAGCTATGATTCCTACTGTGAAAATTTCTGTGTTACTGAATATGTATTTTTAATGAACCCAGTAGTAATCCAATCAGCAGAAAGTCATAAACTTAATCCTGTTCATTGAGGTTTGTGAAGATCTGAGTTTGGCCTCCTGCTATATTAAAGGAAACAATGGAGAGTTTGGAAACTTTTGTCTGTTTACCGTATCACAGTTAGTTTGGTGGTTTCTGCCTTTTTAGACAGATGATCTGGCAAAAGCCTTGATTCTGCTACGAGATCAATCTGGCTGATTGTGTTTGGTCGAACAGCCCTGGGAGTGCTCAGTGTACCTCTGATTAACATGCTCAGCCCAGCACAAAGTTACTGATAAATGATAGCAGTTTGATGCTGGCGACTTGTTTTCAGACTTCTAGCAGTATGTTTTGATATGAGGCAGTTTTTAAAGGGTCTTTAATCAAAACTGTGGGTAAACATAGTACCCACAGTGCAAATTAGGTGCCTCTTTTCACATGTATGGGAGTGCCATGTCTAGTTAGACAGTTTTGGGAATCCCAAAAACTGTCTGTATCTTTTGTTCTGTGTCTGATTTTGCATATATGGCCCAAAATTTAAGGAAAAAAACATCAAACATAAATACTGAGGAACAATTATTTTAGCAGAAGTCCCTTGAAATAAGTTGTGTTCTTAGCAGACTTCATGGCTTTGCATCACACTGCCCTCTTAGGAAAGTCTGCCTTGTATACTGGCTGTCATCTAGCTCAGAAATGGCCAGCCATCTTGATCCTCTGAGGATCAACCCTAACACACAAATATTCTTGAGGCTGGGAGGCTCAAGGCATGTACAACATCTTCTGAAGAGTTGAGGAGAAAGGAGTTCTGGGAATGGTGCACAGGCAGGGAATGACAGTGTCACCTCGGGGACCTCGACTCCATTTTGGGATGGTGGTGGGCTGGATATGAACTAGTTTCTACAGCACCCAGCCTCTGTAGTCAGAACTGTCTTGGTTCTTGCCATGGACCACTTACCCATGGACTGTTACGTCTCCTTTGCTGCTTGCATGATGTACTTTTCTCATGGGAGCTGCACCTGAACTGCCTTGCTGTGGCTTCATTTCTTTAAAGTTGAGTTTCCCCTCAGACTACATTATATGCTCCAGAAACCCAAAGAACTTGTTGTACCTCCCATTCCTCCTCCTGCTGTTATTTTACCAGCCCTTTTCACTCATATTAGCATTATTTTCCCTTCTAACTAGAAAGGGAATTTTTAGATAATTTTTTGCTTCTTTTGGAGATTAATCAGATTTAGATAATTCAGCCTAAATAAAATATGAGGGCTCATGTTTAATTGCTAGTATTCATTTATGTTGGGAGAGAAATGTTATGATGAGAACATTTGTTATTTAGCTAGCTAGTAATGAGGTTTCTTTACTGAGTTAGTTACATAATTTTTTAGAAATAGTATAAACTGATTTGTCACAACAGAGCAAAGTGGGATGGTTAATGAACGACATCCTTCCTGACTGGCAAAATCCTTTCTTCATTAAAAGACCAAAGATCTGTAGCTGTCTGAAGGCAGTAGAGGAGGTGGAAATCTGTCCTAATTCCCTAAAATACCAGGCAGGTGGCAATGGAGTTCAGCTCTTTCTTGTGTGATAGAGTTTAAAGCCAATAAGCAGTTGCAAATTTGTTTAACTCTCAGCTCGCTCTGAAACTTTGAATTTTCCATCTTATTCCTAAACTTTTTCCATCAGATTTTCAAATTAGTGAAGAACCTGCCTGTGGCACAGGAGACTCGATTGTTTCCCAGGACCATTCAATGCTCCTTGTAGCACAAATCATTGCTGTTGAGATAAACCTTGATCCTCTCTCATTCTTTCTATCCTCTACTGATTTTCATACTTCATAAATGTATCCAAATTCCTGAGTTTTAAAGACACTGCACATTGTATCCTTAGGTACATTCAGGCAGGAGACGAAGCACAAAAGTAAGGTGTAAAGTATGAAGACACTGAAGAAAATGAGGTTGAAAAGAAATTAAGTGAAGTAAATCACATATATATATATATATATATATATATACACACACATGTATTATCTATAGGTATGTAGTAGAAAACAGGAGCCCAGACCACAGCTGGAGAACGGAACAGCAGCACAAGTGACACACACATAGGAACAAAGTGTCAGTGCCTCATAAAAAAGAAATACCTCCTGGAAACATGAAGGGAAATCATGAGGCTTCAGAGTAAAGGAAATTGTACCAGATTTCCTGAAACATGGCATTTTGCCTCTGCTGCAGGAAAACATGGAGAACTTTTTGACATTAAAGTCTGCTTCTGAAGTGACTATATAACAATGTCATCGTAAAGGGCTCTCTTCATTCACTGTTAATGACTTCCTTATCAAATTTGTGCAGTTTACAAGCCAGAGGATGATTTTTGTAGTTGCTTGCACTCCCAGCTGCTCTTGGGATCTAGGAATGAAGCTGCTTTTTGTGCCTTTTACATTACCACCAGTAATAAAGAACCTGCAACTCGACACAGCAGAATTCATTCCACGCTGGGAGCTCTTTGCAGTGCTGAGACAAAAATCTTGGTTTTATCAGTAAGTTGATAGGACTCTGAGTTTCAGAGGGTACTGATCTGCAAGAAGGTGATACTTAAAAACTTGCCTGTTTTACAATATTTACATTACCTTTATTTTCCTTCTGTCTATAATTTTTTATTGGCTTATTTAAGATGATTGCCTTCCTTGGAAAGAAAAAATTGATATAATCCTAATCAATAACCCTGCAGTCTCTGGATTCAGGAGTCTTTATAGTAGAAACCTCTACTGTGTGTTGGCTATTTTGCACCAGCAGTTTCCCTGCTACTTAAAATCTGTTGCATTTTCATGCATGAACCCATGTCCTGGATTCAGGACATGTACTTGTATTTCAGTTTCTGAAAAGGAACTTGCGAGGCAGTATCATTTGAAAGAAAGATTATGTGAATATGCATACAAATGGATTTATTCGAATATATGTGTAAGTGTTACCCTTGGTAGTAAAGTCACTTAGCTTCATATGAAGACTACTTCCAACATAAGAACCGTGATGTTTCCTTGTCTGAGTACATATTCTAAGGACTTTAAAGCTATATAGAAGATACATGGTTGGGAGTGCACATCATGTCTTGGCTTCAGGGAGTAAGGGGAGACCCAGCCTGCCCTGTAGAGATCCTTCACGTATCCACCTAGATCTTAAGAGATCTTCTTCTGACAGAATGGAAGGACAAACAACTTCCACTGCAAGAGCATAGCAGAAGTACCACAAGAAATATTACGACTGCGGCATTGTTGGCCAATATTGCTATGTAAGATAATTTGTTTTTTCTTTAGGAATCTTCACAGGCTTTAGATGAGATCTCATATGAAATAACTCAGCAAAACCAGCAGCCCATAATTCCATGCATCATCTTTATGATTCACATGCTCCGGCAATGTGCCCAGCTCCTGGAACTGCTGTAGTCTTTCAGCAATGGTAAGCTTTGCTCTTTCCTTGCATCCCCACTATGTGATGCTTACAATAAAATGCCATTAGAATGTCTGCAGAGAGACCTGCCTTAAAAACAGATAAACATATTTTGCAAACCAGTCTAATGACTTCAGCAATTGAGGACTGAATTGTTCCTAGCTTTCCTGTAAGATGTCTGATAGACAGAAGTAGGTAAAATTCTTTTTAAATTACCTAGGGCATCCAAATGAATACATTAACTAATAACATCCTCATATGCCACATGCATTTACTGGAAAAGCTTTATCTGATTGTTTTGATAATGTTTTCATTTCATGGTATAGAAATTGATATTAAGAAGTAAATATTTTTGTTCTTTTTATAGTTATTTCCTTCCCTATAAATTTCAGCTAGATAAAAATTCTTATATATTATTGCTGGAACTTAATTCTCTTTTGCATATTGTGAACTTTTTGTGAAGTCTAAATGTAATGGAAGACGTTAATGTACTTACTGTTTTTGTTCACTGACCTTTCTTACGATGTGTTTTTTGCTTTGCAATACACCAGGAAGGTAGAGGCAATATATTTTTGCACTAAGTCTTTTTTTATATGTATATATTTATATGTAGTCATTGTGAAATATGTCGAGTAGTAATTTGTAAAATTTGCTATCTACTGCTCAATACCTACTTTGAGTGTCAAAATAACCAGTAAATGCTTCATTTTCTTATCTGAGTGAAGCTAACATTTGGCGTGTATACGAGGAAAAAAAATTCAGAACTTCACATAAAATTTCTGTTCCATCTTCCAGTATTAGAGCTTTTCTCTGTCACTGAAAGAAAATTCACTCCTTTGGAAAAAAAATGAACTTAACTGTGAGAGAGACCATTGTTTCTATTTAAAGTGAGTACCTCAGAAATGTCATTCATTTTTTAAAGGTATAGTAAGATTTTTTTCTGAAGTCTCTTCCTCTGGTATAATTGTGATACTGGGCGGATTTCTTCGTTCAATTTCTGTTCGTGTTTTCTGCCAATAAATGCTTCCTTTATCATACATTTATGTTAACTGTTCTGCTGGCTGGTAAAGTTTGTGTTCGCTTTTACATATTGGGTGGTGATGGCCTAAAACTATGCCTTGGTGTAATGGGTTCCCTACATTAGAGTCAAACATCAGAGACAATTTTAGTGTCTGAACCATAAATACCTTATTCTTCTGAATGCTTGAGGAGCAGAGTTGGAAAAGACAATGCGATGCATATATAACAACTGTCATTTGAGGGATGTAAAAGTGCTTTATAAACTGCAGTACAGGTTTAGAGTTTGCTTTACCCTCTACTAAATGCAGTTTTCTCAGGGCAGGGATGGGGAGGGAGAAAATAAATGTTTAACAATGCACAGCATTGGTAGACAATGTTTAAGGAACTAATTAAGGTCTCCCCCACAGTGCACACAATAATACGTGGGTGCTGTGATGGCTCAAATCAATACGGACGATACCACCTTTCAACCGGCTTTTTCTGGCTGGTTGTGCCTTTTACTGTTCCATTTTGATTTCACAAATGCCTCAAAAGAACTGAGGATTAAGAAAACAATGCTAATTTCTGAAATCAGTTATAAAGGACCTTCTCAATATTTTGGGCCTGCCTGAGCAGTGTAAAGTTTTGGAATATCCTGAGGCTTATTATCACAGTTGCACATTTCTCAGGAAGACTCAAGGAAGGTGGCTGTGAAACATCCCCTGTGCCACACACATATGCGCGTGGATGATGCTGTAGAGGCTTCAGCCTGCTCATCTGTGCTGCTCATCCCCCTGCCATCAGTACACAAAAGCTTACATGCTTTTGTGCCACGGGTTCTTATACATCTGTTGGAGCTGAGCTAAGCCATTCGCCCAAACTGTGACCTTGAGTATACAAGGCTTTGTAACTCCTCTTAGACACTGCTGTTTACTTGTTCTGTTTATGATAACCGGGTAGCAAATTGCTCCATTGTGCTGCTGAAGAGCGGATCGGTTTCAAATTGCTCTGAAAGGCAGCCAACAGAACAGCTAACACCATGGGGCCACGTTTTTAAATGGCCTTCGGTCTGGATTTCAAGTTTGTGTTCCCAGGTTTGCACTCCCAATCAATTGTAGAAAAAAATAATTTCAGGCCCAATTAGCTGTGAACTTCCATATACCAGGTTTAGAGAAAACTGAATAAATTTATGGTTGAAAGTACTGTGGGAAAATGAGACAGCACTTGAACTTCCTCTAGTGCGATTGGTTTGACTGTTCTTTTGTTTTACTCATATTGTATGGTCTTTTCTTTTTAAGTTACAATAGCGTTGCATGGTGCTGGTGGCAGCACTCATCATTGTCTCTTTAAGGATGGGAAGCATCAATATCATATGTAGTAATGGAGCAAACTCTTTCAGAGGTTGAGCATGTTTCTCCCTTTATCTGAGTCTGTGGTAATATCCGTGTTTGAAAACCAGGTGTCTGTGTCTTCAGGTAAACTGCCACTTTAAACTTCCACACTCAAATCTTGAGCCAAGATTTCAACTCCAAACAGTGTAGGTGGGGGGATATGTGGGGCATGCCACCCGAAATTTAATATCAATTGTCATGACAACTATTAGAATCTTGCTTTGTTCTCCAGGATGCTCCAGGAGTAGGACCAGAGAACAACAACATGCCAGCGAGAGAGATGATTTAGTCCAGAGTGTGACAAGTTTAGTTTCTGTGCAAATATTCCAGGATCTTGTGATGCCCTGAGAACAGCAAGATTAATTTGCTTGCCCTTTTCTGTGCATTTCAAGATCTTGCAGGCTCTCCCACTAGAAGAAGAGGAAAAGACTGAGCACATAAAGAATTGAGAACAGCATGATTTTCAATACAGTCTGTCACCTAAAATAATTTCCCCCCTGGGGATCAATACAGTCATCATTAAGGTCACCCTAAGGACTGATGTTCTTGGAAAATTTCCTTTTACAAAGACAGCTTTCTTAATGAATTTTTTCATAGGTCTGTTTTGTCATGATTACCAGTACTGAGTTTCTCACTTTCAACTATGAAAACAACTATGAAAACTCATGCTTTCTGATAGAATCAGTTTACCAATAAAACTAGTATACTATACAAGTGATCAAGCTGAACATCTCATACAGCAAATAATCTGTGGGAAGTGCTGTATGTACCTTTCCTCTTTTCTTACATTGCCAGACCATTGCTTATAGTGAGTAAATACCTCATGTGAGGAAGCAGTATTTGCTGAACATCAGGAAAAGGAAGTTGAAGTCTGAAATCTTGCTGCTCCCCAGAAAATCATGTGAAAGTCATCCAGAAAAGCTTTCACTGCATTGTACAAGAGCTGTTAAATTCTCTTTGGAACAGTTTGGCTTCAAGTCATTTTGTCTTGATGGTTACTGTGAGACGAAGGACATGTCTCTCAAATCTTGAAGGTAGAAATCACATGCTCGGCCTTGTATTTCTGCCCTCCTCTGGGGAAAGGAGGAAATGTGCTTTGCATAGAACAGATATCTGGCCTCAGAACGGCTGGCTGCCTTTTTAAACGGCAACATTTTAAAATGAGTTGACCCTAGTAGAGGATGCTGCTGTACCCTATCCTTCTCATGAAACTGAAGCCAGAGGCTGCCTTCAGGGAAGTTTCTTAAAATACACCTGAATCCTTAACTCTGTGTGACATAAGACTTTCTAATTTGTGAGAAATGTTCTTTGGTTTAGTTTTTGTCTTCTTCTGTAACTGACAGTTTATTAGGATTTATAACAAATAACATAAAAGAATCCCCTTTGTTAGAGAAGCTTTTTTTTCATTGCAGGAAATGTATCACTAACTTACTGTAAAACAAGGAAAAAGGACATAAAGGGGGAAGTTTACCACTGACAACTGAGTCTTTATGCTGATGGTCCGTAAGGGTGTGAGCTCCGTTTAATGCATCCTTAAAGTATATCATGAGACATGTTTCTGTCCCCTGACGTTCTATGAGGAAGGTCTTTCAGTCTCTCACAGTTGTGATCCTAAAAAACGCAGATCAAACGATCTTCTTCCTTCATGGAGGTGTGATGTTTTTTGCACAACACAATGATTGCCCTCTCATTCCCAGTGCAAAGTCTTAATTACAGCCTCAGGGAACACTAACAAATGGCCTATAAACACATGGCAAGATTCTGCATCCTGCATTTCGCAGGAGCTTTTTTGGCAGAGTCTGCCAGCGGTCTTACATTGGTCACTTCAGTTCCCAGCTGCTGTCTGACAGATGTGCTGGAGGGAACAGCCTCAGGCTGTTAGTGTTCCTGGTCTCCTTGGTAGGCTTTCAGCCACCAGATGTGTGATGGAACTCACAATCTCTTTAAATCAGAAGAGCCTAATAAATAAAGATGAAGTTCCTCCAGTCTCTGATTAGTTTACTATTTAGGGGGGAAGTAGCAAGCAATTTTTGTAGTGATGTTTAAGGTATGAAAGAGCAGTTCAAAGCAGGCTAATGTAAATACTAAGTAGGTAAAAAGTTTGGGTTTCTTGGAACTCTCATGGGAAGGGAAAGAGATAGCCTTCCCTTTGAATACAGTTATTTTTGGTTTATTTTTGTCAGTCCTGCACTGCAGCTGTAAAGGATTCCAGGTTCCCATCTCCAAGATGCAGTTACAGCATGGCTTAAGAGCCACACAGCACATAGGACTGAGCCATGTCCCCATATCCAGGACACATTATAGGAACACAGTTAACCCTCATTCCCTAGACAAGTTTGAAACAATCCTGTAATTGCATCTGGTGACAGGCAGGTTGGACTGGAGTTCCCTGACCCAATTATAGTTGTAACTCCGACAAAGCTTAGCTCTCAAAGCAGGTTAAAAAGCTAAAGGGACAGATTCATGTTATGATGTGCTGAGCATGAAAGTTTCTTTGAAGCAGATCCACAGTGCTCTAACCCAAAGTTCAATAGGCACTGCGCCAGTCCCTCTGCTGTATCCCGTGTGAACTTTGCATTGCTTTGCTTATTAGTGGCATTCAGAATGCTTGATGTATTTTTCATCATTCCGTCAGTCTTGTGGCATAATGTAAATCATACAGTCCCTTTCCTTAGTGGAGGGGCTGCTTTTTCCAACTTTGAGAACACTAGCTGCAAAATACTTTACTTTTACCAGTGGAGGCTAAATTTTCTTTTGTAATAAATAAGTTCTGTTTTTCCTGTTTACTTATATGTCTATTACTCATTGCATTTAAATGAGGAATTAGCTTGCTTGACTCAAAGCCAAATCTTTTCAAGCTATGCCTTGTTGAAGGAGAGTATCTAAGACTAAAAGGTGGAATTGATCTGCGAGTAAATGTCTCAAGTTACCCCTATCATAAGAAAACAGTTGGCATCTGCTTCAGGGACATTTCTGTAAGTAGGCACATGTATGCTTAATATTTTGCAGCTGAGGGGAGCAAGTGTTGAATTTTCAACTTACTGGATTCTAATGCTTTCTTAAAAGCCTTTTGTTTCCTTTTGTCTTCATCATATGAGAAGTCTGACTAGCGCTAGAATGGTACCTCAGGTTTTCTTAGGTAGAATTTGGGCTTCACTGGCGTTAATCAGAGTTTTGCCATTGTCTTCAGTGTAACAATTATACATCTGCTGCTCAATAGCCTGATTTTAATGCCCCATATTTTCATGCAAACTTCATGGAGATTTTAAGCTCACTAGAGCGAAAAGCTTTTGGTTGTCAATTTGTTAAAAGTGTTACATTCTTTAATAATATGTACTCATGTAATTGTTACATAGAGTTGAAAGAAGTGAAAAGTTGGAAGACTGGAGACCATAAGGGGAGGTACTCCTCAGTGAAAAAGCTATTACTTGCATTAAAGATCTCCTAGGAAAATGCTTAATTCCAGGTACTTTCTTTGATTCCACACATTGCTAGTGAAACATGAGGCTAAATGGGCCAAAGGAAAAAAGCAAACATGGTAAGAGCACATTGAGGCATGTTTGGAATGAAAACTTGTGATACTGCAGTCATGAATATGCCTGTAGCTGATCTAACTTATGGACTGTATTCAAATTGATATAGCTAGCTCATGTATCAATTACAATGAAAATACGGGCTTTAGGGGCCTGCCAAAAACTCTTGACACATGGCCACTCATCTGTTGTTTGGGCCAATGCACTGTAATTGATACCTGAACTAAGTAGGTTAAAGACAGATAGCATCTATGTAATAGATTGCACTGTTGTGTAGAGATAGCTAAACCATCTTAAAATAACTTAGCATGAGTACTGGAAAAAGCCCTGGAATGCTATGCAAAGCTCAGAGTGGGCTAACTTAAAGGACTAGGAAAAACAATACGTCAGTCGAGAAAGTAGAAGGCAGTGGGGAAAAAAAAAGTTTAACTAGCACATGACCGAAATCTTACAGAAAGAGTCAAAAGAAAAAAAAAAGAGAACACAAGAAAAAGAAATAAAACACTGAAAGGAAAAATTGCATGTACAAGAAACAAAAACCGGGAACTAAAAAACCCTGAAGCTCTCAGAAAGGAGCTATAGGACTATTATTAAAATGGAGGAAAGGGAATACATAGTGGAAAGTGAGAAATATGGAAAGTCCATGTAGAATAAAGAAAGATAACAAGGAGAATTCCAGAATTTTGTGAAAAGCATTTTCTTGTGAGTGTGCTTTGCTGCAGGACCTCAATTTTGTAACTTATTTTCAGCGTCTGTTGCTGAAGGAGCCAAAGCTTAAGGGCAGGAAAACAGGAAAGCATTCCATTGAAATAAAATCTAAATCCAGACATGAGCCTGGTTTTCAACTTACAGCCTAACTCTAAATCCCTTTAAAGTTTGCTTGTCACTTAATTGCACTACAAAATCTTGGCAGCCTCCTCACATCACAATTCTAAGCTGTCAAAGTAAGTAAAAGTAGATATAAAACCCCTCTAACATCTGTCAACTTTTAGAAACCATTTTCTAGTTGCAATTATATACCAAGCAATAAGCTCATTGTGTCAGGTCATAACGCCCAACCTAGCAAATTAAGGTCCATCAAACTTACTTGGACCTTGTTTTATTAGGTGGCCTTTCTCGAACAATAAAACCCACCTTTATTTATCATATCCGGAACTAGAGTCTTTGATCTCATGTTTCATATAATGCAAGTTTGTTTGAACTGACATACAAAGAAAAAGATAATTAAAACAACTAAAAATGCTCTTAGTTCACTCTTAAGTGGCAGAAAAGCTCTCAATTACATGCGTAGGCAGTGGTGAACTTTTAAACTGGGGTATTTCCTATGGATGTCTGGGGTTTATATAGCGACGTGTAGCACTGTAGTAGTCTCATATCATCTTCCTGACAATCTGCTGTAACCAATGGGCCTCATGAAGAAACAATAAGGTTCCAGATATCTGCTATGACAGCGCATGGAATATTGTGGCCTATGTTACCTTGTGGATGTGTTGCACCCATCTGTAATAATTACACAATAACTCAAAGTTATTTTACCATTGAATTGAAATTTTGTAGCATAAACAATGCCTAGATACTTTACTGTTGACTAAATGAGGGAGAGATTATGGCAGTCAGGAATTAAATAAGCGAAAGTTTTCTATAGTTTTGGTAAAAATGGCATTGAGATTCAGGTTGGTGATTACTATGCCACAATAAAAATGTGGTTTCAAACTAAAGTATTTAATCAGTCATCACTGTAATTAGTGAACAACAGAGTGGGCTGATTCAGGTTTCACATATTTGCACTGTACCAACGGAACTCTGCTGATTTTAATGAAATTACCTCTGCTTTTTAGTGCTGCTTATGGGACTTGCACTATGCCATTTACAAATACCTAGCATTATTTAATACTCTTGCGCCACAAAACATTCAGTAGTCTTAAAATCATCTGTTAGCAATTTGCTGAGAATGGAGATGCTGAGTGGAGGCACAGGCCTGGTCTTTATAATAGGAGGAGAGCTCAGTTCAGTTGGATTTTGGTTTTCAAGCCAATTTATTTTTAAAGTCTTGTTGTTTGAACCTGGAGAAATTCAGTCCTGGAAATAAGGAGATATATATATAAAAAAAAATTTAAATCTTAATGTTTTCATAGAAATAGTGGTTTTCTTCCCTATGTGCTTTTTGAAAGAAATAGTTACAGGTACTTCTATGGGTTGTGTGTTGCTATGGAAATGTTAGGAAAGGGTGAGCAAAGAAGAAGGACAATTCTGTTTATAAAGAAAACAGAAAACAGGTGAAAGGAAGAAAATATAATTATCCCCATTTTACAGCTGAGAAATTTCAGCACAACAAAGATAAAGAGTCTAACTCTTGTGGAAATCTATCAATCCTTTTAGGTTCACCTGTCATTTAGGCATCATTCTGCCTGCAGGGTATTCACAGAACATCTACAAATCATTACCTTTCCCTCACCCTCTACCTTTTACCTGCTTCTGCATACAGATGCACTCCTTCATCATAGCTGTCAAAACTCTGTTTTGTAAAAAGACCCCAGAGTCACCCCACCACCCCCACTTCTAAAGAAATATTGCAAGGCCCAGCGATCAATAGGAGAACTCAGTACAGACAGAAAAGAACAGGCACTACCAGCAATGAGATGATGCTTTCTGGCCCACTGAATGTCACAGTGTGGATGTGGGCCATCTATTCATAACATGTCACAGTAACTATGCAGCCTGATCATTTTTGTTGTTTCAGAACTGACAGTGGAGGAAATGGGTAGGTCATATATCTCTGTTCAGCCTTGACAGTAAGTTCCACACTCTCTGATTGTCAATGGTGAGAGTCAGAAACATGTCCACGCTACTAGGAAGAGGTTAGAACTGAAAACAAGTTCAAATTTAAATACAAAAACAATCTTAGTGACACAACTACAGCTTTCCCAGTCCTCACTCCTGTCAGGCATTCCTGATCCTTGCACTCTGCAGCTCATCAGTGCCTGAGTCTGGATTCAAGCTGATGTTCATGGTCAGCAGAAGCTGGCTTAGAGACATCAGCTAAGCAATGCATCAGGAAAGGAGAGTGGAGGAAATACAGGAGAAGATGTCCAGCCCCAGTACATGTGCAAGAAATCAAGTACTTCAGGTACCAACCCAGATGGTTTGGTATCACAGTTCCTTGTTAGAGCAAGGAGCATGAAAAATAAAATCCAACAAAAAGCCTTCTCTGTGTTAGAATCAAGTCCCAATAGGTAGACAAGAAAATTGTTCCTCAAAAACAGAGTAGAAGGAGCAGAACTTGTTCCTCAAGAACAGAGTAGAAGAGGGCCTTCTGCCCACATTCTTTACAGTTGCTTTGCCAGACAGCCTATATTGAGCCTGAGACAGCAAACAAGCTCTTCCTAAAGCCAGAGAACCCATACTCTCATCCAGGACCTGGTGACTATAGCTGTGGTCATAACAGCTGTAACTGTGGCATAACCAACCCATGCCATAACTGTGTCTGTACATCCTCCTCTGAACTTTTAGTGTTTAGCTCCTGATGTGAAAAAGTTGGTGGAAAAAGAACACCTGACTGAGGATTCTGGAGTCATGCTACAAAATGGGCTACTTCTCTCTTTGGTTACAGTGCTGGATGTCAAGAAATGTCTAGGAGGAAGGACACACTGACTCCACACTTCGAGACGACTCTCACCTGCATCTCACTTCCGTCACACTTCCACTACACTTCCACACAACAACAAGACAGTCAAATAGCATCCTGATATTCTTTGATCTTGACTGTGCAGTCCTCCCTTCTCTACATGTCGTATATTTCTTCTGTAATAAATCCTTTGTTTCCTTGAACTTCACTTGGTCTTGGCATGCCTTTCTTACTAGAGTTGTGTTCATTTTATTGTTTAGGAGAAAGAGGATGGAATAGCCATCTAGTGAGAGGGATTGGTCAGGAGGAGAGGCCAGATATCATCTAAATAACCCAGACTGAGTCACGGTCTGAGCCTGGACTGAGACCAAAAGAATACTTAGAGCCTTTTTCACCTAAAACTTGAGGCTTGTGAAGCTTTTTACATATTCAGCAAGGAGTACATCACAGAAAAATGTCAGTGTTCATATGTGAAATGTAGGAAGCTGGAGTTGGTAGAAGGTCTTTGCATTTCTTCCCAGGACTTGTTAGGTGGTATATGTCACTACTGTATTTGCTTGTCTCAGGGGCCTCTCTCTCATCTCTTACTACACTTGTGGATAGCAATCCACAGTAATGTCATATTCCCTGTTCCAGTCCTGCCCCCACCAAACTCAGAAATCCCTGTTGCTTGCTTTCTAACTCCCAAAACTATCCACAGCCTTGCTCTTAGTCATAATCTAGGGTGTCACCTACAGCTTCTGCCAGACAGCCCTATCCTAACAGCCACTCCATCTGGAAAAATCCTGCACTTGTTATGTCGTGTCTCTCACTGTTTACTAATCTACCAGCCAAGACAAGCCCTTAAGGAATCAGTGCTTTCATCTGGTGTTCAAGCCTCCTTTCTACTTCAGGAATGTCAGATCTAATCTGGTAGGATAGGGTAATTATAATTCAGGTATGACCAAAAGTAAGGACTTTAAGGACAGCAACAGAGGAGTGTAAATGTCTTGGAAGTAGGAGAAACACCATGACAGGGCTTGGACACAAATCTGAGATGTCAAGATTGTCAGAATTTTGTGTGCTGAGCATATGTGAAGGGTCACCTGAGAGGTGTAAGAAGCTTTAGACTTCTAAATGTAGATGTCAACATAATATAAATGCCAAATGACTGATAGGAGTATATAAGCATGTGGGGAATGAGAAAAGAAGAGGCCAACAAAGCTTAGATGCCAGCACAACCTGAGATGCGTAACAGGGCTGAATCCCAGCTTGAATGACTAAGTTATTTCCCAAAGACAGTTGAAAAATCTGTAATGCAGCCAAGAACTGAATCTATCACCTGAATTCCAATTCTTCATCTTCTACAGCTGCAACCTAAGCCTACTTCAAAGTCATGCTGTAGACTGTAAGGCCTCTTTAGCAAGCTACTATAGCTGATAACGTCTAACAAAAGCTAGTCCAAGGTTATTTACTTAAAACAGCCGCTTACATGATATATTTTTCTAGTATTGTCCATGAAAAAAAAAAAATTTACTTCAACAATAGAACATGTCTATACAGCAAGGTGTAGCCTGTTCAAGTCTCTGACTCGCGTGAGAAAAACTTCTCCTTGGAACTGGCATAGCCTTGCTGTCTTGGCTATCATTGAGCCTGAGTCTGTGCTGCCGTGGGGAGGCAGGATGAAGCAGCGCAGGCGTGCAGCTGTGCAGCTTCTGAGCCTGAATTGGCTTGTTTGGGGGAAGAGCAGGCAGCAGGTGTGCATGACTGGCTACACCTGAATAAATAGTCAAGTGTCACTGAAAGAAAGGTTGTAAGAGTTAAAAAGATAAATCCTGAAGGTGGGTTTGACTCCTAATTCAAATCCTAATCTAATTTCCTCACTGAGCAAAATTCAGATTCTTGGTCCCAAATACTCCATATTACTGAAGCTGATTATGGGGGCTGCAGTTTACACCCCTTGCTCTAAGAATACATTGATGTAAAATCCAATAGGAAAATCTCAGGATGTTTCCACTCTTTTTCTAAACTCCAGTGTCTCTTATTCCTTCTGGTTATTGCAAGATAGAGAAGAAAAGGATGGAAAATAAAAAGGATGAATAATACCTTGAAAATACTTTTAAGTCTTCTAGAATGTAAAAAAATCAATGTTTGATTTCATTTCACAGGCAATACATACAGCAGGCTGTTCATTACTTCAGCTACATACTGATTTTTCTAGCTTCTGGCAATCAAAGAATTTAAGACAAAAGACTGTCTTGTGATACTTTTTCCTGTTGAGATTGCTGATAATATATAGCAATTGGTCCAACGCCACCAGTTTACTAACATTACTAGGAACTGTAATATGGATCGACTGTTGGAACAACTAATGCTGCGATCACTATGGCAGGTGAAAGAAAATGCACAAATCGCAGAAGTGTTTTTATGTGCATATATGTGCTTGCACACCTAGACAGGGCAGGCAGGCAGAATGCAACTCACATAGGCAGAAAAGGGGGAGATGGCTCATCTCAGAGAAGTGTGATTTGATGCAGGAAGAAGCCGTTTTAACTATGATGTTTACTTTAGTTTTAAGCAAAACAAAGGGGATCCTGACAGTTAAGAATCTTAGATGTGGGTTTGGAGCTTGTGTAAAGTATCAGTAAATCTGTAGGAGCCACTAGAATTGTATCAGTTTGGAAAGGTGTATGTAAGAGCGTAAATGCTTTGTTTGCAGAAATGGTATACATCACTATGCAGTATGCTTAAACAAAGATGTGGCTTTTTTGGAAAAGCTTACCCAAGCTTAGCTCTGCTCTCAATTTTGTTGAGTTGAATTATAATTTGTGAGAAAACAGAAAGACCAGACCTGTGGCTCCAGATTAAATCTTTCCAGTGCCCAAAGCCATATGTACTTAGTTTATTCTTTCATATAATATATTTAACTTCTGTATAAGCTGATCAAAAATGTCCTGGTCTTGCCTTCCTGTGCTAGGTCATAGACCCTAAAAGAGAGTTGAGGGAAAACCTGAATAGAGTAGGAGTCTTTCTGCTAACTCTTGCTACCAAGGTCTGCTAAGGAAGATGCAGGCACAGGAATATCAGGAGGAATTTTGGGGTGCTTAGCACAAGAAAGCTTGAGGATCAGACCTGCTATGCTCATATTCAAAGGAAAAGAATACAGGGCAGGAGTGTACTTCAACTTTAGAACTGAGGATGGAGGATCAAAGACAGAAACTGAAGTAAAATAAAAAATTATATAGTCATGGCTGCTTAAAGGAAAAAAGATCCTCTTCATCCACCCCCTCATCTTTGTTATCATTCATCTGTGACATAAAAGCACAGACTGCCAATTAAAGGAAGCATCTCTGTAAAAGCAGGGGGAGTAGAAATATGAGCATTTTCTTTTCTATAGGAAAGGAGAATTGAACCCAGTTCTAATATTAAAATAGATAACCAGGAAATAAATATTTTGCTTGGTTATTTGCTGAGAGGGGAGAAAAGAATCCTTTTTGTCATTAGCACAGTTAGGAGAACTTGAAAGGTTAAACAGACATAAATTCCTGAGAGGTAACAGTGTGATATGGGACTATAGAGAGTATAGCAATATGATGCTAGAATATTCTCAGCAGTGCTGTTATAGAGCATTTGCTGTGTTAACATTAACTTATACTATAAATCAATTTATCTTTTGCTGTATTTTACTAGGTATTTTAGTTTGTATTTGTGTTGTATACTTCCACTGTGTATTCCTATTGCATTTTTTAATAAGATATAGAATTCTGCCACAACAAAAGCAGATGCAATAAAGCTTGACTGATTGGTGCTGCTTGTATATTTTAGACTGGCATTGGGAATCAGCCTGAATTTGCAATTTGGCAGTAAATGAATATTGATACAAAAACTATTCATGTAACACAAAGCTTGTTACTCTGTATTCTAGTAGTGTTTTCGTTACTTGTTTGGCTGGGTTTGAGATGTCTCTTAACACATCTAACTGGGAGAATAGGAGTAAAAATATTTTTACTTCTAAAAGCTGCAGGATGCAATGGTTCTGAATGATTAAAAATAGAACAAGCACAGGAAAACCTATCCTTTGGAAGCTAGATTTTTTACTGTTTCTGCTTGTCATGGTTTAACCTGGCAGGCAGCTAAGTACCACACAGCCACTCACTCACTCCCCCACAGCGGGATGGGGGAGAGAATCAGAAGAGTAAAAGTGAGAAAACTCATGGGTTGAGATAGACAATTTAATGGGTAATGCAAAAGCCACATGCACAAGCAAAGGAAAACAGGGAATTCATTCACTACTTCCCATCGGCAGGCAGGTGTTCAGCCATGTCCAGGAAAGCAGGGCTCCATCATGCATAATGGTTACTTGGGAAGACAAACGCCATCACTCCGAACATCCCCTCCTTCCTTCTTCTTTCCCCAGCTTTATATGCTGAGCATGATGTCATATGGTATGGAATAGCCCTTTGGTCAGTTGGGGTCAGCTGTCCCAGCTGTGTCCCCTCCCAGCTTCTTGTGCACCCCCAACCTGCTCGTTGGTGGGGTGGTGTGAGGAGCAGAAAAGGCCTTGACTCTGTGTAAGCACTGCTCAGCAATAACGAAAACACCCCTGTGTTATCAACACTGTTTTCAGCACAAATCCAAAACATAGCTATGTACAAAGTATCCCAGCCAAAACCAGCACACTGCTTTATGCCCTTTTAGGATGATAACCAATGTTACATGCAAATTCTGCCTGACTACAGAAGGCAGAAAGTTTCTTGAAAATAAATGCTTCATTCTCTTTTACCATCTATGAGAGACAGGCATGGATTCCACTTCTTGGCTCGTTTTATATAATTGTATGATATCAAAGCAAGGATACCGTGAGGTGGAGAAAAAGGAGGATTGTGTCTTTCCTTAAAAAGAGGTGTAGTTTTCCACTTTCTCCTTCTCCTTTCTCCTCAGAGAAGCTAGACAATGTCAACTTCCCTAAACCTATGTAGGCAGCACTGTTTGTTATGAGGAGATGGTAAGATGCCTAAGGAGATTTAAGGGCAGGAGGAAGGAAAGCCCTACTGAAACACTTCAGCACTAGGAAAGTTAGTAGCATCTCCTCAGTACATTTTAGGAAAATTCTGAAAAAATAAACAACAATGATAATAATATTCATCTTAGAAGACCCTTTGAAAAAGATGTTACATGTTCCCCTCTTGGGTTACAGAACATTGTGTCTATGGTGCTGGTCTGACATGATAAATAGCTTCCTGACACCCCCATAAGGGTTTCTTAGTTCTTTGTCTTTACCCATAACCCTCAAAAAACCCTGCTGTTATTTACCCATAAATTTCTTTGATGGGCAGTGATGTGTATCAAGAGTACTAGATTTACATTTGATATAAATCTCTGGAGCCCTCGATTATTTAAAAAGGCATTCAGAGCTTTTTCCTTCTTCAAACACTGGCTTTTGAAATGTGTCTGAGTCAGGAGGGACATAGGTCTTTCTCTGTTAATAGCAGCTGCCTCCTTTGGAACTTTTCTGCTCCCCTTCCTTGCTTGACCGTGTCAGACCTTTCATCAGTTGAGTGCTGCATGAGCAAAATGACTGAATTAGCTAATACTTCACGATGTACCAGATTTCAAGTAATTAGGAAAAAATAGACATAAGATTCAGATAGCACACTAGTACTCTTTAAAAGCATGCTGGCTCACATACTAAAAGTCACTGCTAACACTGGCGTGCCCTCAGAGTAAGCAGTAACAGGCCTACGAATAAAAAGAGGTTGATTAGCTATTCCTGAAGAGCATCCAGTTATTCATTCAGCTGATATGGATAAGGCTAGCATACAGTTCTAACAATTCTTCTTCATCAAAAGCATGGTAACTGTAGGAATATCAATGAATTGAATCAAATCTATCTCATTTCTCCCTCCTGAATTAGAAGTTCCTGAAGAAGTTTCAGGAGAAGTATTGTAGTATTTGGAAACAAAAAGAAAAGTTGCATAAGATGCTTTGAAGAAGAGTGAGGATCCCTAAAGCACTGCATCTAATTTTGGAGATCTTGAGCATTTCTAAGTTGCATATCTTGCCCACATCTCAATTTCTTATCAGGGAGAGCCTCACCAGTCTCACACCTTCTCCATGAAAATCAGACTTTGATGGGACACATGCCTTTGATGCCTTTATAGACAGTATATTTTTCCATCAGGTCCTCAATCTATATTTCTGGACCAACTAAACATGGCATGTTCCCCAGCTGCATATTTAAGAAGTTAAAGAGATGAAGATAATTTTATTATGTTTTATCTTTTTGAACAGTTAAGATTTTTCTCAAGGACCAAGACGGGTAGCAAGAAAGGCTCACTAACCTTACCCAGATGTTTGCTTAAAAATGAGAGAAAGAAGAAAGGTCTGATAACTAATGAAATCATAGTCTAGAGGTCTGATAACTGGTGAAATCATAGTCCATTTCTGGAACCTGAAGTGGAAGAACTGGGAGACTGAATGCTGATGATGGTGGCCGTAATATATCAGAAGGTGACAAATCTTGATTTTCTTAGCCTCTGCCATAGCTGATAGCAAGAAGAGACTCCTAAACCAAGTATTAAAATGGAAACCTCATACTTTGATTCTTATAAACTATTTGCAAGTTATGTTAAAAGGTGGAAATACTAGATAATCTGAATTATCTGCATAATTCAGATTATCTGCATAATTCATAATTATCTGCAATTATCATGCTTGTCTGATTAAAAAAAAACAGAACAAAACCAAACCCTGGTTGTAAATTTCCCTAAAGTATGATATGATATCAAATACACAGTCACCTAGTAAAATACTTTTATTGGAGAAAAACAATCATTGGTAACTTCATGAATTTTAATGGGACAATTACACACTGATCACTAATGTTACATTTAAGGATTTCTCTTTCACCAACACTTCAGTGTTGTCAGTTGATGTTTAATGGAGATTCAGTGATGCAAAACAGCTCTTCTGTAGAATCCGACATAATGAGACTGGGCCTTCTAAAAGCTCAAATGACATCCTCAAGTTCAGCTAATGAAAAGTGATCCTGAATTATCTAGCATCATGCAAATATCAGAAGAGAGAATTTTCTTTACCTACAAAAACCCTAGCTGTTGTCTCTGATTGGCAGATTCCAATCAGTACTGGCCTTATTAATTATCCTCAGGTTTTCTTGCTGCTAAACTGAGCCAAGAAAACATTTGAAACTTCAACAATGCCCTTGATTGTCAGGGTAGGAATAATAGACCTGAAAGTTAGATGCTATCAAGATAGAGATTTACAAACTTGATTTTTCACAGTGAAGTAAAGAAGCTAACGTGAACACTGATAAGTGTGGGGGTGAGGATGTGGGTTGCATTGTAATGTTTCTTATCTCATTTATCCTGCAGGCTTAATATTACCAAGCCAAGTTCTTGGCTGAGGTACAGATGGTTTCTGTCACATTACAGGGAGCATTATGCTGCAAAATTAATATCTTCAGTATAGGATATCCCCCTCATGCAAGGTGGGCCCTATATGTCTATATACTGGAGTGGCTTCCAGCTCACTCCCCAATTCATGTTAACAGAGTGAAACTGCATTTTTGCAACTCAGTTTCTGTAACTGATCTCAAACATAGCTTCCTTTGCATATAATGATCCACTCCAGAGTGGTCTGGAACGGGGTGAAGGCTAGGGTCATTTTGTGTCATGTTGTCTCCTTGACTTCTGCTTTATGATTCAAGGTACAAAGGAGGCAGGAATGTACAAGACTCTCTCCCATTGACAGGCAGCAGGTCCTGCTATGAAACTTGAGATGCCTGCAGAAATTGTTAGCAGATTTGTAGAGATCTTCAGAAACCATCTCCAGAGTATATGACAGATTTCCAATATTGCAACTGAGTGAGTGACAGATACATGCCAGACTGCAGTGTTTTGAACTGTATTTGAACTTTTAGATTATTTCCTCTGTCTTCTTTGGGATGTTAACAAAGGCTTTGATACATTGGAAAAATGGCTTTGAGAAAGGAAAATGGTTATACACAGTTCACAGCAACGTTTTTACCATCTAGGCTCCATTTAGTCATAAAGGCTACATTAGAAAGTAGAAGCAGGTCTATAGAGAGAATGATTGGTGCTGGTGTCCACACAGACTGTGTCACTCTGAACTTGCTTTTGTCTGGACCAGTAGACTGAGCATCTTCAGCAGCAACAGTGCTTTAGACACTTTTCTTGGGCTCATCTTCTGCTTTATCTTCATCATGGAGGAATCTAGTTTGAGAGGATTCTATGACGCCACAAGTATGGCAAGTTGGAGATGGTGGGGAGAGTTGCTTCAAAACTACTGATCCAAACTACAAAGCTACTGTGAATGCACCTGGAGACTTCTAACATGGTCCTTTCCCTCTAAATCCAACTCTCACATGCAGTCGTATGACCTGCAAAAGAGTAAGCAAATCCCGTTATTTCCTGTTATAATTTGCTCTCTTAAAACTTTGCTACATAGAGCTGTTAGGTCCCTACTGGTGGTAAAATATATGTAAAACATTTGAGTTAAGCAAATTTTTAAAAGTTTAGGACTGTATTTATTGCTTAGTTACATTGATAGCAAACAGTAGATTTAGATCCATAAATAAGCATTCATGAATAAGCAAAGAGCTTAATGAGGTTTGAAAGACTTCTTTGAAAGACACATGAAATGGCAAAAATTGGTTAAGGTGAACCTTTTCTAGACTACATACCTGAAAACATTTCAACAAGGTAGCTCTCGAGGCTGATGCTGAGACACCTAAGAATTTGCTTGACCATGAATGAAATATGCATCTCCTCGCATAGCTATCTTCCTTGGTCAATTGGAGAGCTAGGACATAGGTTTTGTTTGTGATCTTCAACTGAAGGGAGATAACATAGGGAGTACTTTTGCTTCATTCTCGCCTGTGCTTCCATGCAAGAGACAGATGCAGTCTCTGCAGTTATTCTCTTACTAGACCATATCTGGTCATGCATGAAGAAGTTTCTTGAAAAGTCATTGAGGATTAGGCCCATTATCAATACAAATGCATGAACTGACATTACAAAAAAATTGACAGACCAGGTGTTGCCCAAAAATATACAGTTAGGTCCAAGAAAGCAGAGTGCAAGACAGCATTTAAATGAAGCTAAAATGCTGTAGTGAGTATACAAGAAAGGTAATCCCATCAACCATAGACATTTGTGTTCTTCTGTAAAATGCAGAGGGCTTTGACAGCATTCCTAGAATGCAGCAGATCTACAGCGTGTCTTAGTAGTGATAATAACAATTTAGCTCCTACAATCAAGCTTTCATAATGCACTGCCTACTTCAGAGCAAGATTAACATGCAACTAAGATCATAAGAAAAGTAGATATGATCCCATTCACTTCTTGAATAACTACAGAATGGTTGAATTCAAATCTAAGCCAAAACATTTGTGGACATTAACATTTAGTGTTACATATTGTTCCTTCTGACAGAATAAAAAGTATGTAATATTTTTTTAAAAGATGCAAGGACTTAGAGGTTTGAACCAAGCATTTTTGCAATAAGATGTTTACTAGCTATGATTCTGCATGTATTTTACTTGGCAACCAAATGTGAGGTTGGTACATGGGCTGTTGAATGAGAGCATACACTATATAATGAAAAAAATTATGCAAATTAAACTTTCTCTCTGTTTTCTTCTTAAAAGGAAAAAATAGAAGAAAATATTTTCTTACCTTCAGGATAAATGACACTCCACAACTTGATATCCCATTATTGTAATTGTTATTCCACATAATGGTTCATTAACATTGCTTTTGCTACAGCACACACATCTAACGAAAATACTTGTATTCGGTATTGTCGAGGCAGTATCAAGATTACTCATCAGGTTTATTCATGTATGGTGTGCTCTTCTAACTTGACTCAAGTCACTAATCACAACTCTTGGTTTCTCTCCTCTTTAGGAGCATTTCTTTTCATATTGAAAAAATAAGAACAAACCCCTTCTGATTGTGTCCTGGCTGATAATAACAGATGGATGGGAATATTGGTGACTTCTCTTATTTTAAAAAATGTCTTCACCCAAACTGCTGGGCATGTGGGAGGCTGGTGTCAAAAGAACCAGGAATGCCCCTGTGAGGTCCTAAGCACCAGTCAGTAGAGCCTATATTGGTATATAAATTATCAAGTTTCAGTGGCACCAGTCAAGTTAGGCCAACACACATCAGCTGAGCATCCAGAAAGGACAAAACATTGTGTGCTTTGTACTGTGGTTATCTGATGTGAAATCTTTGTTGCACTCTACCTCTTATGCCATTGGTAATACATGAGCCTGTTCAAATCTTTTGCAACAGTGAGGTTTTAGGTTTATGGGTAAACCATACTAAATCATGCAGGCTGTTTTCCTACCATAGTGAATTTGCATGTGGTGAAAGGACACTGAAAGCTCAGAATATTCTGGAATCTGAGAGAGTGGAATAAATAGAAAGAATGTGTAAAAATAAACTTTTCTGTAAAAGCAGAGATTATTACCCCAGCTGACAGCTCTAAACAACTATTAAGCATTTTTTGCTAGAAATATTTTAACGTTCCCAGTTATAGGAACACAGTACTACAGAGCATAGCACCACTGCGAATTTACATTGTCTTTTCCTATCTTTATAGAATACTATAACATCTATGAGCTGGGACAGATATCTAGTGACTATTATATTTTTGTATACTTATTACACTGGCTTAATGAAGAGACATTGATATCATACATACTAGTATTCTGTAGAGAGTTTTGCTCAGAAACCACAGAATCTTACAATAGTAAGTCTCTGCTTGGTTCTGAAGGAAGAATTTTCTTTTTACTGGGTCATGGTTAGTGACTCCAACCAAGTTAGAGTCGTGCTGCAAGAGAAGAGATCGGATTGCTCAACATAATTTCTTTCAAGATCCTACTTATTAAAGAGTCATATGTCCTTATGTTCCTGTTGGCTTGGAAAAGAAACTGATACTGTGCAAACCTTTACTGGATCTGGCTCTGTGTGCGTGAATAAAATTGGCTTACTTGGATTTATTCTTTCCTGGTGTTTCTAATGCTAACTCCCATCCTGCTATCATAGCTAGCTTTGGTCTTTGGAGACACATTACTCAATTATATCTGAAATTCCTCAAAGCTGTGAAACTAATCCTTGCCAGAGGACAGTGGGCTGTAATTGTCATCATCCTTCAGGAAGTATTACTGCCAGTGTTTCAGTTTTCTTATTATTGTTTATTATTAAAATAATACCCACCCATTTACAGACAGACTGGCTACAAATTCTGTGGCTTGGCCTGCCTTCCAAAGTGGTTTCTGACTTTGCCATGTCACTGAATGCCAGGGGAAAGGATTATGCCTCTAAAATCCTATCCTATTGTATTTTGACTGTATTGAAGTAAAGGATTTGTGAACTATCTGAATGTTGCTGATGGAAATGTCCTCTTTCTAGTTTGTTATTCATTTAGACACAGTCCAAATAATTTCATCTTGGGCCTGTGGTTATGTGTTTCCTGGGTGATTTCGTTAATGAGGTTATATATATATTTTTTTTTTAAACAAAATTGAACTTCTTCAGGATAAATGCTCTTTCCATTTAATATAATGGAAAAGAAACCCCACTTCTATTCTCTAAGATCAGACTACTGCCCCCCCCCCCAAGCCTTATAGAGGAAGCAATTTTGCTATTACAGGAGTCCCACTATGGAACATGCTATTACAGCCCTGGCACAGATGTGCCAAGGTACAAGAATCAACCCTAGTGATTCCCAGTCTTTCCAACTTCTTCTACCCCTGCTTTGCAGGATAGAGAGACTTGTTTGATTACAGTGACTGTAGCGAGGTTAATTAAGAGGTCAACTGATCTCCCACACTGGAAAACCTATCTTGGATTGGCTTAGAAAAGCTGTCATGGCCCTTATAAAGGCATTATTGGGAAGCTATGAGTAGGAAGATAAGTTACAACTTGAAGGTATTTCAGAGTCTGCAAAGTGCAAGTGCCATAGGGGAAAGGCGATGTCTACAGCTTTTGTGTCTGGGTGGGGTATTTTTGTTGTTTCATTTGAGGTTTGTTTTTTTTGTTTGTTTGTTTTGGTGGTGGTGTGCTGGGGTTTTTTTGTGTTTTTTTTTTTTTTTTTTTCGGTGGGGGGAGGTGGGACATGGGAGTTGGTATGCTGTTGTTTGGCATTCTCTCTGATATTGTGAAAAGAGTTCCTGAATTCGCTGTAGCCAAATTTGGGGTTTAGTCAGGTCCTTAATTCTGGATGTTGAAGATTTCTGTCTATTGGATAGGTAGCTCCTGCCAGGTCAATCAGCAAATTGCTTCATAAAGTACATGTAAGGCATAATTAAAATCTTGTCAAGTTGTTTCCTTTCTGTGTAATCCACAAGAGTAATTAAGCAGCTAAAAATGAGGACTAGAAAGTACTGCTACCATGTAGGAGGCATGTGCCCAGCTTTTAGACATTGAGTTCTTTACAGTAGGAAAAGGAACCTGGAAGTTCCCTGACCGCACTAGTGCTTTTCTCAATCTCTGACTGATTTGCTATTCAGTCTTTTACAGAAGGTAGAAAAGCCTCAGGGAGAACAATCATGAGGAAACCATTTGCTAGTTAGATGACACTGCTAAGTGATTAGTTGAAGCCACCTTTTGCTTTTTATAATGAGGCCAGTAGTTAACTTAGGGTGAAGGCTCACAGCTATATGAAGGAATTTTTTTTTTTTTTTTCTAGTTCAGCATCAAATATGCAACTATTTCTGCGGACCTACAACATCTAATTTTCTGTGGGACTCCTACAGAGAAAATGGGTATACCTGAAACACGTCTGGGAATCACAGAATTTCTCTGAAATTGCCTTCAAAGTATGTTCTCTGAAAACGGAGTAGGAGTTAGTCCTTTCATGTAAGTGACAGCAGACTCTTACTACCTACAGCACTCAGTCATGGCTGTAGGTATTTGCCTTGCCGTCCCAATCAGCTGGCTGCTGTCAGCTCTTAGCTTCTTTGAAGCTGTGCTAATTTGTGTTAGATTTCAATATTTACTATGTCTGAGTGAGAAAGAGAAAGCACTTGACTATATCCCAGTAAATACAAGTAGTCACATGGAACACAAAACTTTATGCTCCAATTCCTATTCCAGAGGCTGGTTATACATTTTATATTCTATAGTTGCTAGATAAAGATATAGCACATAATTAGTCCTTGATACAGGGTCAGAACCCAGGTCTTCGTCCAAATTTCTAAAGCATTGGGGTAAAATGTATATTTTCTGGTCTACCTTAATGAAAATTGAAGTCTCTTCTGCAAAAAAAGTCCTACTGTAACAGGAAGAATGAAAAAGTTGTTCCCTGTCTCTCTCTTGGTTCCCAAATGTCTACAGTTCACAGTAGCTAGATAACAGATATCCTGGGAAGGGACAGGTGGGATTGAATCTCACTAGAGATTCAATTCAAGAGAACACTGGATCTGGAGGTTTTTACATTTTGGATGAGTGCTGTAAACAGCACTACCTCTCTCTACTATAATTTTTGGATGTCTATTCTAGTTGTCAAATACTCCTTTCATATACTCCTTAATTTGAGGACTGTGATTCAGTCTAACTTTAAATTTATTCCATTCCTCACAAATTTCAGTGTTGACTTTTCATTGTGTATGTCAGAACTTAAGAAAGACTTAAAGAATTAAAGGTGGTGATGGATTACAAAGAGATTTGTTTACAAGGAAGGAACATTTAGTATTTTTTTGAGAAATGGTTTATTTGTGAGTTATTCGTATATCCTTGATTTTGATCTTCCTCAAGTATTGCATTATGCATTTTATGCCTTTGAGTATAGGGTGCTGGGAACAGCTGCATGTAGGTATATGAATACATGTTCATATGAAAATCATACTCTATAGAAACTAGGGTGGTATAAATTTATAAAACATCCTGTCTGTGATTCAGAGTGGATGACAACAGCAGTTTGACAGTGCACAACAGAAGTTCACAAGTGTTAAGGGCAGGAGGTAAAAGTATACATAGAAAAGTAAAGTATGCCAAGAATGATACTTGTGTTTGATAGAATACTTTTTGGGTTTGCTATATGTAATTCATGTTGCTTCATTCATTTTTAGAACTCAAAATACATATTTGAGTCTTCAAGCTGTATAATAAGTAGCACAAACCATTTATTATACTTCTCTACAGAAATTGTTTGGAAATAACTAGTAACAAAAATAAGTTCTAAGTGTTTATTTTTGTAAAGTCTAGGGTTAAAATATTATTCTTTATTGTGGAGATGTTTTGCCCCCATGATAATTTCGCTGGTCAGACAATGTCTCCTACTGATATTTGCTGTTGTTACGGTAATAATACTTATCAGAGCGTTGCCAAAGCCGTGGATGTGTAAGCATTTCCTAGGAAATGATGTGAGGGAGGCTTTTGGTCGGGCTTTGGTCTGTAAAACTCATAAGGCTCATAAATCAGAAGCGCAGTGTTCTTTTCATACTATTGGTGAAGCAACAGTGACCTACTGAAATTCAAGAACTGCTCCAAGGGGAACAGTTGCCCTTTTAATCTCTTACACATGTTAATTCATGCTTGGAAAAAACCTCACCCTAATATTTTTTAGACTGCAAGCAAGAAAATACCTACCTAACTACCTATTGTCATTCACTGACTGCACAACTCAAACACAATTCATTTTGGGGGCAAGTACCAGTTCCTGCAAAATCACAAAGGGTATGGACAGCCCTTGGGCTGTCATTAAGCTGCTTCCTTGGTCACATTAACAAACTACAGTGATAGGTCATTCAGTAGCAGCATGTGTTAATCACAGCTACCAGCCAGATTTATGTCTGAAGCCCACTCTTTCTGTGCGAGCTGGATGGTTATCGCATCTCTAATGCAAATAACCAGATGTAGTGGACTACATAGTGCCTAAAACTTGGCCTGCTGGCACACCGAACAAGATAATGCTAAAGAGAAGCCTTATTTTTGAAGCTGTTAAGGTTCAACTTCTCTAAGTGTGAAGTGATCATGCTTCTGTGATGATTGTCATTAAACATCACCATAACTGGAGACATTAAGACAAATAACCTGACTGCTTGTTGGAAATACCAAAGTGTTTAGAAAGGCATGGAATTTTGTCTATGTTTTGTAAGTAAGTGAAACATGGTAAATATAAATGGGTGATTACTTTAATTCATTGGTTTTGAATCAAATTCAGTAAAAAATTTGAAAGTCATATAGTTTTTTGGTAGTATTCTTAAGCAAATAACTAAAGTAAAATGCCCTGCGAGGACTTTGATCTGTAGAAAGCAACGTAAATCATAAGATTTTGGATTTTTTTTTAGTGTAGGAGTGTATGTATATGCTTGAACAAATGTATGCATAAAGCAATACATATATGCATATAAAATAATAGCAAGAAAATCTATAGATTTTTATAATGGATATTCCATAAACCTAGATCATGGTAGGAAATAATTCTATTTTAAAACAAACCAGGATTCAATCCCCTGATACCCTCACTTCTATCCATTTCTGAATGAAAACCATTTTCAGAATAAGACTATGTGTGAGACCATAATCAAAATGAAATCTAAATACAACTTTATCACATAATTTCTGATCAAAAAACCCCATAGTATTAAATGTTCCAGACTCATATTCTCTTTGGGTCTGGAAAATAAACAGAGATGTTTCATTATTGTATTAACTACTTGTTAGTTGTCGAAATAGGAGCATAGTGCTATCTATTTCAGCCCTGGTATGGATGTGTAATAGAAGCAGTTAACATTAGTCCCACTAGAAAAGATCTAGTATCTTTACAGGTTTTTACCCTGAAAACTGTGGTACTGTCTTGCAATTTTTATTCAACAAAGCTGTGCAAATTCTAAAAATTTGTTCTGAGCCATCTGATCACTTTTCAGAAGATATGAACTAATCCTTGAAAAGGATCTATGCTATATTTCACTTCAGGTACCTAACCTTTGTGCTAAGGAGAGCTTCAAAATACCTGTTCAGTTGCTCAACATGATGTAGAGACCCACAGGCAGAATACAGTAGCCTGAGTATTATGTCTGTACTACTACTGCTCCACAGAATATTGCCATATATAAAGACAGTGTCTCTCCATGTCTCCTGTTTTATTTTGGATTAGCAATAAATTTCTAAGGATAAAGAGAGAAAGACAAAAGAAGGATTGGGAAAGAGGAGTACAAGGCAAAAACTATCGGTGCAGCTTAATTGTCAGAACACCTAACAACAGGCTTAGGTCTAATTACAAATCAGTGGAATAGGTGATAGGGCTTATTACCTATAAGTGAGTGCTGTCATAATTAGAATCTTATTTAGATATTAAAAAGATGTTTCTAGCTCTATTTTTTTTTCCTGAAAAAAGGATGTTCTGCTTTAGGAAACTAATCCTAGGAGAGAGCTCAGACTTGAAAATCATGAACAGGTTTAATTACTTTATTACACCTGGGTGATGGAGTAATTTCTCTGGAATCTTTGCTTCCCAATGATGGGTTGCAACTCAGCTTGCTCAATGCTTTGAATACTGCTACTGGGTGCCTAATTTTCTAGGTGTTTAAAAATTGAGTATAGCAGTACTAGTGTCTTTCTAGATTTTTCCCTATATGCTCCTAAGAAGTGGTGCCATTTGACGTTAACTAAAATCCAGTTATAAATATATTTGAAAGAAATGTCTGACTTCTGGCTGTGCTTCCATTTTTCCCTTCAAAAGCACATTAGTTTTATGAATGCTGGTTAGAATTTGTCTTTATGTATTTTTAAGATCGACTTCAAGTTTTTAACTGAACCCACAGTTAAGTGCATGTTTCAAAATCATACATTAGGCAAGCAACCTACATATGTTAATGACTCGGTTTGCAGTTTGAATGACTTCTCAGTTTCTGAACAATTCCTGTCTCTAACCCATATCTACAAATGTTTTTTAACTGATCTGGCTTACAGCTTTTCATTTATAAACTTTTACTTTTTCATTGTGGGGGAGGTGGAACAAATTACATTGGTGCTTTTTTCTGGAAATGTACTATCTCCAGAGATTAGGAGACTGTAATTTATTTGCACTTTCAGCCATTTCTTTCCTTGTCTGCTAGATACTTTCACGACTGATAAAAAGACTTGCTGACTAATCTAATTCAATATAAACACATGGACAAATTCAAGGATATCTAAGACTTTCTCTGAGCAACTGGGAAACTTGAGGGTGGAAGGATTGACTGAAAAAAAGAGAAAATACTTGATCCATAAATACAAAAAACCCGCAGAACATACTTTTGAGTTGCTTGTGATGAGAAAAGAATCTGGGCCATAGAATCACAAATGTTCAGATTTTTCTGTTTATTTGTTTATTCTCCTTTCTGAGTTTTTAAGTGTTTCCTGGGTAGTGTTCCCTTCCTACAGCTGAGGGACTGGCTGTCTGTGTCAGAAGTCACATGCCTACATAAGGTTTCCTTGAATAGAGATCTCTTGGTTTATTTGTTTTTATTAATTTACTGCATGGACTTTGCTTATGAAGAAGAGGATGTCGTCAAACAAAAGTTTCAGCTGCAGCATATTTTGTTTGGCACAGCTATAGACTGTATTGCAGCATTATCATGGTATCTCACCATTACATTGTCATTTCCCTCTGAACAGAGCCCAGTTTGGAGCAGTTACCACTGCATTTCATTACTACTAATGCTCCTTTATATTTCTGGAATTAAGAAGAGCTTCAGGGCAAAGAGCAGTAGGCCTTTTGTGCCATAGCAAACAATTCATGGGAAATCTTAAACGGTATAGTTCTTGTGGTGGTCTTATAAACAGGATAAAGCACACATTGAGCAGTGGTGGCTGATTTCTTGATCTTGCTTTAAGCTGAGTTATGTCAGGTAAAAAGAACTAAGGAAAAAAGTGAAGAGTTATGTTACTTTGGCTATTTTTTTTCTTTATTAAAGGTAAAACTGTGCAAACAATCTTCTGAGAAGAGGGAGGTCAGGTATTGTCCGCGCTATTCTAAGTTATTTTTAGTGAAAGAAAAGATGGCGGAAGAATTAATTTCTGTGTACATCTTTGATTCAGCTAAGGCCCGGACAAAAAAAGAAGACACTTGTTCCTTATGGGCCATTATATAAGAACATGTAAAAAAGTTTGAACTAGACTGCTTGGACTGAAATATCTGCAAGGCCACTCATAATATTTTGTCTGGTTGATCAGGGATTCACAGTCCTCTAAATCTAAACTTACATGGATTTTTTTTTTTTTATGATACGAAGGTCAAGTCTTTTCTTTCTCATTCACAGTACAGTGTCTATTTTTTTTTATTGCCTCCCAAGGTTTTTCTTTCTTTACCTAAACTTACTCTAAAATCCATACCATTTCTATAACATGATAAGAAGCTGGGCTTATTATTGTCTTGCTATTATCTTTCACTGTAAAGATTGTAGGACAGCAGGAAAAAGATCAACAGTATAGATAGAAACCCTAAAATCTATACTATGATCATTCATTTTCTTGGAAGGAGGCACAGAACCTATTAGGCCATCTTGCTAAACTGATGACAAAACCAAAGGTTGAAGATGAAAGAAAAATTGTAGAAGATATTAAAAAGATACAGCCTTCTGAATCAGAAAGAAACAAGAAGTCACTGAAGTAGAAAATAGAACTTCTAAAAGTGAAAGGAAAAATTTATTAATACCATAGGGAGATCAAACTAAAAGTGAAATTAATTCTAGGGAAGATGCCAGTAACACACACAACTTCATAAGAAGAATAAGTAGTGCTGTAGAACATAATGATTCCCTGGAACAAGTGACCAGTAAATTAAGAAAAAGCGTAAGGCTGATAAGTCTAGGAACAGATAGGAGACAGCCAGGAAACCTAAAGAAAACTGCATATCTGACGTAATCATTCATATTTAAAATGCACAGGACCTAGGGGTGGTGGGAACAGACAATGGAGAAAGTGTCTTAGTACTGTAAGAATTCCTGAGCACTCAGGGAAGATTCAAAGTGCCAGAATGGATTGCGTTTTGTCAGGAAAAGTATGAATTAAATGAGAACCTATTTTTGTTATAACTCTCTCTATGAACATGGGTTCCAACTTCTTGATTTCTAACAATGTTCTCTGGATTTTGCATCAATATGGTTGCTGATGCCTGGGAAATGGAACAGTTGATTTAATTCCGCGGTCGTGCTGATGGCTAGCCTAACACCATGAACATTTTGTGATGTATAATGCTTTCTATTTAGGAGTAATTACAAAGCTATCAATAGCTTCAACTACTAAGTTCTCAGTGCATTAGATAATACCGGACCAATTTGTCAAAACCTGTAACTTATCCTGTGTAAATCTCAATTATTTTAATAACGTACACAGCTTTGCATCCTCTCTGCCCTCCTTCCCTTTAGTTCAATGTAATTAAAATGAGCCTACTCTAAAAGAATAGATGAAAGATACCAGAAACTTCAGAGTGTGGGACTTAGGTATTTTGTTCATGAGCTTCCCGCCATTACGCTAACTATAGGATGTTTCCTACTGAGAGAAAAGTAGAGCTCTGTTTAACAAAATGTTCCTTGCTGAAGCTCTGCTCACTCATATTACAACCAAAGGGAATGGAAGTAGAAACTTTCTAGCACTCTACAAAGCAGGGTCTTACTGTCCAATAACTTTTTAGTATCTAATGGCTTTTCTATATCAATTCTGATTGGATCTGGCATTTAGCTCTTCGTATGGTGACTGATGTTTGGTCCTGTGGATTGAAATAAATGGTGCAGGAATTCCTCGGACCAACATAATACTTAGCAATTTATGTTTAAGCAACTATAGATCCATAAAACAAATAATACATGACATGCCTTTAATTTTTCTTAATATGGGTCTTTAAAAAAAATCATTATCTCTTACAGTACTGATATAACCTGCCAGCACTTTTAGGTCACAAATCTTCACATCTCCATCTTATGTGACTTACAGAATAATATCTCTGCTGATTATTAGCCATATCAATGTCATTAACAGATTTTCAGTTCTGAAATGAGTCTGAATTAAACATATTCTAAAATTTGTGTCAAGGTGGCAGAGGGGAAACTTTACAGATGGATTAAAAGAATAGAACTGTACAAATCAAATTCAGAACTGCTAAAGGCAATAAAAAGTTCATTCCACATGAGTAATGAACCCCTGGTCTGCAGTTTTTGCTGTACTTCTGTACCATCCAGTGGTAAACAAGCAGAGTCTAGAGCAAAACAAATAATTTTAGGATGTATTAAAAGCATTTGGGAATATTGTGATGTTTAAAAGAGAATCAGTGCATTTCAACTATATTGATTTGTGTTCAAATTATTGTCACAGTGTCACAACCGATTCATATCTAATGACATTTCCATTTCAAAATCTTCATTTTTTTAAAAGTGTCTAGACCTTTCTGCCTGCAAATAATTCACAATTACTTCCACACATGCCCTGCATATAGGAGTAGATTTTCAATTTGCACGCCATTACTTAATTTAACCTTTATCTCCACAGCACTGTGTTCCATAGTCTCTAAAATTGTTCACAAAAATTCTGGAATGTTTTTATTAATGCCATGATTTGTTTACTTACATTTTAAAGAAAATGAGAGTTTAAAGATTCAAGTAATCCTCTTTCCACTTCTTGAAATACAAACACTTTAGGATGTATATTAGGATATCGGGTCTTGTAATGCTCTTCTAAGAAGTCCTCTGAAAATAGGATAGTCATCAGCTAAGAGCAATCGATCTTGACTAAGACTGTTGTACCGTAATAATTAATTAAAATTTTACTATGCCTCTCTCTCTCACTCACCTTTAGGGAGTGTAAATATAGTCATTAGTAGACTCCCTGGTAGATTTATTGGGCTACTTTTGTCTGATTTTGAATAAAATCTGTTTATGGAAGAATTGTAAAAAAAAAAAAAAAAAAAAAAAGTGTTTCTTTATGGCAGTAGTTGAATCCCAAAACCTACAGAGCAGTTAAATATAAATAATAAAGAATGTATGACCAGGGGTAGTCAGAGAAACACCCAGACAAACACTGACCAAAAAAATAGTATAGTATAGATAAAAAACCTTAAGTGTTTGAAAATTCGTCATATTTGAAGCTTTCACATATATTAGCCTTTATAGTTTCATAGCTTTTCCACCCAGATAGAGATTCCATGGAACATCTGTTGTCTTCAGTGGAAACTGTAGGCATGAATACTAGAACAAACATTTTCCCTTGTCATAGCAAGAAGTGAGTATATTAATCTTTTTGAAATATAATACTTTTACTGAGATGCAGAATATAAATTTATTGAGTTCCCTGTAATTTATTATCTGCAAATATCTCATATTTTAAAGGTTCTTTTTTGAACATTCATCCTAATTCACATTCCCTTCCCCTAGCCTATTCTTAAAGCAAACTGCAGTAATTGCACTGCCATGACCCAACTTTTTAAAATTACCAAGTAAAACAAAGCTTCCTTAAGTCATTATTGCCAAAAAAGCTAAAAAAAATTACCTCTTTGAAAGGAATGCTTAAAACATCTTTTTCTTTTCACGCTCTTAATTTTAACAGAGGTTTCCCAAAATGAGGGCTCTTAAAGCCATTGTAATTGGCTCATTAGTAGTTAGACTAAGATTTCTGGCTCTTTCTCTGTATTTAAAAATAAAAAGGTAATTCTATTCACTTGAAGGATTTTTTCTAGCGCAACATTCTGCATCCAGCGGTGACCATAAAAAGAAGAGTAGGAAAAGCATTTTTGCTTTCCTCTATCTGCCTCTCTTCCCAGATAGTCTCTGCCTCCAAAAGTTTTCATTTTGCATTTCTTGAATACATTGATTTTGTCTACTGCTTCCCATTATTTGCCTGGTCTTCCCTAGAATCCATGCAATCTATTTTCTTCTCTCTAATATGTTACAAGACCATCTACAAGAGTAGATGCCACTGTAGTAGATTTTATGTGACCCAAAACTGGAGGGACAGATAAGTGTATCCTATCAATATTTGCTAACCTGAAATGTTCTGTGACCCCCAGCAGTAAAATTTCCTCAGTTTTATTCTGTACTTTAAAAAGAAAATAAATCTGTCTATTAATACTCTCTTGAGTTGCTGAGAGTTAGCAAGAAAAGTAAGCTCTATTTAGATTCTCTTTCCTTTTCTGTGGTTGGTAGCAAAGTCTTATTTCTGTGAGTATCTTAATTATTTTTGAATACGAAGTGAAGGATATTTGTCATTTGCACTGTTTTTCAACAGCTCTTCGGAGCACAGTATTAAACTGATTTGTTTCCAAATGCTCCTCTCCAACATGGGTCTTAGAATGATTAGACAACCATTGCCTTCTGAAGGTGGAAATCTCTCTTGCAAGATAAAGGACTATGACTTTTTTGACTGCTCCTTACCCCAGTACTTTCTTTCATAGTTGCGTACTGCATAATCCTACAAATGTCATATTAATATATTTTCCAATGTCTATTGAAAATGCTCAGCCAGAGGCAGGGTAACTATGATGGATGGAGGCAAAGCAGTCCTGAGGTCTTAGAGCCCTTTACAAAGTGCAGATGGTGACCCAAAGGCAAGTACAGGTGCTTTTTCTTTGTATTTAAGGTAACTGATAGGACATGCAGTTCAGATGAGACAACAATTTTGCAATTACGACTGGCTCATATTTGTATAATACCTGTTCAAAAGGTAAAAATAGGAAATTCTATTTCCCTCTGGCAAAAATATTTGACTCATTAAAGCAGATATAACATGCCGGTGTTAAGAACAGTCTGATACTTGTATCAGAAAAACAAACTGAAGGTCACTTATTCTTTCTCTGAACTGACTGTATAGGATTTTTCATTATATTCCTATCTGAAAGATAAAATGGTTATGTCTGAGCTATATTAAAAAAAAAAAAAAAAAAGACAGGCTTCTTTCCTATTTATAATACTGTGCTACAGAGTGCTCATTGTCTGCTTTGTGAGGAATCAAGATCTATTATGTATCAGTCCAGGGACACAAGACATTTTCTAGGCTTGTACTGTTCAATCCTGAAAGCAGTTTTACAGAATTCAGCAAAAAGAAATATTTCATAATCAAATAATTTAATTTTTCAAAGAACTTTTCAATGCCCTAGGCACAGATGGTACATATCTAGAAGATTGCCAATCACATTACCCAACAGATATACAGTATGTTATGCTCTTATGATCTATTGAAATTTTGCTTGGCACAATAAGATTTCCACAAAAATGTTTACCAAAAGAAAGGGCTTTTTATTTCATAAAGAATTTGGAGCCTGCCTGTCATATTTTCGAAATGCCAATAACTGCTTTTGCATTAAAATTTTTTGCATAAAGTTTTCTGCCTAAATTTCCATGCAGATGCAGATAATATCAAGTGGTTAGTCCATTACCTGCCCTCATCTACAAAGAGATTTAAAAAGTTGCAGAGTGATATGGCACTCTAGCATAGTATCAAAGGATTAGAAGTAGCCTCAATTGTTATTTAATCCATCCTGTAGTCCTAGGGCAAGATCTACTGTGCCTATGTCATTCCTGTCAAATGCTTGTGAAGATTTAACTTACCATTCGTGAAATCCGGTTCTCATACTCATTTGCTTTTGAGCACCGGGGAAAAACTTGTAATTGCTACTCCATTTTCTCATTCCTCAGCTGTGAAAATTATTATCTTTGAAGAATGTTGGAGATCTACAGCTTTTTAAAGAGTTTGTGTGTCTGTTTAGAGAATGTTATTAGCATCTTATTTTACAGATGAAGAGATTTATGCGTTTAACAGTCTGACCCTTTATGCATTGAAAGGGTCTGTCCTGGAATAAATCGTTGCCTAATATTTACATGACAAAACATTTGGGGGAGTTGGATTTCAGTCTGCATAGCTAACCTCATTAACACTGGGGAACAGTGCAGGGAACCAGCATTAGGCTCCCGCTCCTGGAGGCTGGGCTGTGGGGCTTGGGGCTGCTGCTGGCCATGGCGGGAGGCTCCCGGGCAGCCTGCAGGGAAGCCATGGCCCATCCTGGCCCTCGGAGGCTACTTTCAGCTGAGGGTCAGATGGTCTGGGGTCCCCACGATGCCTGCAGCTTCCACCACCAAGCACTCTCCCCAGTGATGCCTGGGCTGACTTAGCACAGGCTGGGTAGCCTTCCCAGTTGGCAGTTTGTAGGCAGCCACTTTGTTCTGGAGAGTAAAAGCATTTAGTTGTATGCCTTGGGCTGTTCCCTGCCAGTTGCTGTCAGTGCCCAGGAATGGCCCCGTGCACATCTTGATTACAAGACTAGGTGTAGCCTGAGGCATCTTGTCCTAACAGGGACCCGCCAGGGTGCGACTCCAGTCACGGCAGTGCCTTCTACCAACCATGCCACATCCAGACAACATCCCTGCAGAAATTGTTGCACTTAATAGAGAATAAGAAGAGTTTTGTTTCAGGACTGAGTTTCTCTGTTTCCTTCTTCCTTTTGTATTAATGGAAAACAAAGTAGACTAACAGTTTTTTAGTTAAATTTTCATAATAAAATGTACCAAACTTCATGAGAGATTAAAATCCAAAAGTAATTCATTTGCAGAATCTGGGAGGGAATGCAGGAACGGGTTATACTGCAGATTGAATTTCTGGCATACAGAAGCTACTGTGATGGGAGGTGTAGAAATATCTATAAATAATGAACATATTCATTAAAAAATAAAAATCTTGACTTAAACTCCTGCTTCTAAGCCTTAACATAGTTAAAACTTGTATCAAAAGAGTTTTTAACTGCACATGTCATTCTAAATGAGGATGTCAGATTGAAAGCAAATGGCATCTAGGAGATGAAAAAAAAATGGCTATCCACTTTTTAATGGGTAAAATAAACATCTAGCAGTCATGCCTTCATATAACACTAACTGCTGAATAAGTTTCTTGTATTAGCAGTGTTTCTAACCTATAACATTTAAATAAAGCTTATTGTTGAGTTTAGATTTAGTTCACTTCTGAAGTATGCCGTTTCCCCCCTGCCACCAAATTCCCATGGCAAAAGTACTCAGGATGAATAAATATTATATGAACAGTTCTATAGTGATACTTGGCCTGAATAATGAACCTTACACTTTCTAGTGTACTTGGTCAACATAACTAAATAATCACTTTTCTTTGATTTAAATACTACTTTTTCTACTACACAGAGGGAATAATTGCGAAGGTGGGATAACTGTTTGGTCCAAAGCTTGCGATGTGCTGGCAGGAAAAGTTAGAATGTAGGACTTTCTGTCATAGGTGTAATCCATTTCTCCCTGCTGAGGAACAGTTAGTTGTTCTAATATTGCTGCTGTCTTAGTAAAATATTGTTTAAGAACCTGGGCTTTGTTTTTGACTTCTTTCCTAATAGTGTATCATTCAAATGTAGAAAAATTGGAGGGCATATTTCAAAAGCAGGCCCTGGTGATAATAAATGAAGAACATTCCCATACTGCAAGATAGATGAGCAGGTTGTAAGTTTCATTCATCTGGAATAATTGATTTACATCAGTTCTGCAGAGCTGTAGGAAATTGCTATTTCAAATCAATTTGATCCAGTTATAAAGTACAAGACAGTTTAGCTTATTTTAACTGTGCTTTGTGAGATAGATACGAAGAGATTTAATAATCTTTGGATTTTAAATTCACTAAATTGTGAAAGTACACAATATCTATCTTAATTATACAATGCAGTCTACTCATATGCTGGTTGGGGTTTAGATAGCCAAAGTATATTTTACGTATTTTGCAACTGCATCTAAAGTGAATCAACAGAACGTGAAAGGTCACTTAAGGAATTAAAACATTTCTCTAAGATTATGGGAGCTATGATCAGCTGAGCATCTGTCTAAAAAGGCAGAGATAAAAAATTAGGAGATCTGCAGAATTAAGTTAGGAAAAAAAATTAGCTTGTTGAGAATGTATGGAATATCATCTAATTTTAAGAAATTATTTTCTATGACTTCATTATTTATTTTTTCTCTCTCGTCACTTTTTTGTTTAAAGAGAACATTCAAAATAAAGAAGGAAGTGTATAAAACATTGTTTCTACAGCAGAATCTCGTCACTTTTTTAACAGACTGCTATGCTACACTATAGATCTTTGAGCCTGTTTTTCTTCATTCTTTTGTGCTCAGACTGTTTCCAGGTAGAATGAATGTTGGCAATAAATAATTTGGGAGAAATTCCTGGCAACTCATAAAACAATATTTGTCCTATTATGTGAAACAGAAGGTCAAAGTTTGAAGTAAGATTTAAAAGGAAAGGTCAGCAATGACTTCCTACTCTCCTCTTTTAAAATCCCCAAAGCTGCTGAGTTTGCCTGCAATATGCCAATACAGCACTAATAGTTAATAACTACTTCTCCAAATGAACTCTCCCTATGAGAGTCTCAGGGCTTTAGCTAGTTTAACCTAATCTCATACCTGTCAGGTAAGTAAGTACTGTTAACCCTCTTTAACATATAGCAAAACTTAGTCTCTGAGAGACTAGCAACAAGGTTATGCAGGAAGTGTACAGCAGCAGAAGAAATAAAAGGCTTGATTTCTTTATTCTCATGAGCCTTAGTTACTGTATGTTTCTTCTGTCCAACACCACCAATTAGTCACGTGCTGTCGTTCAAAGGCTGCAGTCATCATTTGTTTCTCCACACATATGGCAGCCACCCCTGTCTGAACTAAAGCCTTCACGGTACACTGACCACAGGTCTCTTGGTGAGACGAATGAATTCTTTGCTGTTACAATGGTGCTAGATTAGCCTCTATGTAAAAAAAAAAAAAAAAAAAAAATTAACAGATTAACAGTTTAGTCCTTTTCCATCACAGTTACTCACGTTTTCGTGTGCATGTGTTTATATGTGTACGGAGGCAGGAATGGCATGCAAACTGGTTTGGGTTTAATGGGATTAGACTAGAAGATAACTCAGTCCCCTCTGCTCCCTTCCTTTCTCCAACGGGAAGAGAAACTAAGCCACTGCCAACACTTAAACTAGCTTGATTAATGAGCTCTGTTCTGCCAGCCTTCCTGTAATCTCTTCTGAAGCTTTAGGTTTGGTTTAATGTAGTTTAGTTTGGGGTAAGAAGTTGGGCTGGTTTTAATTTTGTCTGGATCATTAAACCAGAATCTAATTGGCACTCATAATTAGGGGGGAAGACTTTTTCCCCTTTGAACTGACTCAGGTAACAACCAACCAAAATTAACTAGATGCACAGAAAAGGAGCTGACAGCAGTGTATTCTGCTTTATTCAGCTGTGTATAAGATTTGCATTTGGAAACCTGATACAGCCAAATGCAGCGTCCAGAATTCATCTTTTGTAGTGACTTGTTGAGGAAAAGCTTGTGATCAGTAAGTATAAACAGATAAAGAGATCTGAATATTTCTGTGAATCTTGATGTCAGCTCTTTCTCTTTATGGAGGGATTGTTTTAACTGGAAGGTCTGGGGCTTAAAATTTGATATGCTTTCTTACTTTCCTTCCCACTGAGTTGTGCTCCACTCTAATCCCTGTCTGTAGGTGGCACTGATCCTTCACTGTAACAGTGGCTGGGAAATTATGAATGCAGGGAATTGCAAAAAAAAAAAAAATCTGTTTTTTTTAAACAAAAATAAAATATGTGTGTGCAGTTGTGAAGCTGGTAGTTACATGAAGCATGTATGAGCCTACAGAGCTCACAACACTGTAAGAGTGAAGGAGGCTTCTTCCTTCCTGTCTTTAATTTATCCCATAGAGAGTATCACTATGTAATGTTATTCTGTATGTTTTGGCATGTTTTCCTTTCAGTTTTCTTTTCTCAAAAGCAGGTTAACCAGGAGAACTAGACAGGAAGAAACACTGAAGAGAGTAACAAGGCCTATGGCCGTTTACTCAAAGATAGTTAAGAACTTAGTTCCATTAGAGAAACTGAGTTGTGAAGTCTGCTCTCATGTAGTATTGTCTTTAGGTCACATCTTCATGCCATCTCACCCTAAGGCCTCAAGAATTAGAGTTCCCTGTCACAAGTAAGCCTAGAGAAATGTCCTAACTAGTAGGCAGAGTATTCTGGAGCAAACATGCCCATTGTTTTCCAAGTTGTTCCAATTGTATAAGTTAATAAATATTTATTGGAGCAGGGATTTGAACTGAACTCTCCCACAGGAATATCCTAAAAACTTCCATGCCTCTGTATCAGTCAGTCACCTTTCCCTTCTCCCTCTGGCCCATAAATATTTATTTATTTGTACACTGCAGAACATTAAATGTTTCATCTAAAAGAATGATCAATGGCCTGGTTGTTAGGTCCTTCAACTTAGGTGGAGGTGTGCTGGGTTGAAGTTCAACATGCAGAATTTGTCAAGGGAGCAATTCAAAACTACCTTCATCACTGGGTTGTTGAACGGATTTGGAACCATCTGCCTCATCAATATCCTATCAAAAAGGGATGCTTATAGGAAAACTGTGAGAGTAAAACTGGTACATGAGATGTACAGTGGAACACCTAGCCTGAGTATAAGGAGTTTTGCCTCAAACACCTTGGCAACATTAGCTCTTAGGTGACAATATTCAATATTCTCAGTTGGAAAATCAGAGCCTTATAGATTTTGCCGCTAGGAACATAAAGATTTTGTATATGCGTTGCTTAGATCTAGAGAGCTGCTCTGAACAGTTCCTGAAGATTTTGGGTGCCTCATTTCTAGATCTGGGTGCTTGCATGAAGTGTGTTGGTCTGGAATCACTTCCAGGCTATCTGTTTCCAATCAAGGGACAAACTTTGCCTCCAAGGCAGGGCAGCAGGGTTCATCACAGTGAATCCAAAAGAGTGCCTCAAGCCTGCCTGGTGTGCCTAAAGAAGATTTCCCTCTATTTAACTTTGGTAAAATTTATTCCAGCATGCACACATGTTTTCTTAAATGAGGATTTGGCACTGAGGAAGCTAACATTTGGGTTGAATACATTTTTATAGGCTGTTTCTTATGCCAAGACTATTACCTTTCTTTTGCAGGGGAGAGCAACTGCAAACTCCCCCACTGGAGGGGAAAACTGGGACTTGGATTGGATTATTTCTTTCCCCAGTTTCTTGATCCATAAATGTTTGGGGGAGATTTTCATCCTCTGGGACCTTTATGTTGCATTCAGACCAACTTTCCAGAAGAAAAAGTCTAGTTCTGCTCAGGTGAAAGGGAATTAGTAGGTTCTGTGCCCAGAAAAGTTGCCTTTGGGAGCAGAGACAAAGGGTTCCCACAAGTGTAGCTCTGTCACAAACAGAAAGGGGGGATCAGAAGCCCACAGGGCGGTTCTCACAGTTCTCCTGAGATGGTCTTTACAACTTGAACGGAGGAGATTGTTTCCCCATGCTGATCAGATATTTTCTCCAATTCCTTCCTGTACCTTTCCTCAAATTTTGTTTGCTTCAGCTGTGCTGTTTCTTCCCTTTTTTTCCCTTGTGCTTTCCCAACACTAACTTCTTTCATTACCTTGCTTAGCTTTTTGGCAGAATCTGCCAATAACACTTCACATCTTGTTCACAAGGTGCTCTTCAAGTATAGATGAAAGGATGATTGCTATCAAAGATTCACTAGGGAGAAGAAACAGATAGATACAGTGAGATGGACCCCAAGGTGCTGATACTGGTTAGCATGATAATGATGATTGCATTGTCAGAGCTGTGTAGGTCCCACAGACAAAACAGAATTCAAAAGGGCTGTTTGAAGGACAATGAGAAAGGTTTTCTTCTGTCTTGCTTAGAACGTTTTCTGAGTGGAGGAGGCTGCAAGGAATGTTTGAGACACCCCCAAACAGGTAAGGGAAGCTGGCAGAGAGGAGGCAGGAACTGACAGCTTGATAAGACATAAGAGATATAGCAGCACACTATGTCTTGGCAAACGTGAAAGTGAGAAATAATTTAATAATATCCATATTCCAAATACATAATTTCAGGGCAATGTGAATTTTAATGGAATACTACTCCACATTGCCAAGATTTTATTTTTCAGAGTGTGGATGAGGCCAGGAAGTAATTAGATCACATCTGGATTTTTCCTCAAGGCAGTGGTGAAGACTTTTATTTATTTATTTTTAAGTTGCACAGTTTGCATCAGAGCATGTCTCACCTTTTGTGACTGCCAGCAGGGTTAAAGGACACAGTCACCGGAATAAAGAGAGAAGACTAGCCCATATCTCAGAAAGTGCAGTCTCCGTTCGTGTTTGAGTATAAATGCATGTGCAGAGAGAACATGGCTGGATTAATAAAGGAGGCTTTTAAAAAAACATTTTAGTGAAGGAATCTGTCCTTCTGTCTTGGAATGGCAAATGCAGGGTCTGACGGAAGAGAATATATTTTGTCGCAAAAGCCAGATATGGAGAAGTCTTAAAGAGCAGATCAAGAGTAATAAACTTTTCATCAGCCTAAGTATCCTCTCATTGCCTCAGTTCTCTGCTGCCAGGAGCTGATAATACCATTGAGGTCATTCTCACATCCCCTACCGCAGTCTCTTGCTGAAAGGTTTTTTGTAGCCTTTGCGGTTTGCATCCAATATGAAAAACTCTCAAAGGATTTTTTTTTTCCAAAGGATTGCCTTTTACCAGTTGGTTATGGCTGTTTATTAACAGCCATATAATTTGCGACTAATTTATTTTTCCCTGCAGCAATGGCAGCAAAGTCCTTTCACAGTTGAGAAGTGAGCAGCTGAATTGCACCTTATGTTTGCACATCAGGCAAAGTCATATGGAGAAACACTGAGGCATATTTTTATTCACAGTCAAGAATGACTGTGGAAGCCTAGCCTTTCAGAGACAGCCGTTTTAGAAATGACACAAATATATAACGAGTGAAGACTGCTTATCTACATAAACTGCATATTTGTACAGATAAACCCTGAATGCAAATAACCTTATCTTATTTCTGTCTTCATTTTTTTTTATTCTGAAAGCATTATCCATTAATATCACTATTAGGTTTAGTAAGAGTTCAAAATATTAAATTTAAGAAAAAATAGTAAAAACTTGTTATCATTTTTCAAATTAGCATTAATTTCTTCTTGTGTAAATTTTTCTGTAATTTCTGTTAACACCCTACCAAGCTAGACATCAAATTAGGTATCTGAAAGTTTCAGTAATTTTAACAGATAGCTATACACATTATGTATTTATTGAATTAGATGGCTGAAAATATTACCACAACACACTGGCTTGCTGAACAAAGTATTAGTAAAGCGTATTTATAACCTGGGCCTTCATTTTTACGTGTGCCTCAAGTCTACACAGCAGCATGGCACCTAACTACTATTTAGCTACCTAACTGCTCCTCATTTCACCATATCCTCTCTCTTCAATTAATTTTGATGACAGTGAGTTAAAGTTAGTAATTTATTTGTCTGTGTGCTTCTCAGCCAGAGATTTTATTGAGAAGAGCTGGTCTACTTTTCTGGTGACATGATCTTCTGCAGTTTTGTAGCTTACAAAAAACCTGAAGTTTCCTTTACTTGTAGGTTGCAGGAGACCAGTAGCAAACCTTATGCATTTCTAAACTATTCATTCTGTTGAACATACTATAGAGAATCATCTTATTATGACCTTGATAGTAAACGCCCAATTAAGTTCAGGTGCATACCATATGCATGATACATAGATTGGTTATGGGAAAGAGAAACACCAAACCGTCTGCTTGTTGAACCCTTGTTCTGCCACTCAATTTCTTCTTCTTCTGTGAGCTGGAGGAGAACAGTCAGCAAATACAGCAGAACTAGTTAGCACCCATCTGGTACTATTTTGAGTAAATTGATTGAATAATTATCCTCAAGTATCAAGTATCCTCTAGCACTTCCCTTGCTTGTTTAGGATTTTCCAAGTCAGAGGATAGAAGGGAAGAAGAACCTGGTGAGTTGATATATGATTTCCCATTATAGATGCACAGAAAATGAGGATTTGTACTTGTTTTTGTCTTGTGAATCACTGGATACAACTTGTCTGGTGTGAGCAATGTGATGAGATAAAGTTTTGTCTTCAGAACTGCTGAGGTTTGAAGACATATCAAGAAGATGGTGGTATCAACCACCAGGTCAGCAACTACCAGAACCTTTAGTTGGAAATACAGATATAGTCCTGGTAAATGTAAAATATTAGCCCAAACTATTATGTTTGATTTTCTTATTTTTAAGGATAGTAGTGATATTAATTAGAGCTGTCTTTGAATGCTTTATCCCCAGAAAAAGTAGTTCTGTCCTTTACCACTTAAATAGGACTCAGAGAAGCAGAAGGAACTTTTGCTGTAACATAGGGAAGATAGGAATTATGCTTTTGTTTATGTTGAAGCTATTAATGGTGGAAAACCAGCAGGTGTCTAACGTTAAGGAATTCTATGGCCAGTGTGTGACACAGCACCATGTGAAGAACAGATACCTCATTATGTAGAAAGAATGGTGATATATGCGTTAGAAATGTGTGTGTATAGATCTGTGCTTTCCCTCCAGGCTTCCTCCCATCTAGATGTGAGTCTATGAATGCATAATTAGAACTCTAGAAAACTTGGCTTAAAACTTGCTGGAGTGTCAACCAAAGTAAAGGTATCTCATAGCAATAGGAGGGATATCTCTAAGAGGATAATGTTTATCTTTATGCAAGAGTCCGGTATGACTTAAGCAAGTCTTGAATGATACTTGTTAGGCAGTGATTGAATACATAAAGCTCTGTTGAGGAAACCATGCTGAATTTAGCAAAGTATTCTTTTGAAAGATAAGTGAATCCTTATGTAGCATGTGTTATAAATCTTCTTCTAAAAAAAAATGTTACTATCATTATTATTGTTTGCAAGTCTTTGCCTAGAAGTTGCTAGTTTTGTAATTTGTGAGTTTATTCTGGAACAAACTATTTTAAAAGTTCTGACTTGACAGTAAGTGGCCGGGCTGTGTCACCTGGACACGTATACGCACATGTTCCTTTCTGATATCTCTTTTGCTTCTCTGTAAATTCAAGTGCCTGTACAGTTGTTTTTATTCTTTAATGCAGGTATGAGTATGTCTGCAAAGACTGAATTGAAGGGGTGAATGGATTTTGGAATATATTTGTGATACTTTGGAGCCATGTTACCTTCTTGAAAGTGTTGTTTCCTCCTCAGACCACACTGTGAGATAAAACCACATTGTGGTTTCAGTACCTCTGCAGGTGTCCTCTTTGCTAATCAATGATCCTTAGAATCTGTCTATTTTGTTTCCTTTTGTCCTTTGGTTTCTCCATGGTAATGGACTGAAGTTTGCCTCTCCATTACAGGATAATGCAAACAATTTCCAGAAAGTTCTGTATTTCTGCCTGAATGTTTTTCTTCAGTTTTGATCAAGAGAAAGAAATCATGGCTTTGGTATCCTATATAATGTGTAGATGTATCAGTTGAAAGAGTGGTGTTATTTTAATGCAATAAAAATAATGAATCCTTAATTTTCATGTGAAAAAGCTTTGTATACCTCTGTGAACAAATAGATACTTGTTTGTTCAAAATGGGAACCCATAGGTAGCAGTCTCTTATTGCAAAAATAATTACGTATTTCTTCATTTTAATATACCTGCTAGCTGCTTACATTGTGAACTCCTATTTTTCAAAAATTTAGTTCCCAAGTGTTTTTTCTCTGATTATGCTGAATTTTAATGCTGAATTAGAAGAAGTTCCTTTGAGAACAATGAAAATGTGTCGTTAGCTATTTCTTCTAATGGTGGACTCTCTCATCTGGAACATAAAACTTGAAATTCATTAATAGTTTGATATTTAATTGCATATTGGCTTGTCAGTTTTTATCAGCCTTTGCTTTACTATGGTCATTAGAACTGGTTGACTTATTCATCGTTAATATTGTTAACAGTTTTTACTGGCATTCTTCACTTAAAAATAATTCCTGATTTAATAATGATTTCTGTATTGGAGGTAGCAGGCTGAATCCAGTCTCAGGAAAACAGGATATGATTGCTAGTTCTAACAGCACTTCTTTTGAAAGATTGGCTGATGAAACCTAGAGCTTTAGCACAAATGACTTGACTCACTTTTGTGGAACTTAGGTACTGAAAAGAGATAAACATAAATCTTGCAACCCCAAATCCATACTCATTGAATTTTAGAAGCTTAAATGAGGCATATAAAATAGGAATCTCTTAGCTTGGTAGGCTCCCTCTGTGGATAGTGAAGAAATATGTGTTCTGCAGGGAGTAAATGGGATCGCTCAAAAATTAATCTACCCATACAGTGGCGCCTGTCTCTCTGTGCTTACTAGAACAGGAGTGCTGAGTGACTTAGTTCCTGACTTGGATGCTTGTACATACCATAAAGTTATAGTAGACCCCAGAGTCACATGACAGCGGTTCTTCTCTCTGATTTCTCTCTGATTACATTATTATTATTTTCTCGCTAGAGAGTGAGAAATGGTAAATGGCAAATATGCATTACATGCTAATGCATATTATATCACATGAAAACATGGATTAAAAGTGATTTCTGTCAAAATTGCCTCCCCCCCCAAAAAAAAAAAAAAAGTAGTTTTGGGGTTTTTTTGGTGCCCAAGAATCATCTATGTATGTTTTGGTTAGTAAGAATATGACCGTAATAATACAGTGATGAAGATCAAACTATTTTTTCAAGAACGTATGTTAATTATTTGTTATAGCTATTGTATTTTTTTATATTTAATATTATTTGGACACTGCAATGAACTAAAGATATACAAGTAGATATGTGTTGTAATGTTTTGAATTGATGCAGTAAGGTTTTTGTTATGGTTATGAAGTGTTCGTTTGGAAGGATCTGAGTTCAGTAAAAGGCACTCAGCAAATCCAAATGTAATCAAATATAATTCAAAGTCAGAGTACACTTATTTTACAAAGGAAATAGATCAGATTCGCACTGTAGGTCTGTTGACTTGAAGTCTAGTTTACATAAAGTCACTCAGTGAAAGTTTAGGAAATGGGTATTGTAGTATATACAAGAATATGATGTGAAAACAAGTCACTGCTCTAAAAGTAGGTGTGGAAGAGGGTCTGTTGTTGGACAGTAATGTACCAATTGGACTCATTCATCTTTCCTAAATTCACCCTTTGTCTTCAAGAGAATAAACATTCATCAAAAAAGAAAGGATGCTCTGCGAAAGTGTGATCTTCTCCTATAGATGCTTTATAGAGCAACATTTTTTAACTTCCTCTCTTTTTATGTAAACACGCACCCACAAATGCATACGTGTGTGTATTTATATATACGTATACACACATAAGTGTGTATGTATATGAAAACAGCAAAATGTAACCTTTTCAGTCTTGTGACCAGGTAGTTGACTCTTGCATTTCTCCCAGGTGATGTGTGCTTGTGCATCAGTTTTGAGTATGTAGGGGAATGCAATTGCTCCAAAGTGCAGAAGCTTAAAAAAAAGAACAAAGATGAGGAATAGTGCCTGTCTATTTTCTTTATAGAAGTATAGAAGTGTTAGTTGGAAGGGATCTCTGAACATCATCCAGTCCAACTGCCTGCTTGAAGCAGGAATAATACCAACACCAGGACACATCAGCTGTGTCTTTTTCTATCCATTTTTGGAATTTTTGCAAGTTTCCTGGCTAACCTTCTCCAATGCCGTGGTAGTGATGGATTTTTGCTAATCTCCCTTATTAAATAATAGACTGATTCAGCAGATTTAATAGTTTTAAAGTGAACACAAATCATCGTAGATTAGAAATTCATCTCATGTAAAAGTATATTGATACACTTGATTGTAAATGTTTTTCCAGCTACACATCTTAACACTACTTATGCAAGACTCTATGGTATCGGCAGCTAGAAGACAAAAGAGAACATGCGCTTTTTTTGTTAAGTTTCTGTCTGTGGTGGGAGAAACAGCAGATCCTAGATTTTTTTTTTTTAACAAATGATTTGTACGTTTTGCTGCAATTTATACATATTTAAAATAACTCGCTTACCTGGAGGGGATCTTGAAGCCCTTCTGTGTATTACCAGAGGCTAGATTTTGAGACGGAAGTCTCTTCTGATAATTTTTGGAAGTGGGAGGGAGACCTTGAGCATTAATTTATTTTCTTTTCTAACAAAATATACACAAAATGTCTATGAGCTAACATGAAGAGGCCTGACCAGTTAGGAAGAAGCTCTGTAGAAGCTAAGAATCTCGGAACAGCAGCAAACATGATAAAGGAAGAGGTTTTGCTATATTTCTCCCTGCCACCCCCTTAATATTGTAGCCACATGATTTTGCTTTGCAAATTACACTCCTTGGTTGGAGAACTGATGGGCTTTTTTTGCAGAAAGTAAAAGGCAGACTTGAATGATGTGTGTCCTGCTATGCATGTTTCCACTACCTGTGAGACATAAGGAGCATTAAGTGGAATCTGAAATATTATAGAGACCACCGAATTCCTGAATTTCTTGTAGCCTGAGGGCTCTGGAGTGCATAGGGCAGTCTGTGCAGTTGGCCTCCCTTGGTTTCTGTCGAGTCCTGGTCCAGAGGACTTTCTGTGAGCTTTTATGGCTCTTGGAGAGTCAGGTGTGACAGGTACAGGGATCTTGAATCTGGGGTTTTTTTTCAGATCTAGTTGCAACTCGGAATGAGAATAGGTATCCTTGCTTTTCAGCTTCATTTATTTCCATGGAATCCTGAGTATTTGACTCTGACAGATACTATAATGCTGATGAAATCAAAAGCAGTCTTATACTACGTTTAAAAACCAAGAAAAGGTACATAAAAATATGAAGGTTTAGGGAAGTGTTCCTGACGAGGTTACAGATTCACTTGTTGGCTATATGTTTCTAAGTAATCAATGCTGTGGGGTTTCTCTCTCCCAGGATTTTAGCCTTCTAAAAGGTGTTTATTGTAGACAAGAAATCTAGGATCCCCCTTTAGCTGAAGGGGAAAGTTAAACACCTTTTATGTGTATTTAATCCTATGCTAAATTAGGATTGCAAGTGATGTGGCATGTCCTTTGCAGGTGTCAGTTTCTTTCAGTGTACCAGGAGGGAGTTCAGGTGACAACCTTAGTTTAGATGCACACCTTTTACATGATGATGCATAGCTGAAAAAAAAAGCTGAACATAAAATATTTGGTCAACCATTCCACTAAGAAATATAATTCTGTGTGTATGTATATACATAGCTACACACACACAAACACCCCCATACATCTACTTATGTGGCATCTTTACCATTCAGGAACATTCAGATTTCACTCAAAACTGGCAGGATTTCAAAAATTGAAAGGTTCAGTCATTTACCTATTTAATTCAGTTTGTGTGTACAAAACTATTATCTCAGCATTTGAGTGAGCCCTGCTTTCAGCAGTGTAAGTAATTAAAGGGTTCAGTGGTTAAATCTTGCTACAAGTAGTTAAAGAATAAATTGTTACTTTTAAAGACAGACTGGGAGACAAACACAGATGAATAATAAATATATGGATACATACATAGATCCGTAGCTGGAAAAATAACTGCTGACAGCTCACTATTTTCCATCACTTCATTAAAAAAAGCAATCAGTGAAATTATGGTTGAGGGTGGGGAATATGAAGGAATGAAGCATTAATGGTAGTTTCCATTTTGAATTTCAGCAGTGATCCTTACAGCAAAGGAAAATCAATGCAAACATCACACTTGCAGACCAAAACTAATGGTGACTGTTTCATTTGTCAAGCCTTAAATCACAGAGCTGAAATATTTCAATGAGCTATTTTAGTCAAGCTAACCTTTCCAAGATTGTCCCCTTATACAAAATATTAAACTTAAAATCATCTATCTTGAGATAGGAATTGATTTTGTTTACTACTATCCTAACGTTGCCTGTCTACCTTCCCCGCTTTTTAATTTTTTACTTTTTATAATTAGTCTTGTTAGTGAATTATGATTGAAATTAATGGACACCTGCCTGTTGAGGGATTAGTCACAGCCACAGTCTCTAGCTAATGTGGTAACACAATGAACAATAATACACACCACAGGATTAAAATATTCCTCTGTCTACATGTTTACCTTATCGAACGTCAGCAGCTGTCCTTGCTGTGGATGATTCTGAAGTATTTCAGGGAAGTGACTATCACACGTTGCTGTAGACAGTGGTATACATTGAAAATGACAATTTAATGACCAAAACATTTGTTCTGCATCTCATTTTTCCCTGTCCTCTCTTCTGGTGAATTCCCAACCTGAAACACAAAGACACATGGGGACTGAGAGCTTTTTAAAAACTTGCAAACAGAGTCTAATCATACTTAAAGGCCTTTAAAATTACCTGCTATACGGTTAAAAAAAAAAAAATTATGTATCTGTAGTGACCTCATCTTCCAATGTAATTTGGAAAAGTATCCAAAACATTGTAAAATTTAGCATACTATAGCAAGGTGGCTCCCATCACAAGTCTTCAGCATGGGTATGTAAAACATGTAATAAGCAATTTCTGTGGTTGATGTATGGAACACAACATATCTAATTATCTTTACTAAAGAAACAATAATGTGACTCGGCCCAGTTCATATGAAGCCTACTATTTTAGTAATTCTAAAATATATAGGTATTTTCAATGACATTTTTTTGGCTGAAACACAAATCACAATTGTCTGCTATCACAATCTTCCCAATTTTTTGAACAGACTAATAAGGCTTAGAAGAATTAAAAAACCAAATTGGATAGTAACTGAAATCTGATTTTACCGTTCTTAATGTATTAGACCATATCTTAGAATTCAAAAACACAGTTATGCACCTTCATCTGTGTAAAGTTAGGGGACTTGAATATCTTACTGGGTTTCTGTGTAAATATTCAAAGCCAAATCTAATATGGAATGTGTACTGTGTGCATTTTAAAAAACTCTTAACAACTTTTCTGTAGCATAAGGTTTTAGCTTTATCTAGCTCATAAATACTAAGGCTTAATAATGGTACTTTAAAATATTTTACATATCATTGCATTATAGTTTAGTTTTTTATCTTTGAAAGATACATTACTATCCCACTGGTTCTTGTAATGGCTTAATGTAATGATTAGTAAAGAGTGAACGGACATTATTTTAAGTGTTACTAAAACGTGATTCTTTTCTACTGCTGTTGACCTCAGAATACATTTGTAATTCCATAGGCATTTCTACATCCCAAGGCTTCAAACAAATATTGTCTAAGCGAGGCTACCAAGTTCAAATGCAGATTTTCTGATACAAAACGTAGAGCTCTATACTGTGATAATTTCAAATGTTACATGCCCCAGCTTTCCAAACTTGTTTGTCACACCCACAAGCATCAGTAGTTTAAATAACAGAACCAAAGGGGTTAAAATGACAAACAAAATATTGGATGTTACTTTTCTTTATTATTTGTGGATTTAAATTCCTTCCCTCCACTCTCTGTGTCTGTCGTAATGTTTCCTTTAATTTGGTTTTCCTTTGGAAGTCAGTTCTGGGAATCTTTTCTAGACACTATTTTTTTTCCTGGAAGCAAATTCCATTGCCATGTGGAGGGGAAAAAAGTGGCAGCACAGGAAAACATGCAAATTCTGGAGATCTGATTTCTGACATGGGCAACCATATTTAAAGAAATCAGAACATGCACTTAAAAACAAACAAACAAACAAACACTTCGCTTGCTAAATATTAATCTCCCCCGAATTCACTTCTTAAAACATTTAAGTTTCACTTAAAACAAAACTGATGATGTTCAGAGAAGTATAATAACTGTACATCACTGATGTCCACTTATACTAGAGTGACTTCTGCACAAGAAAAAAGAAAGCAAGCAAGCAGATGTAATCACAATGTGCATGTGTAGAAGGTCATGCTTCGCTGAGCACTATCTGTTAATTACCAATTTAGTATGACTGTCTTCGTATTTTCTTCTGTGTACAGTGACTTGATTTCTCATATATCCTATTAGGCAGGATACAGAGAGATGATGGATGGTAACTAATGGATACTGAGTATATTCAACACCTCTCTAAGAAACTAGAAAAGACTAGCCTGCAAAACTAAAAAAGACTAACCTGTGACAGAGCTATTCCAGGAGAAAGAAAATAGTTCAAGGTATGAGATGCTACTGTACTTGGGAAAGATCAGGCAATATTTATCCATCCATTCAACATACCCAATACAATTGAGTAACTATAAAAACTGTAGCAGAAAATAATTTTGTTTTAAATTAGTGACTTCAGATAAAAGTTTTTTTTGTATGCAGTTTATGTTTCCTCACCTATCTTCTCAGTGGCCACCGACCAAGAATAATACAAAGACTAGATAAGCATCATTTAGTTTGGAGCAATGGCAAGAATTCTTTGCTCCCTGTAGGTTTGCTATTTGAATCACGATAGTTGCCAGTTTAAATTTGTAGAGCTATAAAGCAACTTGCCCTAGAGAAGTAACATTAATCATCTTTACTGGCTCTATTCACATCTGAATCAAATTCAAAGTCCCCCCAAGTAGCTTAAAAATCTTTCAAAGTTAACTGTGTAATTGCTCACTTACTCCCATATTGGTGTAAGCATGTATTCTGTGATTTTTCCAGAATTATAAATCTTGATTTTTTTTTTTCATAGCATTTCTCAGAAAGATCCTTGAGCCAAAAGTTTCAGTTGAGACTTCCAGGCTGTCAGATTCTCTATTCTGTTTTCAAGTATAAGCATTTTACTTCCAGTTCATAGTAGTTCCACTAGTCCCTCTTATTGTCATCCTTTCTTCTTTTTCTTTCCTTCTCTTCCCTTGGCTGTCTGTTCTGTCTCCAGTCATCAACATCTTAGTGGTGGGACAGGTAAAAATCTCTTCCCTACTCTCTTCCCCTCCCCCCCCACCGCGCCACCCTTCTCCTAATCATAAAGAACCACAACCACTTTTTTTTCCCATTTGACCAGTATCCGAGTAATACTACCAGAGCAGTCGGAGGTTTTTTCAGCAGAATAAATGGAAGAGGGAAGTTTATAGTATTTTCATATTTAAAGTCTCTATTCTAGATCTGTCTAACTTTTTACACCTCTCTATTAGAAATTCAGAAGTAGTAGAGGAAAGCAGAGGTGTTGGTGATCCTTTTCTTGCAATGCTATTTCTCTTCCTCAAAACGATGACTGGGAATTTGATCCTGCTTGAGTAGGGGGGTTGAACAAGATGACCTCCAGAGGTTCCCTCTGTGCTGGTTTTGGCTGGGATACAGTTAATTTTCTTCATAGTAGCTAGTATGGGGCTATGTTTTGGATTTGTCCTGAAAACAGTGTTGATAATACAGAGATGTTTTAGTTATTGCTGAGCAGTGCTTACACATAGTCAAGGCCTTTTCTGCTCCTCACAGCACCCCACCAGTGAGTAGGCTGGGGGTGCACAAGAAGTTGGGAAGGGGACATAGCTGGGACAGCTGACCCTAACTGACCAAAGGGCTATTCCATATTGTATGATGTCATGCTCAGCATATAAAGGTGGGGAAAGAAGAAGGAAGGGGGGGATGTTCAGAGTGATGGTGTTTGTCTTCCCAAGTAACCATTATACGTGATGGAGCCCTGCTTTCCTGGAGATGGCTGAGCATCTGCCTGGTGATGGGAAGTAGTGAATGATTTCCCTTTTTTTTTCCTTTGCTTGTGTGCATGGCTTTCGCTTTGCTTATTAAACTGTTGTTACCTCAACCCATGATTTTCTCACTTTTACTCTTTTGATTCTCTCCCCCATCCCACCAAGGGGGAGTGAGTGAGCAGCTGTGTGGGGCTTAGTTGCCAGCTGGGATTAAACCACGACACCCTCCAACCTCAACCATTCTGTGATTCTGTGAATTGATTTTTGTTGCATCTCAAAGGAATCCTTTTACTAGGAGAGCTATTAACAACAAGATACTAACAGAGGTGCCAATGACCTCTACTCTCTAGGCATTCCCTGGCAGTCATTACAAAAGAGAATATTTCTGCTTTGTTTTGAAACCATGAGAATATTCCCTTGTGAGTATATCCTGCCTGCCTTCCTTGTCCTGAAAATGGGTAGGTCTCAAGTGCCACTTATTCCCTTTCTATGCAAGGGGACAGCTAAATTATATAATCAGGTTCAGCCAAAATCATGCTTTAGTTTTCACAGCTACACTAAGTACACCTTAAATTTTCTTAGGCTCAATCTCTACTTTACTACATAAAATACCATACTTCTGTAAATGTAATTTGTCTGCATTGGATAATACAAGTTAAAACCATCTTACTGGGTAAAATAAACCCAAACATTTATCTGAAATATTAGTACTTAGTACTAGTCCTGTTATTTTTAAAACAATGTCCACATTAGAGGAAGATTGAAGGAGCTGTTTTGAGCCCTGGTGACGCTAAGCAGTAAAAATTAGTGTTGATTTGGTTTAGTGGAAAACTAATTCATTTTTCTTAGTCAATAAGTCTACAACTTAAATTTTCCAGACTAGCTATTAATCAGAGAACAGGCTGCATTTTGAATTTGAACTGCAATGCATTCAAGAGATGTCTCTATAATCTTAGGATGTACAGGGCCTTAGGGCAATGGAATAGCCTGTCCCTATTCTATATACTTACCTGAGACTTCCAATATGGGTACCAGTTAATTGCAAGGACAGATACCTGCTAGGAAAAGACCTACTTAATTGCAGTTACTATTCAATAGCTGCTAGTATAGCAATGGTTTCTGCATATTATTAATCTAGACTGGATTCAAAAGAAACCTTGAGGGGGGATCTTCTTCCTCTCTCCTCCAAGGTTATGTACTAAATCAAGAATTTAAGTACTGTAAGCACAACCTTATTGAGTCATTCACTTATAGTCACCAGGAGTTAAATTTCAGTGTTAAGAGAAAACAATTGTGAAATTTTCCTTATTAAAAAAAAAAAAAAAGGAAGTTTTGGAGTTTTTTTAATCTAGCATTAACTCTGCATGTGACTGTTAACTGTAAATGCAAATCTGTGGAAACTGCAGCTCAAGCTGTGTTTGCAGCTGTAGGATGCTGGAATGCTGGTGTAATAACCTAGAAAATGTCCCAGATGAACTTTTCTTGGTGGGTTCTGTAAGAATGACACTGTGTTTTCATATTGGGGAGACAAAAAATGATCTTAAAACTGTGGTCCAAATCAGAGTAGAAAAAAATACAACAATCTCAGTGTGCTAAAGTAGTTTAAAGTTTTCCACCATAGTAATTTATTATTTTTGTTTATATTTCCTTTTAAAGGATGTCAATCCAAACAAAAAAATAAGCCCAAGTGTTAGCATAAATCATAATTTGTAACTGTACTACTTTGCAAGCTATGATACTGCAGAGATGATACTTGGTTAGAAGATCAGTACAGTGCCTGCAACCTCTGTAAACAGTAGTGCTGGGTCAGCAGTTTGTACTGGGTCTGGCTGGGATAGAGTTAAACATCTTCATAGCAGCTGGTGTGCTGCTGTGTTTTGGATTTGTGGCTAAACCAGTGTTGACAACAAACCAATGTCTGGGCTGCTGCTGAGCAGTGGTTTGTACAGTGTTAAGGCATTCTCCTTTTTTCTCTCTCTGCTCTGCCTAATTGAGTATGCTGGGGGTGGGCAAGAGACTGGGAGGGGACATAGCCAGGACAGCTGATCTGTCTTGGCCAAAGGGATATTCTATACCATATAATGTCATGTTTAACAATAAAAACTGGGGCAGAGGAAGAAGGGTGGGGATTTGTTTTCCAAGGTGGCTGTTTGTATGGGCATTGATCTGCCTCTGGGGGGTGGTGAGTGATTTCCTTTGCATCAGTTCTTTTTTTTTTTTTTTTTTTCTCCATCTTTTCCTCACTGATTAAACTGTCTTTATTTTGACCCATGAGTTTTCTTGATATTGTTCTTCCTATTCCCTCCCCCAAAATGCTGGGGAGGGTGGGGAAATGAGAGAGCAGCCATGTGGGTGCTTGGCTGCTGGCTGGGGTCAACCCACCACACTGGTAAACTGATTTTAAGTCAATACTACATCATTGCTGCAGCCTGAAGTTAGTACAACTCAGCTCATATCCAAGATATGTCAGTACTCAGGGTATGAAAAATGATTAGCGCTGACAACTTGTGCAGCACAACTACTTCAAACGTGACCAAAATCTCCCTCAAAACTTGCTGAATATACAAAACAGCTGAAGAAAAGAAACTAAAATAACAAAAAAGCCTAGCAAAGCCACATGCCTCCACAAGAAGCAACACACATTAAAGTGGTGGTGCTAATTTTTCCATGAGATAGTGCAACTCTGAACATTGGTGATGGAATCAGTGGAGTGGCTTTTAGGAGTTCTTCTGTTTGAAAGTTTCTTGAATTTTTTTTGACTAAAAATCTGATTTTACTATACTGTATTTGAGTAACATCGAATGTCATGAATGAACATGAACAGTCATATTCATAAAAGCTACAAAACCCAGAAAGATAAAGGGTAAAATTATGATTTTTATTATGACTACATTACTGCTCTAACCACAAGGATGCTTCAGCATGTTGTGACATGTACCCATATAAAATGATTTTGATGTTTCACCAGTATAATATCCTATTAAAGATACAAATTGGCATTCTGTCAGTGTAACACATCCCTGAGGTTCTTCAGGAATTACTACTGAATTTCATTTTTCATTTAGCCAGCTACATGCTATACATTTATTAACAAAATGGAACTTTGGTAGATGTGCAGTGAACTGTGTTCACCCTTCAGGCAAACAAGCCCCTCAAAGCTCAAGAGTTTTAGCTCACAAGCTGTCTGCTTTTCTTGCAAGCTTGCTTCTCTCTGCAAACCTAAAAGCAGTCAACAGGCTGACATGGAAGGGATTGCCTAGAGGAAATGTGAATATTTCAACAGTGAATCACTGGGAAGCTTCCACAGTTGAAAAGAAAAGCATCAAAAAATCCTTTCAGATGTGTTTTGGAAGGAAAGCACTAATCATGATATTTAAATTATTTTTTAGAAGAGGAAGTGTGAATGAATGAGGTACAGATTAGTGGCTTGGCCAAAAACATTGTTAATGAGAACTGAGGGAAGAACAAGTGCTGAATACAAAGGGCAGGGACTGAAAACAGTGGTCCAAATCACGAGATAGACTGAGTTGGAGGAAAAACTGCAATTAAGAAAAATACTTCCAAGCTGCCCTAGTCACCAAATTCTTGAGCAGGACTTTGTAAAAAGTGCTCAGAGACACCAAGAATATATTTTTCATAGATGCTGGAAGAAAAATGTAGAGATTTAGTTAGCACTATGTGACTACAGTGTCAGAACAAGATGGGCTGGGATTTTCAATTACAGAAGGATGCTCATTCTGGGAGCTGAGGATTCTGATGCACAACTCATTTGGACATTAAAGTCATATTCTTAAGGAATATTAAATGAATGTTGTATGACCTGGTCAGGGCTGACTAGATTTAAATGTTAGTCTTATATACCAGCAAATCTGCATCTGCTGGCTGTGATCATCAAAAAAGGATCAGGAAGTTATAGAAACATTTAGGTGTCTGATGCCAGTCAGACTAGAAGTTGTTTGTCATAAGAACTGGTACTCTCAGGATCAGCTCTTTCTGACCTGAAGAGCCCATAAGTAAACTACAAAAGCAGCATCAGCTGATGTATGAAGAAAGATAGAATATATTAGTGGACAGCAGTTTGAGAAAGGTACTGTGGAAATTGCATCACAGACATCAGATCAGGAGGAGAATGCCTCACTGCAATCATAGAAAGAACAGCTAGGGAAGGCAGTGACTGAAATCAGTAGAAGAGGAAGACCATGATCAGCTTGAAATACCCTTAGGTATTAAGAGTGAGAAGAAGATAATAGGACAGGGTAGGGGGGGGGGGGGCTAAATTTATTCATTTATTCACAGAAAGGCAGTGTGAAGATTCCTGATAAGACTGAAATAAGTGATCTTATCTCACCTTGCCTACTTAGAACTTGATCAGTAATAAATGCGTCACTTGTAGCAAATCTTTATTTAGTCCAGTTTTAAAGAACCCCCCCAAACAAACAAACTCCAAAATTAAACCTTCCAATCACAGGTTCTACAAGCAACACACATGCTTTTTGATATTTATTCATCAAAGTGATTATTTTTTTTTTACCTGTCTAACTAAGTGTCCAAGTGCCCCCTTGGCTGGGCCACATCAAGCTGCAGGTTATTCAGTTGTAGAAACAATTCAGGACTTCCTTCAAAACCCTTCTAGCTTGCTTAGGAATGTAGAACAATAAATCTTTCAACCTAAAAGCATTTGCAACTTTAAAAGAAAAGAAAGAGGAGATTCCAGAGCAATATTTTTAAATGCCTTTCCGTCATTTCTTACTGGGATCAAAAAGACTTGCTCTAAAAGACTTCTCCTCGGAAGCTAAGGAGAGAATGAAAGATCCAGGTTCCAAGATTAAGAGATTTTTTTAATGTTTTCTTTCTTCCTCTTTATTGTTGCTGTTGTTACATCTCATACTGGTCATGGAGGAAAAAGATGCACTTAAAGCTCCACAAGTACATTAAAATTTAATGTTCACAATAGTGGCTTAAAACCTGATATTATTGTTTTCCCAGGTGGTAGTAATGACAAGATCAGAGATGCAGGTTTCCTGGAACTGGCAGATTAGATCTAAGGCACTCAAATCTGTGTGTCTCATTACCTTTCGGTGATTTTGAAGTTAACATATTTTGCCAAACTTTCTTTTACACAGGAAACAGAAGTATGGACAGTGCAGTTGATTTTTCTTCCTCAAATTCTATGTCAATCTGTTATCCATTCAGGAATATAGTAGATGCCATATTACATAGATTTTGCAAGTAAATCATGCAAGTATAACAGACAAACTGCAGGAGGTATGCCATGTTTCCTCACAAATCATCAGCTTGGCAGAATCACTACATAAGCCAAAAGCCATTTTTTTTGAATTGCTGTAGTTTGTATCCTGCTGTGTAAGCAATCTTCGTCCTTAAAGTTATAATAACTTCCTTCATAAAAGCCATTGTCTTCAAAGCGTTTGTTTCATCTAGACTGTAATTTTCACAGAGTGGGTAACAAAACAATTTACCTGGTATTTTCTTACAGCAATTAGCTATAATGAAATTTAAGTGAATTACACATTCAGCTACTATCAGCTATCTAGGTTTCTTATTCAAATCCCAGTGATCTCGTTCGCCAGCCCATTTTATACATGTACAGGTACCTTGATAATTGCTTCCAATGATTCCGTTCAATTTAGGAAGATCTACTTTACAGCATTTGTTTCATGTTTGATCTGATAAATGCTATACTTGTGCGTCATTTTTCTGTGCATCTTGCATTTCTGATTACATTTTCAATAGTCAAACTACAAAAGCTGTTATTTAACTACATATTTAATCTCAGGAACTACTTCAAATTACGTGAATCATTATACTTTGCATTTCAGTTGTGTAAGCTGTTAGAGCTGGGCAGTGTAGTTAAGAACTCACTTAAATGAGCTGTGTTTTTGGGTAGGCTTTAACCTGTCACACTCAGTCAAGTAGTATATCTTAGCTGAGTGGACAATAACTTCCTAAATTGAGCAACTTGATAATATCGGTTTGCCTTATGATATTACTAATAATACTGTTTTCTACTCAAACGTCACATGCCGCCTACCTTCTTAATGCTGCTTTGTGTTTTGCTGTGGCTCCTACATTATAAGCTCAGTTTCTGCAGAAGTATTACAGCATTTGAAAATGTCTTTGCAATAATTCCTATATCTGAAGAAGCAGCTGGGAAAAGTTATGGGGCAGAAGTATCAGGATATTCCAGAAACTTGTTATGGTGGCAACAGGAGAAGGAATTCAAATCACTGCTTTGTATTCTGTAACGGTCGACTTGTTCTGCAACAAATGTTAACACCCCTGAGATGGAGCGAGAGCCACTGCTAGACTGTATAATACTTACAATTCTGGCTTGAAGTATCTAGAGGCATAAAAAATAGCAGAAAAATGGGAAATCCAAATGCTTTATAACATTGAAATATTTTCTAGGACTTGTTGTGTCAGTCAAATGAATAGGACATGGCTTTCTTGTTTTATATGTGGAAAATATGCAGTGACATTGGCATGCTCTTTTAGTACAAAATCTTCCATCATAGAAGAATACAGGTCTGACAAGAAATGAAAATAGTGAGTTTTCTGCTCTGGTGATTCATCGTATAATTTTAGGCCTGCAACTAGAACAGAAACCACCACATCCTCAACTGCGACTCTTTCACTCTTACCATCTAATTGAAACCTTCTGCATCTATAAATAAACAATAAAAATCTCCTTTTCATATTATGAGATCCTGAAGGCTTCCAAAACTAACTGGCCCTCTGTTGGGAAACATATAAAAATAAGAATGCTAAGTTTTTTCAGCAATATTTTGGTCAGCTTGTATGTTGGCTTTGAGAGGTGGCGTAATCTCTTATGATGCATTACTTAGGAGATTTGCAAGCAGAAACTAAATGGCTTAGAAAAGGCTATTATTTGACTGGAGAAAATGATATGGGAATATTGCCAAAGTGGAGATTCAATTATACAAAGCAGGAGGTGAAGAAAAAAAAAAAAGATAAAATGCAACTGAAATATAATATTCTATTTGAGAGAAATTGAACAAAAGACTCAAGCCACTAAATCCTAATTTAAACTTTCTGGGAAAATACCCAGATTTTTTTTTTTTTTCCAAGAATAATCTCAGGGTTTCCCAAACTAAGAGTGATTCCAGTCATTAGAGGTTAAAACTGGTATTCTTACTGTAAATAATAGGAAACTGTAAATGTCACTGTTCGTAGTATAGATGTTTACAGTTGGTATGTTGCTATTACTTCAACTGAAATTAAAGCACAACTCATCACTTAAAAATCCAACTATAAGTCTCCCTGGAAACTTGTTCCAAATTTGCTTACCCTTTAGGTCACGTAGCATCAGGTAATACCACAGTATTGCTTAAAAAAGGACAGATTATTCCAATTGTTGCTCTTGCATGTTTCTTTCTGCATTAAACACAAACTTCAGAATATTTACCAAGGATTAGGTTTTGATACTGTTAAAGGTAGATTTAAAAAGGATAGTGCTCAAGGAGGTGCAGTCTTCAAGTAGTCTCAGTACTTGTAAATACAGTGAAAGCATACAGGATGGTGTAGGTAGCTCCTCTGTGTATCTGTCCCACTTCTGAAGTAAGGAGAAAAGAATAGTGGATGTGCCTTGTTTATCTTCCCCCACTCTTGAGATTGACTTTATATTTTACAGTTTTTATATTGTGCTGATGCTAAGCACAGTTCAGCACTACTAGATGTTCCCAGATATTCTTGCTTGATAATATTTATTTTGGTCAGGATGAAAATTCTAACTCACTCTTCAGAGCTAAGTAGTGATTAGTGACAATTTGGAAAATCTTCAGGTCTGCAGGTCCTGATTCTCATGGGGCACTTCAGAAAGCAACACAATGGTACACAAGCAATTTGGGAGATTTTTGAAGTGTATTGTGAGTCCTAATGCAACTACTGGGTATGCTGACTAGGAGTAGTGCTCTACTGAATCAATTGCTTACAAATAAGGAAGAAGCTTTGAATGCTAGCAGATATTCAGATTGTATAACTCTTGAAGCACAAGATTGGTACAATCCCCCTGCAGGAAGAAGAGCAGGCGTAGCAAGCCATTGCTGCAGAATGAGGCTGGCAAATTAGTTACAAACGACAGAGAAAAAAAATGGAGTACTCAATATCTCCCTTTTTTCAGTCCTCACAGGTAAGGTCAGCCTATACCTATGCCAAGAAGCAATGACGAAGCACACGGTGAACCACTGATAGAAGAGGGCCAAGTTAGGGACCATTTGTACAGACTACAACAATGTCTATAGACATATGTTGTTGGGACCTTACATTATGATATTATTGGATTATTTTATCCATAATAATCCAAGGTATTTTAGAAAGTCTCTGATCTATGAGCCTCAGAAAGGAGACATTACAGTCAAAATGTATTTAAATTGAAATAATTATGTTAGCATAGTTACTTTGTCACTCTAAGGGATATTGTGACAGAAATGTTCCTCTCTTCACATATTTAATGAAAAGATGATCATAGTGGTTCAATAAGTTTTGTCTTTTTTTCCTCAAACAGCTCTGCTAGCAAAACTTTGTAATGAAAATGCAGACTTCATCATATAGAAGCATATGCTACAGATATTACAGAAACAAAATGTGATTGAGCTGTAAATCTGATTTGAACAGTTCATTTACTTCTATTGGGTTTTAGAAATATTTGGTCAAGCAATACCTGTGATTTTCATATAATCTGAAAGGAAAATATTTGGCTGAAACAGCTCTACTGAACCAGTATCAAACCTGGAAGCAACTTCCTGGTATGAATTTATTCCTTTCAGTACCTATTTGCAAAAAATACATTGAAGTGGTTCTAAATCATTGATAGCATTCACAGCAGCTTGTATGTTTATGTGGATGACATAAGAACATAAGAGGTTACAATATTTTGTACAACGAAGTTTTTCAAGTTGAGATGAATTGTTTCAAATTTATGATTTAAATGAAACAAAATGAATTGATCTAATTTTACCTTTTAGACTAATTTCATTTCCAATGTTATATTATGGAATGAGTATTAATGAAATTTTATTTGTATGTTGAGTAATATGTTATATGAGCAAAGGAACCAATTTTATAGACCTCCATTTCATAGCTTCTTACATTTTAATTTCAGGGATGTTTGAAATTTTCATTCTGAATAAGAATGAATAGACACTCTGAAATAATGGGATTCTGTTTTCTAACAGGTCTATTAAGTATTTTGTTAATATTTCCTTGTTGAAATGAGTAAGATACCATGTAGATTCAAGAACAGAAACATTTGTTAATGTTTAGTAAAAAGTATACATGGTAATAAATGTTATTGACTTCATCTGAAGATCTGAACAATTATAAACATTTAAGAAACATAAGTGGTTCTTTTAAAATCTATTGACATAGCTTTTTTGTAGATAATAAAGTAACTTCATTTTCAGAGCTTACATGACAGTATCCCTCAGTAAGAGTTAAGTAAGTTGATCACTAATTGGTCAGATACCAAACCCAGACTATATTGTAGAATATATCCTCCATTTGTAATTTTCACTGAGAAAGAAAATACCCTGTCAGTACATCACATCATACTGACAAATCAGTTTTCCACTTGATTGGTCTTATATTTAATGTATAGCCTGTGACAATTTATTTATACAGGTGCATAAATTGAACAATTTCATAGGTAAATATTTAAAAGACATTGGCTGCTCCTGTGAGTTATGGAGTGCTTAAATACAATCTTTTGTACTGATCATTTTCAGTACAACAGTGATTTTAAAGACAGTCTAACTAAATGTGTGAAGGTCTCCTCCAACCCAAACCGTTCTATGATTCTATGACATGGAAGAGTGCAGAAGAATGAAAGATCCTTTGTTAGCAATCCCTGCTGGCCAAACATGAACCTGCTTGAGTCCTGTAGTGACAATAATGTCATATTCTTCCCAGTCTGGTCTGCTAAGAGGACAGCTCACAGCAACCCAAGAGTAAAACCACATTTTTCTCTATCCATCTGTGTGGGCATTCTCAAATTTAAACTTTGATTCTTTTATGGTTGATACCGTCTCTTTTTTAAAAAAGTCACAGTATTAAAATGCGGCACAGAATCAGAGAATAATTCATGTTGGAAGGGAAGTAAGGAGGTTTCTAGCAGAACCTCCTCTTCAGACAGGGTCAGCTGTAGGATCAGGCCACATTTCCCAGGGCCATATCCAGCTGGGTATTAAAAAACCTTCAAGGATGGAGACTGCACAATTTCCCTGGGCAAACTACTTCACTTCCTGACTGTACTTGTGCTGGAAGTTTTTTTTCTTATGTCTGGTCTGATCTCTTTTTCCAGTTTATGACTGCTGTCTTGTCCTCTTCCTCCTCTGTGCTTTCAAGGGCATGGCTCCATCTTCTCAGTGTAGTTTTCTTGTTGGTTCTAGGTGGTCTGTTGTTAGTTCCCCCTGAAGCCATCTCTCCTCCAGACTCAACAAGCCCTGGTCCCTCAGCCTCTCCTTGCAAGGCGAAAGACCCAGCCTCAATCATCCTGGTGGCCTTCCCCTGAACCTCTGCCTTTATTGTAGTGGGGGGTCCAAAACTGGATGCAATACTCTAGATGTGGTCTAGCAAGTACAAAGCAGAGGGTGACTATCCCTCCCCTTGACTGCTTCATTTCTTGTAGCTGGCTAGTTGAACACTCCCTCTGATCAGCTAGCTATTTTAAAACATATTCCTGGTACCCTAGCCCTTCCAAGACCTGGTAAAGAAAGCTTAGGTATGTGATGTGAAGTAAAGAACTTCATTAACGATACTTCTAGGACTATGATGGTCTGACATGGAGAAATTAAGACCTTGCTTGATCAAAACGCTTTAGTGTGTGATTTACTTTTTGCTTTACTGAATAATTTTTGAGATGCTTGGTGTTTTGGAGGCCTCTCTGACATTGTGCTGCCACATGGCAAAAAAGTGCATAAGCTGGATTCTCTGGAGGCTGAAGCTGACACAGGAACCACATGACCCTTTGCTCTCTTTTATTTGAACAAGGATCTCCCTACAATAATATGTGTGATTGTTGCTTAAAAATGACCAGTTTATTCCAGTTGATGGCTACACGCTGATTCTGCAACTAAAAGAGAATTTAAGGTAATGAGGTGTCATTACACTCAGTGATTATAATTTAAAATAAAATTGTGCTACTAATGATAACTAACTCATGATAACTTCCTTCTCCAAGTGATAGAGGAGGGAATGAGGTGAGGTGCTATGCTGACCTTGTTCTCACCAAGGAGGGGCTGGTGGGGAATGTGAAGCTCAAGGGCAGCCTTGGCTGCAGTGACCATGAAATGGTGGAGTTGAAGATCCTTAGGGCACTGAGGAGGGCACGCAGCAAGCTCACTACCCTGGCCTTCAGGAGAGCAGACTTTGGCCTCTCCAGGGATCTGCTTGGTAGAGTGCCATGGGATAAAGTCCTGGAGGGAACAAGGGGACAAGAAAGCTGGTTAATATTCAAGGATCACCTCCTCCAAGCTCAGGAACGACACATCCCAACCCCAACAAAGAGGAAGCCAGGCAAAGACACCAGGAGGTCCCTGTGGGTGAACAAGGAGCTTCTGGACAAATTCAAACACAGAAAGGAAGCCTACAGAGGGTGAAGCAAGGACAGGTAGCCTGGGAGAAATAGAGAGAAATTGTCCAAGCAGCCACGGATCAGGTTAGGAAAGCTAAAGCCCTGACAGAATTAAATCTGGCCAGGGACATCAAGGGCAACAAGAAAAGCTTCTATAGGTACGTTGGTGAGAAAAGGAAGACTAGGGAAAACGTGGGCCCTCTCTGGAAGGAAACAGGAGACTTGGTTACCCAGGATATGGAGAAGGCTGAGGTACTCCATGACTTTTTTGCCTCAGTCTTCACCAGCAAGTGCTCAAGCCACACCACCCAAGTCACAGAAGGCAAAGGCAGGGACCGGGAGAACAAAGAACTGCCCACTGTAGGAGAAGGTCAGGTTTGAGACCATCTAAGGAACCTGAAGGTGCACAAGTCCATAGGACCTGATGAGATGCATCCACGGGTCCTGAGGGAACTGGCAGATGAAGCTGCTCAGCCACTATCCATGGTATTTGAGGAGAAGTGGCAGTTCGGTGAAGTTCCCACTGACTGGAAAAGGGGAAACATAACCCCCACTTTGAAAAAGGAGAAAAAGGAAGACCTGGGGAACTACAGGCCTGTCAGTCTCACCTCTGTGCCCAGCAAGACCGTGGAGCAGATCCTCCTGGAAACTCTGCTAAGGCACATGGAAAATAAAGAGGTGATTGGTGACAGCCAGCGTGGCTTCACGAAGGGCAAATCGTGCCTGACAAATTTGGTGGCCTTCTACAACGGGGTTACAGCGTTGGCGGATAAGGGAAGAGCAACTGACATCATCTACCTGGACTTGTGCAAAGCATTTGACGCTGTCCCTCAAGACATCCTTGTCTCTAAATTGGAGAGACATGGATTTGACGGATGGACCACTCGGTGGAGAAGGAATTGGCTGGATGGTCGCACTTAGAGTTGCAGTCAACAGCTCGATGTCCAAGTGGAGACCAGTGACGAGTGGCATTCCTCAGGGGTCGGTATTGGGACCAGCGCTGTTTAACATCTTTGTTGCCGACATGGACAGTGGAATTGAGTGCACCCTCAGCAAGTTTGCTGACGACACCAAGCTATGTGGTGCAGTCAACATGCTGGAGGGAAGGGATGCCATCCAGAGGGACCTTGACAGGCTTGAGAGGTGGGCCTGTGCAAACCTCATGAAGCTCAGCAAGGCCAAGTGCAAGGTCCTGCACATGGGTCGGGGCGATCCCAAGCACAAAGACAGGCTGGGCAGAGAATGGATTAAGAGCGGCCCTGAGGAGAAGGACTTGGGAGCATTGGTTGATGAGATGCTCGACATGACCTGGCAACGTGTGCTTGCAGCCCAGAAGGCCAACCATATCTTGGGCTGCATCAAAAGAAGCACGACCAGCAGGTCAAGGGAGGTGACTCTCCCCCTCTACTCTGCTCTCGTGAGGCCCCACCTGGAGCACTGCTTACAGCTGGGGCCCCCAACATAAAAAGGACATGGACCTGTTAGAGTGAGTCCTGAGGAGGGCCACAAATATGATCAGTGGGCTGGAACACCTCTCCTATGAGGACAGGCTGAGAGAGTTGGGGTTGTTCAGCCTGGAGAAGAGAAGGCTCCAGGGAGACCTTATGGCAGCCTTCCAGTACCTGAAGGGGGCCTACAGGAAAGCTGCAGAGGGACTTTTTACAAGGGCATGGAGCGATAGGACAAGGGGTAATGGCTTTAAACTGAAAGAGGGTAGATTTAGATTAGATGTAAGGAAGAAATTCTTCACTATGAGGGTGGTGAGGCACTGCAACAGGATGCCCAGAGAAGCTGTGGATGCCCCATCCCTGGAAGTGTTCAAGGCCAGGTGGGATGGGGCTTTGAGCAACCTGGTCTAGTGGAAGGTGTCCCTGCCCATGGCAGGGGGGTTGGAACTAGATGATCTTTAAGCTCCCTTCCAACCCAAACCATTTTATGATTCTGTGATTCTGTTTTGTGTGTTTAAAAGTGTTTATGCAGTAAGAAAGAGAATGTCAGGGCATCCTCTATATGTTTTTACAATTCCAAAGCACCAAAGTAGTTCCGTGATTACAACCAGTACTTAATGATACACAGCAGCACAGTACATTAAGGAGATTTTATTGACTTCAATTATAGATAAACGAATCAGCAGATAATGATGGAAAGTGAATGTAACCAAACACTAAACTTGAAACACATATTGCAAATCAATGTTTCAGATTAAACACTTACAGACCAATCATTCAATGATTAATAAAACATATACAACTTATAATTAATTAACTCCCTGAAAAATATACAAAATATGGTAATACAGCAAAGTTATGTCCTTTACAGTTCCTGTTTGATAACTGTACTGTTTGTATACAAAGATCTTTATAGTCTGTACAAAATGTAATTTAAATTCAGTAAATATTGTACAATTCAAGTGCATAGCATCTCTGCCCTCCTCCCCCACAATATGCCAGGCAAAAAAAGAAATATCTTCATCATTTCCCTTTGTTGCAGTTAAATAATACACAATGCTTACAGTATTATTTCTAAATTATGAATAGCTAACTTTTTGTCAACACATGAATGTTGAGTCTGAAACACTTCAGGAGACTGATTCTTTTTTTTTTTGTTTTGTGTTCCCCCCCCCCCTTCTGCACTTTAAGACTTGCTTTTCACTTCAGTATCACTATAAATGTTTATATGGCATGCAAGTAACTTCTTTCAAGTCTGGAGCTTAGAGGCAGCAGAAAAAGCAACCCGACTATGTTGTGCTGTTTAGATGTATCCAAAAATATCTGGGGCATAGTGTCTTTTCTCTCTTATGCTGGCAGATATCTTGGCTGGTCTTTAGCAGCTGCAAAGTGTCTTCATTTTGTGATTCCTTTTCTGCAGGGCCTCTGCAAGCTCCTCAGTGCCTGCCTCCTCTAAGCAAGCTCCAGTCCTTATCTGGAAATAGCACTTTTCTTTCCTTGTGCCATCTGCCATTAGAGCAAAACAGTGGCCCAGAAGACATCACCATGTGCTTGCAGTGCCTTAAATCGTATGGGAATTACACAGTTCTTGGATGTAGAGCCTATCCTTCAGAACTGCTAATCTCAGTCAATCAGTCAATCACTCAGTTTCAGATTAAAGGATTCTAAATTTCCATGCCAAATTATTTAATTTGCAGTTATTATTATTTTCCTACATTTCTGTTTCTAGGATCTTTGGGACATTTTCAAGTGTATCTCAGCAACTCTGAAAGTTGGGAACCTACTCTGAAAACTGACTGTTAAATAATTCTTTCACTTTACCATTCAGGGTATTTCCATAATGGGTGTATTGCAAATGTGTATTGTGAGACTTATGGTAAAAGCACAACGAGACAGTGCCACTAGAACTTGCAACTTCCATTTATCAGATATTTATGTCTAAACAATTTTTCTAGTTTTTTTTGTTCCATATGGTTTATTAAAAAAAAAAAAGATATTTTCACATAAAATTCTACAGAGAAATGCTACTGTTGTGGTTTAACCCCAGCTGGCAGCTAAGCCCCACACAGCTGCTTGCTCACTCCCCCCTGGTGGGATGGGGGAGAGGATCAGAAGAGTAAAAGTGAGAAAACTCGTGGGTTGAGATAAAGACAGTTTAATAGGTAAAGCAAAAGCCGTGCATGCAAGCAAAGCAAAACAAGGAATTCATTCACTGCTTCCCATTGACAGGCAGGTGTTTAGAGCCATCCTCAGGAAAGCAGGGCTCCATCATGCGTAATGGTTACTTGGGAAGACGAACGCCATCACTCTGAACGTCCCCCTCCTTCCTTCTTCTTCCCCCAGCTTTATATGCTGAGCATGACATCATATGGTATGGCATAGCCCTTTGGCCAGTCTGGGTCAGCTGTCCCAGCTGTGTCCCCTTCCAGCTTCTTGTGCATCTGGCAGAGCATGGGAAGCTGACAAAGCCCTTGACTAGTGTAAGCACTACTTGGCAACAGCTAAAACATCAGTGTGTTTTCAACATTATTCTAATCCTAAATCCAAACCACAGCACTATACTAGCTACTAAGAAGAAAATTAACTCTGCCCCAGCTGAAACCAGCACATCCTGCCTGATAAAACCTGTTTTTAAGGAAAGACATTACAAATGCAGGGAAAAGAGAAACACAAACCAGAGGAATATTGGCATTCAAGCCCCTCCCTCCCTCTCTCTCTTTCTGTCTTTCTTCCGCTCTCCCTTTTACTTTTTACCAAGTCATCATCTTCTTTCAATATAACAGAGGATGCAGCAGACATTTAGAAGAATTCTGTTCTTCAGCCTACTTAAGTAGTTTAACAACAGCAGGAACTCGTAGTTGGCAAAAAGAGCAGTAGCTTATTATAGAACATTCTCTGATAGTCTAGTATAATTAATAGAGAGAGAACTGTATTTGTTTATTATTGTGGAACTTCAAGAGAAAATTTCTTTTAAAAGCATTTTTGAAAAAAAGTAGCCATCTGTGCCTGAGCACACTCCCCACTTATAAAACATAGCAGCTTGTTTTGTTGGATGTTTGAAATTCTTCTATATTGTATAGAATTAATTTCTCAGTGTATTCTTCTCAGTACATTTGGAAAAATACACCTTTAAAGCAATATAAATTCTTGTGGCATTTGGTTAATTTCAGATTAAAAGACATGGAAACCAAAGGCCGATATTTCTTACTATCATAAAAAATCCCACTCATTAAGAGGGTCCTTGAGTAAAAATCCCAACATCACAGAACATTCAACAGCAAGAAAGGTTTGAAACCTAGTTCGAAGTGGACTTTCAACTTTGCAGTTAGACTCTAATTTCACGAGGCCAGAACAGTTGCAGTTTTGCTATATAGATTTGCATTCATAGAGGCTTGTGCTGTAGTTTGCGCAGGCTGTGCCACGTGCTGCTGGCGCTCCAAAGGTTTCTTACGTTCTGCTTCTGCTCACAACGCGCAGTATTGAGGAACTCGAACACTAAGGGCTTTAATGTAGCTGCACATTGTCACCCACTTGTATTTCCTTTGATAATTCTGTGACAGTACATATCACATTAAAACACAGTTCCTTTCTTTTTCATGCCTGAGTAGACACACTGGCTCACTCACTGAATAATGTCATCAGATCACATTCTCCCAGTTGTCAATGCCTGACTCTGTGCAGTTCCTGTCTGGTGAAGAAAAACATCTTTCTGAAAGCCATGGTGTTCTGTTGTAGAATAACATATGACAAAAATACAAAATTCTTGTTTTAGCTTTGCCAGGCCAATTGGAGTGAGAATGACATGAATCTCTAAAATTAGAGCTGTATATAGAATTTGGCAGCAAAACATTTTGCTGCTTCAGGATGTATTTAATTTCAAGATGCATTTCCACATCACCAGAAAATTGTGATGGTATTGTTTTGGCAAACTGGTGGAAGAAGAGAAAATAATTTCTTTACCAATATTGAAAGAACACAGCGTAAAGAGCACAAAAGAATATGGAGAAGGAGGAAAAGTCAAGAAATAGGGCTGGATCCTCTGTTGGTGGAAATAAAATTACTTCACTGATTTGGATGAGGTCTGTCTGATTACTTCAGCAGTGGAACCTCCTCTTGAATGGAGATTGTTGTTTAATTTCCTGGCATCGTAGAGAATAATTGCCTAGGGAAATCTCAAAGTATCTCTATCAAAAACATGGGAATTAGCAATAACGGAAAAGTTTGCATACCTTAGCTTATTTCCCTGCCAATATAGATTTTGTCTCCGTGGTGTAGCTTCTAAATCTTTGTCCAGCTGTACTGGATGCTGTACTGTATTTCACGTGTCATTTGTTTCTGAGACTTGAAAACTATGCCAGACAAAAAATTATGGATTATTGGCAATAGGGTTCCTTCCTAGTACTAGGTACATATATAGAGAGAGAACCATTTACATCATTCTAGCATTTTTTTGTCTGCTTTTCTGCTTTTTCTGAAATATTGACAAGTAGTTTTCTTCTCATTTTACTCTCTTCAGACAAAGCCAGTTTTAGGTTTTTTGAACAATGGGGAATGTGAAGAGAATAGTAAGAGGAGCTTTCCAGCGTGGTAACTCAACTCATAAGTTGTCCTTTCTGAAGTGAAGGTGAAGCATCTGCCTTATGCCTAAGCCAACCACTACAGAAAAAGGTGCCCCCTAAATCGTGTTGCTATCACTTCCTCATTACAGATCCTTTTGTACATTGTATGTCCTTGTGCACAGAGCCACTGTTGCAGGATCTTTGTACCTCTGGATTTAACTCAGGATTTGCCTCTTAATCTTTATTCCTAGGCTAACAGCAAGTTACAATCAATTCCTCATTAATCATTCTTGACATGTATTCAGCTAATTAGCAAACAAAGCTGATAGAGAGAGTCTTTTATTATTATAGGTAAACTTTGGGCAAGTTATAGCTTTCACTTGTTACCTTCATACATGTCTCTATTTCATCATTAAAATTTCTATATCAATACCTTTCCTTGAATGGTATGTTGTATTTTTCTCCTAGAGACATGGATGGGCACAACCCAATAAACATCATGAATATCTGAATATTTTAAATATAAGCTGTGCCAAACTTTGAACTTACACATGAAATTATTCATGTTCATTGGCACTTTAGAATGGAGAATGTAAGTCTTAATTTCATTTTCCCTTTCAAATAAAATTCTGGTTTTTTTTCCTTGCTTTTTCATTCCTTGCTATTCCTTTGTTCATTGTTCTACTTGTGCTGAATAAGCTCTCGTAAGACACAGTATCAGTTCGCCTTCGAAGATGGGCATTTGGAAATTCTACGGGTTACAAGGCATGAGAAGTAGCTGAAAAGCCACAGAGATCTGCGAGAACAGTCATCATCTCCCAAAGGACATAATGCCGTCTGCTGTCCCTCATGCCTTTCAGTATGGCTCAGTGACTGTGAACAAATTTATCAGGTGTACTATAGGATGCCTTTTGGAGTACTTCCAGAAGGTCGGTTGCACTGCATGAATAGCTTGGCTCACAGTTACATGGGTTCCTTGCTTGTGTCCAGACGGGAGGGTGAAAACAACATACTCTGATCCTGGCTATGCCCCTGTTTTGCACAGCTGGCTGACATACTTTTGCTGCAACAAGAGAATAATCACTTTGCTTGCACTGATAGATTCCTTACACCTTAATATAACAATCAGTATCATGTGGTAACGTAATCCGAGTGCTCTTAATGCTCTTCATATCTTTATGGAAGTTGTGAAACAAGAAAATACCTAAAAACTGCCTCTGGGGTGTGTTGCTTACTGATCCCTAAGTTTATACACATTGCTGCTTATCAGCATCCTTTGCAGTCCATTTGAAATCTTACTTCACATGGCAATGCTTACTGAGATAATGTTGTAAGATTTTGCTTTTGTAAGCCTACTTAAGATCTTGATATTTTGGCTAGTGTCCCCTCCAGCTATTACATTTTCACTTGTAACATCAAAAAGCAGTCACGTTTCTCTGTCATGATTATTTGTTTTTAAACCTTTACTTCCTTGGTTTTAAGATTTTGTTATTCTCCAGATGTTTGCCTATTTTTAACTCACAGTGCTGGTTCTGTATTTTTAATAGGGATACAAAGTAAACCAGATTATTCAGTATTGCAGCATATCAACTCCAAGTTGTTGCTTCCCTTTCCTCTTCTTCCTACCCCAAGTCTCCAGCTATCCATTACTCTTCAAAATATATTGACAGGAGTTTAGTAAGTTTGTTAATTAGCTTCCTTGAACCTCAAATACCTATCAGCTAGTACCCATGATTTGCCAGTAGCTTTTGTTTCTTTCCCTGTTCTACCTGTGGTACCCACTTCTTCACCTGTTAACAGTTCTCTTTACATCTCTGTTGATTTAAGCTATTATTTTTCCTGTGATCTCTGGCTTTGACAACTTCCCTATAATATTACTATCAACAGCAATGCTTTCCCATTTATTTGTTACATTGTCCTTTTCCTCCTTCTTAAACCTCTGACCTTTGCTGTTCCTTTTAAACAGGTCAAACACAAACAATTTCTAAATTCTTTACGATTTTAAAATTAGTATAGTAGCTACCTCTGTCTGGCAGGAAAGCACTCTCAGAGCACCTTCACAGATCCTTCTGGTATATAAAAGATGGTTTAAACACCAAAAAATGAAAGCACCTGTAGTGTCAGACCTTAGAGATATAAAATAACTTTGCTAGTCGTGGTCTGAACAAACTGAACTCCTTTTGATCCTGTCGTTTAACCCCAGCCTGCAACTAAGCACCCCACAGCCGCTTGCTCACTCTCCCCCAGTGGGATGGGGGAGAGAATTGGACAAGTAAAAGTGAGAAAACTCATGGGTTGAGATAAAGACAGTTTAATAGGTAAAGCAAAAGCCGCGCACACAAGCAAAGCAAAGCAAGGAATTCAGTCACTGCTTCCCATCGGCAGGCAGGTGTTCAGCCATCCTCAGGAAAGCAGGGCTCCATCACGCGTAACGGTTACTTGGGAAGACAAACGCCATCGCTCCAAACGTCCCCCCCTTTCTTCTTCTTACCCCAGCTTTATATGCTGAGCATGACGTCATATGGTATGGGATATCCCTTTGGTCAGTCTGGGTCAGCTGTCCTGGCTATGCTCCCTCCCAGCTTCTTGTGCATCTGGCAGAGCATGGGAAGCTGAAAAGTCCTTGACTAGTGTAAATTCTGCTCAGCAAGAACCAAAACATCAGTGTGTTTTCAACATTATTCTCATCCTAAATCCAAACCACAGCACTATACCAGCTACCAAGAAGAAAATTTACTCTATCCCAGCTGAAACCAGGACAGATCCAGAACCGTATTTCATAGCTCAGCTAAATCACTAGTGTTTGGGGAGCCTAACCAAGGCTCAGTGAAATTAAATCTTACTTCAAGCCTCTTACCTATGTTCCTTTAAAGATAGTGCTAGAACTGTCCACCTTGTCTATTTTTAATCTGACCAGTGAGCAGTGTAAACTAGCCTCCTTTCAATAATCTTAAGTGATCCTTTTTGCTGTCTCTAGTTATGCACTGATGCTCATATTTACAATCGTTCTCCTCCTGCCTTTAGTTTCTAATTTTATGGTACTTCCAACATAACAAGGTGATGTTTAGCATCAGCTTTGGTTCCTGTGTGTTCTCTCGGCTTGTCATATGCAGTGGCAGAACATTAGTTTCACCCACCTGTAGAAAACTGTTATTTCAATACCCATAGTATATGGAAAAATACAACTGATGTGTGACTCATGTGACAATGTTGAGTACTAGTCTATGCGTTGGTAACTGAAATCAAGATGCTCTCATTATCGGAGGAAAAAGTCCTGAGGTGTGATGCTCTGTTTGTGATTTCTGTCTTGAGTATTTCTATCACATCCTGTATAGCTTGTGTCATAGTGGAGAAGCATTGCGATAATGAACACTTATGATACACATAAGTACATAGGAAAATAATTTTTAAGTAGTAAAAAATAGGTGAAAAAATTGTTCTTTCAAAAGCAGGAAATCATTTGACAAAGCTGTAACTAACCTTAAAAGTTATTAGGCCTATAAAAATAGTTACCTGAGAGAGAGTTACCTTAGTAAAATCATTAGCAAATTTACTCCTAGCATCTTGAAGGCAGTATTTCATTACTGAAGCTTTCAGCTTTCATTGTTTGCAGAGATATATTCCATACAAGTCAATATTTGATTTCAACCAACAGTGAAGACAGAAAAATAATTCTTACCACCATGATATTAAAATTATTCTGCATAATGCTATATTCATTATCTCTGTAACTACTGCAACATATTGAAATGACCTGATGCTTTTCAGGGAACAAAATCCAAGACAGGAGTCTGGTCTCTGAAAGGCAGAGGGAAAGATTGCTTTAAAGACTAGTTAGATAAATGATCTGAAGCTCAGATTCTCAAGGTTGCTTCTCTGAGAGTTTTGGTTTTTTTTTTCTTCGGGGGGTGTGGGGATGCAATAGATATTTTTCAATAAATATATGCTTTCCAGAGGTCTTCACTAAGGATTACATTTTTTGTAGCTTGCAGCCTCTCCTTGAGCCCCTGAGGAAGCACGATTATGCTCTGCCCTATAGAGATCCATTTATTCATCTTGTGCAAGCCACTTATGGGAGTCATTACCATAAGTAGGGGAAAACTGCTGATTCTTATCCCCTGTGCACTGGTTTTAACCTGATTATATCCAAAGTCAGAATCAGATTCTTTGTCTCTTCATCTGAAAAAAGAAAAAAGATTCCACTGGAGACATTCAGTATTTATGGTTTCTTGCATAGCAATAAATACTTACTAAGGATGTATTTATTTACTATTAATACATACATCTTGTCTTAAGCAATCTCTTTAGTTACTTAAACCAGAATATATGTGATTCAGCATTGGCTCTTAGTAAAGAAGTTGCAGCAAGCCACTAAATCCTGGGGTATATTAATTTGCTTTATTCATTTACCTAAATCAGATAATGATAAATCTATGTTTAGAATTAGAATTGCAAGGAAGAAGATAAAGTTATTAAAAAAACCAAAACCCAGCAGTTTTAGAATGACTGAGGCCTTGGTTAAAAACCTAAAAACATACCATGTCTTTTATTTAACAGGGAAATTTTGAAATACCATTTTGAAGGCCGTTTGTGCTGTATCTATCACTGATAAAGTGAATAATCAGTGAATCTTCCAGCCTAGAAAGTTACTTAGGGAAATCAAAGGATTTAGATGAAGGAAAGGAGATAAATTATTTGTTTTTTCTTTAATCCTTGTAGGTTTGTTAGGATTAATATTATAAGATCCTGGATAAAAATAAAGCTATAGCAGTGGGGTCTGATGATCTGGTTTTCATTCATTAAGAGGATTTCCCTAACTTCAGCTATAAAGCAAATTTAGGCATTGTGTCTGCTCTGTTGGAATCTAAGCCCTCCAGCTCAAAAACTGCTGTGAACATTAATGAAGACCAGCAGATACAGAGCAATGATGTACCCTGATTGCAATCAGAATCATGAATTAGAAATTGATGTACTGCAGAATATGAAAGTAGGTATTCAGTACTAAATCAGACAAGAGGAAGTTTATGATGACAGTAATGATTAGCTTGATTTTTTTCCCCTGACTCTTACACAATAAATCACTGTATTTTACCAGCCAGATATATTTTCAAATACATACCTCATATTTGGCTACATTTAGGACAGTAAGGAAGCTTGCTTTGGTTTTGTTTGGGTTTTTTGTTTGTTTGTTTGTTTGTTTATGTGTTTGAAACCTTCCTACTTTTGGATAAAGATTAACCAAGTGAAAGAGAAAGGAGAAAATCTTCTGAGTAATTTTGATATTTATAGTTATAAAGCATTACAATCATACTCTGACATTTTCAAATTGGAAAGTGTTATTGACTGAGAATGGGAGATATAGTTAGCAAGAACTCCTGAAAATCATGCATTTGTTCAGAAATCTAAATATAGATGGCAAAATTCCTTTCTGATCATTGTCATATTTTAAATAGCCATTTAAAACAAAACAAAACAAAACAAAACAAAACAAAACAAAACAAAACCAAAAACCTGCCTACTAGGAGAAAGGAAAATAACTGCAAAAGGGCCAGCCAGTGCTGTCTGGTCATACAGGAGAGTTCACAGGGGGTTAGTACCATCAGCTTCCACCTGCCTTTTCTGCAGCTGGTGGCTCCTGTAGCGGCAGAAGTGACAGTGCACTGACTCTGCAGCCAGTTTAGCACATTTATTGAGGCAGCTCTCAATCATTTTTGGTTTAAGCTAATATGCCAAGTGAACTACAATGACTAAGGAGCTGGCAGAAAATAATTTCATATGTCATGTAATTTCAATGTCATATCATCTGGAACTGGGTTAATAAATTCCTAAATTGCAATAGTATGGTTAGTTTGGACTTACAGGGATGCACTTCCAATAATAGAAAATTTGCGCTCCGTGTCTCATGAGTGCATCTAGTCAGGGTAGCAGTACTCAAGGAATCCACAAACTTTAAAAGACAGGGTGTATGATGCATATATTTGATTGAAATCAAGTCTATCTACCCTACAAACATGTCAGCTTCTATTCTCCATTGTTCCTTTATTCCTGTCTATAGAAAAATTAAAGATTTCTTTCTTTGCTTGTTCTTGCCTTGTGGAATTGCATAAAAGCATGCTTTCACCTTTTAAAATACTTGTAAACATTAACAGAGTCTCCAAGGAACCAGGAGACTAGTGAGAGGGTTTATGTCTGCAAATAGATTTAATATTTGACAGCATCCATTTGTGCTGCAAATTTCAGGTGAGTACAGTTTTCTAATGTCAGTGTTGTCTACAGTCCCATTAGTATTGTTCTGAAAAGTGGGTACCGAGTGCACACTCACACAACTGTTGAACTGTTCTGTTTCTGGGGATGTCTAAACAAGACAATAATTTTCCTTGGCCATCTCCACCATGGAATGATTACGCTGACATAAAAGTTCAGCATAAATTCTTTCAGTCTCTCTTATTGTATCTGTTCAAATACTAAAACTTTGCTACTAGATTAAATTAATTACTGGACAGTGTTTGACATGAGGTCTCATTTTCATATTGCATAATTATACAGATATGAAATATGAATAGCAGCTATTCAAACTGGCTCAAAATAGCCCAATTCTCCCTTGTAGGAGAAATGTTAAGTAATAAATATGTATATTTTAAGCCTAATTTTTATGATCCTATCTTGGTTACATTTCCATTTTGCTGGAATGTACTTCTGAAGGCTTCTGATATGAGACACATATCGATATCATGAGGATATCAAGTAGCATAAAACAGGTTCCCTAATAATTCAAAAATAAAGCAGAAATTACATATTAAATGTTTTGATTTATTGAATCAAACACAATTCTGCTAGAGCCAGAACTCAATTTCTTACCAGCATGATACAACACTTACTGAGAGATTTACTTGAAAATTACTTTGGGTGCACAAATTTTCATAACTAGACTGTTATTGAAATGGAACTCTTTGCATGAGAAAATACATGTGTTAAATAAAAAAAGCACAGTTCTGTAGATGTGACAACTGAATGCTGACCTGTTGTGTGCCAAATAGAAAAGAGTTTCTTTATATCCCCCCCCCCCCCAAAAAAAAAAAAAAGACGACATTAATTTGGAGACTGTACATTTGTTGAAAAATACAGCTGAAACACCCTGCGCTATGGAAATCTGAGTTAAAACTACAGAGGCATTTTTAAAAATAAATTGACTGAAGAAAAGAATTTCAGAGCAACTGAACAACAATTACATTTTAATTGAAATTAGCTTTAAATATATAGGGAGAATATTAAAGTTGAAAAAATATTTATTTTCAATTTTCAAGCAAAATGAATGATGTCAGAAGTTCCATATTTAATTTTGACTTTTTCAAAGTGAGAGTTTTCATTTCAAAATAATATTTTTCATTTCATTTCAAAAGAACTTGCTTATTTCAGATACATGAATTTAGGAGAAATCTTGGGATTAACAGTGGAATCTAAAACCCTATAATTTTAATTATCAATGATGACAGCATTTCAGTATTCTAACAATAATAAGGTAGAAGATATTTTCATGTCAGAAAAGTAGTACTGGTAAGAAGAGCCAAGTCTCACCATTTCTTGTTCTCTCAGTTACATACATTACATTTTTCCTCAAGTCATGGAAATTATTTACAGGCTGACAAAAACACCAAGCCTACAATATTCCTGAATAAAGAATGTAAAACTACAGTGATAATGATACAATCATGTCTTACTGTTCACAAATATTTTAATCTCTTCTTCAAATCTCAATAATTACAGACAGAATATAGTTTCTTGGAAAAATCCTAGTCATCTACAAAGAAAGAGGTAAAAAACATTTATACTGCAAATATAATAACTTATAACAAAATTTACTCCATCCTTTTACTCTGAACATAGTAATTACACACAAAAATACTGTCAGAAATACCTGTCTACAAATTTCTTTGAGAGTATTGGTCCAGCTTACGTAACTGGACAATATTTCATGTGAACACATTAAATAGAAACAAAGACTTGAAATTAATTTATGCTGTTTTGGGTAAAATAGCAAAACCCAATCCCAAATTCCCATTCTGGTTAACAGTGTTTGGATTAGTTGCATTTAAACTACTTTGCAAATCCTATACAACAATTTTTTTTTTCAATTAGAAAACTAAACCTGAACAGAAAGAATGTGTTAAACAAATAACAAAGTCATTTAAAAATCTGTAAGGGACATCCTTGGGTTTCTCCTGTAATCACAAATGTTAGGCAAAGTGAAGAGTTTAGTAGCCTTTGGAAGCTATCTTAGAGTATCATGTATGGACCTCAGAGGGACACTAACTCATTCCACATACTTTTACCTTTCCTTCTGGCATGCTTATTTCTGACAAGCCAGGAGGTGAAATATCCCTTGAATGATTAATTTCCTGAGTGATTGTGGATTAATTTTATCTGAGTGCCAGATCCTAGGCTAATAGAGTTTCTTTAAATCATCCAGTCTTTCCTTAAGTGGATGTCATCTGTCATCATTCATTAAGCCAATATGGAATCATGATTTCTCTGATTAGCTACTTGGATTGACATATTCACAGCTAAATGAAACAGAAGAAATTCACTGTGTTGTAGTGACTAAAGGTACTTATTGTAAAGTTCAGCAACACTGAGACTGGCAGCAGTGCTACTATTATGTCTATATCACAACCCAGGTGGGTAATTGCAAAAATAAGATTTAAACACGATGACCCAAAGATGCAGCACCCAGTGTCTGTGTTGTTCTTAACATATTTTCTAGATGTACTGTATAACACAGGATGTCCTATACTTCAGTCTGAAACCCATGACTAAAATCATGAGAGTTATTATTTTTCCTCATATTTCATATTTTTTTTTTAAATGGGGCAAAGGATTTGACAATGAAATAAAGGATATGATGCCTACTTCCCCTTCTGTCTTTCCTTCCATGACTCTGCCTAACTTTCACCAGTCCTATTACACCTGGATCCTAGAAAGGAACTTCAGCAAATTTTGTCTGACTGCTGTTGCTCACATGTCACCGCTGTAAAGGAATAGGAAAGAGCTGAGGTTACATGGAGTGTGGCAAGAAAGTCCTCCCTTGTGTGAACTTTGTTATTCATGATTCAGCCAGGTTTCCTCTCTGGAGGTCCCACCTGGGTGGCAAAACAGCCAGCATTAAGGTGTTCCCGTCATTAGGTAATATGACTGGACAGAAATTTGCCATGAACCCCAGCCTCGGAGCCCTCTGTCACAGTAGCTATGTTGACTTTGCTGTGACAGTACTTTATTTTTATTGATTACACCTGTGATGAATTTGGCATGTCCAGTTTAAATGTGATGTTTGAGTACTTTTTTGAAAACTCAAGTATGCAGTTTACTTTTTGAGATCATTATTTCAGATAGCTCTGGGCAGCAGGAGATAAACAAAACCAATTTCTACCTGTCAGGAAACACATTGTGTGTCCTCTCTGCAGTGGTCAGTTTTGCTTGCACTGATATGTTGGGTATTTTAGAGCCAAACATCGCATCCAGTTTTCAGTTTTTCTGCCATAACCTGAGTTTCTCCTATGTGACACACAGCGCTCTGCTCAGCTATTCTCTTTCTGTTAACTTTTGAGAAGGAGAAAATTAATTTTGAAATATTTTGGTGGTTGTCAAAAGAAATAACCTTCAATGTAAAAGATAAACAGAGTAGTTCAACAGACTTGCTTTGAATAGCAGCATCCCCCTCTTGATGGGGTACCGTTGAATTCATTATGAATGAATGTAGGGTAAATCATTAACTGATACAGACCTAGACCTAGACTAAAACTGAGAATCATGTAAAATGTTTTCTTCCTTGTGTTACCGCTTTCCATTTGATCTTTTGGGGACAGCTGTCTGGGCTGATTTGGGATCTTTCTTCTACAGCTCATGCTTTGTGTCCTGATCTGTGGGATTTTTCTACATTTCTTGTGTTGTCTGTCATGAGCTGATCTTCAAGTAACCTCTTACACTACTGTGCACTTGTCCTTTCTCTCTTTCACATCAAAAATTACCTCTATTTATCTCAAAGTGTACACACCCCCTTGGGTTGCAGATACTTTTTTTTAAACCTGCCTTTGTGGTCTGTTGTTTTATGCTATTTCAAGAACTTCTGGGTTTTTGTGACGTAGGAAATACTGTTTCTTTTAGCTCCCATGAACTTAATTTTGGTATCAATCATCTGTTTTAAGAATAAATAAGTAATAAGTTTTAAGTAAGTATTACAGCTAAGCCTTCATTATCCTTCACCTGACACATACCTGTTGGAGATCTTGTCAGCAGCGACAAGCCTGATACAGTAGGTTCTGGAAGTAGGTAACTAGAGCCTCACTTTTTCTATGAGGATCTCTGTCTTCGTTCCGAAAAATATACACCTAGAAAAATTTCTCATGTTTTGCATATACACAGAAAAATAAGATGACAAAACAAGAGAGAAAAATATATGTGTAAGTTTAAATAGTTATACATAAAGCTGTAAATACGTTTGAGATCTAAACAGAATTTGCCAAAAGTAAAGATATTGATGTACTACATTTTGTAAGTTTAAAATGAGAGCGTTTCTGTCTCATGAGAGCATAATTTCATTGAACTTTCCGAGGCTTGGTTTTGGCTGTCATATGAAATCTTGGCTGGGGTAGATATAAGAAATTTTTCTTTCAATGAGACAATATTTCCTTTTTCCAACACTTCTACAAAGCCATTGTAAATTTCCATAGCTACAAAATGTTTTGTGCCAGAATATTAGATAGTGTAAATCAGCATGAGTTCTATGATAGCAATGGAACTAGACTGATTTATACAAGCTGAGGATCTTGTCCCAGATCTTCAAATGGCAAAATACATTTGCACTACTCAGTTATGATATGCATTTCACTTCTATGAAATAAAGGCAGAGACTACCGTGCACAGATGTTTTTGAACTATATTTTTCACTAGTTGGTTTTGTCAGGTACTTAATTGAAAACTTCAAAACAATTTCTCATCATCTTTGAGCACAGCCCTGCTAAACATACATTTGAGTAAGTGAGACTTTCCATTTAATTTGATGCAAAACTTTGTTTGAATTTCCCAGAAGAAAAATAATTTCCTATTTCTTTTGGTGAGCCACTAAAGTTTTGAAAATTTTTAAATATTGGAGTTTTGGTATGTATACATACAGAACTGTGGACTGGTAATTAAAAAAAATAATGCAAACAATGTTATATTAATAATAAAGTTGTTCTTAAAGTGTTTGTCAACATACTTCAGATTCTTCAGAAATATTGATAATGAATAGGTCAGCATTTCAAAGCCTACCAGTGATTTTGAGAATGCTAACCCATACCTTTTAAAGAAACATGAAGTGAAATTCTCAATCCATTAAAATGAATCATGCAACTACAATAATTGCAACTTGATCCCGGATTTATTTTTACACTTTAAATTACCTTTGACATTTTTCTGAATTTTGAAGTGTTCAAAGTGAAGGAAAAATAATACCAGTACTCATTTTTCAAAGTTTGGACTGTATAAAATATTAATATGAAAGGCATACAACATGTTCACACTGGAAAACAGTAAAAAATTATAGAAGCTTGCAACTGTTCAAAAATTATTGAATACGTAGACGGTCCATTTGAATTGCATTCTGAAGCCATTCTTATTTAACATAACTTAGATCATTGCTGTCAAAAATGATCTAAAGTTTATTATGTTTTTTAAAAAATTGCATTCTTTTAATAAGCTTTTGTGATTATGTGTATATGTTCATAGATTTATCTTTTGGTGTTTGTTAATAATTTGGAAAGATAGTAGTAATTGGTAACAAAAATAGAAAGCCAAGAACCAGATTTTGCCTTTAATTTTTTCTTACTTTTGCATTTCATGAAACATTCTTTATTGACATTTAAAACTACTTAAAAATCAAGACACAGAAGAAAGACCAGGTGAAAACAGCAGTTTTTTTTCAATACGGAGAGCAGAGTGCATTTAAACCAGGCCTGCTCAAGCATGAGGACTGCTACATGGTACGGTAGAGTTCTGTGCTATGTGACCTGAATTGCTGTTTCTTCTGGTTCCAGCAGCAAGTGGCCCAGCAATGTCAGTTTTGCAGGCTGCATCACCCTGCTTGCTTTGCTAAAAGACTGAGGCAGGATGCCTTGCTAAAGCAGGTGTACTACTCCCAGTACACATGGTGCCTTCCTCAAAAACTGGCCTGGGTACCAATTTGTGGCATGATTTTATGCTCTTTCGACACACTCTTGAGTGCTCTGTAGAGAAAATATATCTAGTCCCAGTTCTTCATTTTGGTTCAATTCCTTCTTAGGGAAAGCTTTGAGATATTTATAGATTATATGTCATCACAGCTGACTTACCTATCAATCTTTTCCTATACTGGGGTCTTTTCCACCCCTCTCTACTTCAATCAAATGGAGATACAGAATGGAGGAATAGATTCTGTGTTTTTATTTACTTTAAATAGGAAGGTCTTATCTTAGTGTTGAAATTAAAGTAATTAACCAAAATAATTTCTAACTTTAAAACAATTTAAAAAAAAGTCTTTGACATCATAGGAATATGTTTTAAACCGAATATAGAACTGAAATTCTAAAATTGTAGAACATATGTACCAGTCTGTATGTTTGGTACACATGCATTTGGTATAAACTCTCTCTCTCTGTATACAAATATATTTGCCCAAATTAATTCTGTAAAATTTTATTGCTGTTCTTGATTCCATGGTATGTCAGGCAGACATTTATACGGAGATACTGAGATAAAAACAGTTATCTAGTTATGATTTTGTATTTAAATATAGATTCTAATGCGTAATCAGATTAATGTAAATTTTCTTACATATTACTAATTAAAAAGAAGATAAGTACAGATATTCCAAGTCTAATTTTGTCCTACATTTGATACAGTTAGTGAAAAGAAAGAATGTTTTATACCTACAGATGTTTTTATCATTTTGATCAGGTAGGATTGTTTCTATGATAACCCCTATCTTCTGTATTTTTACAGTTTAAAACAAAACCTTAGTGAAACTATTTGTGTGCCTTTTGCCCTCACATGAAGTAGATATATCCATTAAACCGCTGTCCTTCTTCATCCTTTCTCCGCCTCACTTTTCACCACCCTCACAACATACAGTCCAGCAAAGCACTCAAGTGCCTTTGAATGGTGGAAAACCTATGAATAATGAGAGTAGTTGGAAGATGACTGTTTACATAAAGTTAGCATCATGAATGTGTGTGTGCATGGTCAGGACTGGATCTTCCTAATCTTTACACGTGCTCTTATAGGCTTACAGACTCAGTGCTGTCTGGTAAAATAATAACACAAAAATTCAATGGGCTTCATGAAAAAAGTTTTATTAAGAGGAGGAACAGACACATCTATGTTTAAAGACAGTCTTAAATAGACTGAAATATTAAGAGTACTTAACATGCTGAGTGTATAAATACTTTTTAAGATCACCTACGTTACCTTGTCAGTATAGTATACTTCAGAAGTTTCATCTATTTCAGTCACAAACAGCAGTCATAGCTTATAGCATAAAGAAATAAACAGGGACTTTAGTTAGAATAGTTGATTTTACAGGCTATTGCAGAAGCTCCTGTTAGAGCTGTTATAGCCAAGGATATGTCAGCATTTCCATTTCCAAGGGTTTATAACCACACTGTAAAAATGAGCTTTAGGCTAAAACTTGCCAGATAAAGTCTCAGATCAGAACCAAATTGTTTTAAAGAACACATTTTCATAGCTATATTTTCTCTTCTGTATTAAAATGGAATGTTTTAGTTTAGTTGCTGTAATGAGTTCCACATTTGATGTTTTGTTAACAACAACAGTTCTGAGCTGCTACCTAGAGTCCTGTCCTCAATGTGTCAGTGGGAGCACATCATAATGAAAGAGGCTGGAAATTTTTTCACAGTTTCCTAAGGAGGAGCACAACAGATATGGCATATTTTTTTCCTGCTCCTGAGTCTGTGGAGGCTGAACAGCCTCAGGTTTAACCCAAAAGACGTAGTGCAAGTCAGAATACTCATATTGGAAGCACAGAGACAGCTGAGCTGGGTCTTCTTAGTCACAGGAATTACTCCCTCAGCTGATGCATTTTGTGACTGAATCTATACAACTTCTGAATTTAAGACATTGGTTTTGGTTTGTTTTTTTTGTTTTGTTTTGTTTTGTTTTGTTTTTTAATTGCAACAATCTGGCTTTAGTCATCCCAAGCTCAGTGCAAAATATACCCCACTCCATTATATCCTTGGCCACATTCTACACAGATTTTCCCTAAAGCAATAGCCATTTTTTCTTCTGTATTATTACCTCTTGAAGGCATGCTGGATAGAGACCAAGTGGTCTCCAGGTAAACAAACATGTTTTAGGTTACCTCTACAAGTCTTCACTGGATATTTCCAATATCTTTTTGAGAACATGGCAATTCCTTGTTTTTGAAGGACAGGAATTAAATGGCTAGCATATTAATAATCTGCTATTTGTGGATATCTTTATATATGCCTATGAAGTTGTCCCTAGAGAGAGAGAAAACAGACCAAAGTCACTGTACAGGCACATATTTTTATATTAGCATTATGAAAGTCATGCTCTCATTAGCACTGTTGTAGTCTGCACAAAATGGGAGAATAGCCTAATATGTCAAGGTGAAAGAACTATAAAATAAATCTTATGGTGGAATGGATAGCTATTATTTTCTGTCTTATAAATAGTATGCATTTATAGAATTGTCTAGATTTGCAATCATGTAATGGACCGAATACACTATTATGTTGTAATGAACAACTGGAAAAAGTAAGTGTGCTAACACAGAGAAGGATGTTTCTTTCAGTTCTTTTATACAAATGGAAGCAACAAATGCTTTTTGGAATTGCTTGACACATTTACATCTTCTATGTGTCTTCCTGATGGGTTCATTTGTCAAGGATAGCATACAGATTGCCCATCTAAGCATTAACAGAGCTAATTTTACATTGCATCCAAAGCTGTGTGAGAGTAAATCATTATAATATACCTGAAAATCCTGGCATAAGGATACATGTCTAATAGTTCAGTTTATTCAATAGTACATATTATAGAGTCATTCAGACAGTGGCTTCTAAAGCATTACTCAAAAAAATCTTATATTCCCTGGTAATGGTACAGTGCTCTACCTGCAAGTGGTTGTCTGTCATTCTCCATATGGCCCTGAAGAGCCTAGTACACCATCTTTTACTGCATACCATTGTCCCCTTTCTGTGATGTGGAAAATGAGGATCAAATATGGTGGATTTCAATGGTCTTGCTATAAATGGTTGCTAGAGGTACAGGGGAGAATAGAGCCTTGGATATGTTATTCAAAGGCATGGATAAAATATTTTATGTATACAAACAATACACATGTATGTCCATACAAGGTTTTTCTATACTAACAATCACAGTATCGTACACTGGACTCCAACAGAAACTACTTTTTGGTAATTTTCCCTGTATTTATTAAAAGTATCTTTGTAGGTGTGTACACACTGTAGGTATGTAAGGCTGGTTTTGCATGATCAAGGTGTATTGCAATGTCTGAGGCAGAAACTATTCCAGATGGTCTATAATAAATGGTGAAAACCAAAGCTGGCATACAAGAGTTGTGCTGTGTTGTGGTGATCGTATCCTTTTTTGATAGTGCCATAATGCTTTCAAAGTACAGGGAATCATAACTCTGTATCCTTTCCAACTAACTTTTAACCAATGCAGATCTAGCAGCCCCACAGATGTAGCAGCATGTTCTTTGCTTTACACAGCTGTTTCTGAGTGCTGAAAAGGTCCCAGTATGGACAGGGTAAACAGGCTGTGGAGTCTTGTGTGTGGTTTATATTTTTCCATTATGTTGTTGTTTTCCTGGGTTGAAAACTCACAAAGAACTAAGTCTGAATTCACTGTCTAACTTTCAATGATGTGTGACACTCTTGAAGACTTTCTGCAAATAACTCCTGAAAGTAATGAAGCATGTGGCAGAGCAAGCCATAGATTCTGAGATGCTCGCAAGAGCTTGCAGGAGTTCTGGGACAGAGAGCACAGCAACCAATAAAAATCAATATTTTCAATAGACAGAGAGTTAGTATAAATGCTAATGGTATAATATAGCTATATCATATAATGTATACAATGCAGAAAATCTCTATATTGATATTAATGTTGTGAAGGCGAACTTCTTGTGCACAGATACTAAAAAAAGTTGAAATGTCACTAAATATTTTCATTTAATGAAAAAATATAATTCCTATAAAAAACTATTTAGTTTCTTTCATAAGTGCCTTACTTTTGAGTTTGTATTTCTTAATATTATATGGTATAGAAAAAATGTAGTAAGAATGTAGTAAAAAGTATGTGGAATAGCAGACGACAGCTTCTGCGTTGATGAATTTGCTGGATGTATCACAGCCCAGAGAACAGTGAGGCTTGAAAAATGCATGCACTCATGAAAGACAAAAGTTAATAATGTCCTTCCTTACATTTAACCATAATAATTTCCTTTTAAAAATCAGTAATATTATGGGAGGATCTATGTATATTACAACAACATCAAAAATCTGTCATAGTACAGATAAGATTTTTTAAGTGATTCACACTGCTGAAAAGCAATTGAACTGGATGTCTTGGATCATAAAATGTTACATAGTAGGTTGCTGGATGGTACTTCACTGCCTATGCTCTATGAACAGTACAGCATGGTTCTTTCTTTGAAGCTATGAGTAATGGATGCGATGATGTTAGGTTTATCATTTTAAAAAGTCTCCAGTCTCACAATCAAGTAGAACTCCTTTATTCTCACTTCATCTGAAAGTTGAATTGTGTATTGTAAAGATAGCTTAACTCACACATGCCAGTCAGAAAGCCTGTGATAGAGACTTTTAATACAGCATTAATGAAGATTCTGTGGCCATCAGAGAATAGGTCTTTAGTGTAAGTTAATTGTCTAGACTCCATAGCTAAAGAAGAGCAAAAGAGACAGACTTTCTCTATCTATGTTAGAAATCTAATGCTAGGTGTGCACCCAAGTAGCCTGTGTGCAGGTTAGACTAACAGACACCTCATTTTACATTTCTGAAACACTTCGGCTAAGGTCTAGACTTTACCTGTGTTTTGCCCATTATTTTTTCCTGCAAGGAAGCAGACTGATTCCTGCCTTTAATGGGATTTTACAATTCTACCTTCTTTGGAAAATATCATAAAGGCCTTCATGATATGGAATAGGAGCTTCTTCAAGCATGGCTCATATTTCAGACTGAGGAAGTATGCCTCCTACAACGTTTTTGCACATGTGTTCAGTGGTGGCTAATCTCAACAAGGACCCTGTATGCTCGGTCATGTACTAAGTAGAATTCCAGCTGGCTGAATAAGTTGTTGAAAGGCAAGTTTGTATTTTGTAGCTAGATACACAGAAGTGCGAAAAGCCCCCTTTATCTATATTTGTAGTGTCAGCCTGGGAGGGTATAACAAAGGTCTAAGGATATTTTGTATGCAGCATCGTCTTCAGAATTTGGAAGCTGAACAAGCAATAGAGAAGCAGCACAAAGGTTAATAATGTGCTATGAATACGTGAAAGGAACTGCAGAAGTAGCGGCTCAGCAGTTGAACTCTACCCTCATGGCCTTTGCAAAAGGTGAAAGGTTTCCCGGGACAGAGTAGTCCCAGATAGGGACAGATATTTTCCAGACTGTGTACCAGAATTCCATCTGTTACACAGAAATAAAGAATACAGTGTGTCCAATTCAGCACCTAAAGTGAGAAATTGGAATGATTTAAAAATATTTTGTCATATAGCCTCATAACTCTGATATTTCTCTTGCATATCCTGCATTTGCCTTAAGTAGAGAGAGACCCCAAATGGAAAGATTGCTTAAGATGGACCAAATTCAGCCATCAAAGGCTTTGTCATAACCCTGCACTGTCCTTTCATTCCCTAGTATATCCTTATTCTTTACAGTGTAAAGGTTGTGGCAGTATATACATTTCCTGTGGAGGGAGAATTAACCTACAGGCTCTTCTGCATCTTTAAAGTGTCAATATAATCCCGAGGAACAAGCTCAAAAATCAAGTTTATTATGACTACCTTAAGACACTTGGCCTTTCACAATAAGAAAACTCAGTGCTTGTATCTGATAGTGTTTCTTTTCCTGCAGCTTTGTTTCATTCCGCATTCCTCGTTTTACAGAAACTCTAATGAGGTGTCATCAGGGAGATGGACCAGTTAATGTAAAACTGCACCACTTACAATATTTTCTAACTTACCTGGCTTTAAAAGGCTTGTCTTTTCAACCAGAGACTTCGTAAGTAGTTACATTGGGCCACAAATTTTATTTTCATATTCCACAAGTTTATACTAGGGACTCTGAAACTCTTGCAATAAATGTAATTAGACAGCTAATGGTATTTCAGCTCATAGAAATATAAATTTACATGTTTCTGCCTGAACTACATTCGACAAACATTTTGCACAAAAGCAAGTTTAACAGGATACCTTTGAAATTTCTGAGTTGAATGAAAATTGAATGCATCATTATTTATTTCACTTCAAATTAACATAAAGCAGATAGATCAGATCAGATCAAAACTGACCGTTTAGTCTAATATATTATCAACAACAGTGGTAAATACTGAATCTGAATCTTTACTGAAAGTAAGTGAGCAGAATCAGAGTAGTGATTTGAGGCTTTCAGGAGGCAAAGCTTCTCAAAATGGTCTCCCTGAATCTCTAATCATGTTTCAGAAGCTCGCCAAGGCAGAGGCAGCATCTTTTCATTTAGTAGTACTTCATAGGCTAGTTAATAGAAGAAAAATCTGACATCTGGTATCTACAGATGTCTTGCAGGGAGGAGTTCCAGAGCTTATGTACATGATATATGAAAAAGTACCTATTTTTGATTTTTCAAGCCTGCCAATTGCTGATTTTGCTGTAAGAGACAGTGAACAAGCTTTACCTATTCATCATGCCAATGCTATTCATGTCCCTCCCCTCGGTTGTTTCCAACACTGAAAAGTCCTACATTTCAGTTGCTTTTTGCATGGAGTTCTCTCCCTACTTTGAATCACCCTTGCTTTTCTCCAAATTTTTCCAGTTTTCTTGAACAGCACAAGGTGTGAATGCACAATGGCAGACTGCAGTTTGTTTTCCATTCCTTTCCTAATAATACCTGGCATCCTATTTCCTTTATTGGCTGCTTCTGAGCAGTTGCCTAATGTTTTCACAGAATCGCCTATTACAACCCCAAGTTTTCATTTCCCAGTAGGTCATATCACAGCACTGTATATATAAAGCTAGGATTGTTTTAACTTATGTGCATTACTGTGTGTTTATTTGTATTGTATTTCGTCTGACATTTTGTTATCCCATCAGTCAGTGTTGTAAGGACTTCCTTCAGTAATCCACAGTTGGCTTTTGTGAATTCTCTCACATTGTCATGCACCCGTCTCACCTCTGTCCAGAGTATATCACACAGCCCAAGTCCTCTTACAAATCATGTCCAGGGGCAGTCTATCCCCAAAATGAAAGTAGAAAATATTTCCCACTGTCTTTTTTTCACTTTCAGCTGGTTCTTTAACAGTTGAAGACACTGCCATGTAAAGTCTTTAAAATTTTAATTATCCTGAAACCAAATGTTTTCCTTGACCAAAGTGAAGTTAATTCATTTTAGGTTGAAGCAATATTGTATGTTAAAGAGTTTAATAGAGTTACAGAGCCTTTCTAAATGAACATTTTTTTGGGGGTGTTTCAATATTTTATGCTATGTTTGAATTTCTGCCTCCATCAGCTTTTTAGTATAACAAAATCAACTTTGTTCTGCAGGTAAATTTTGGAAATTTTCCAGCATTCACTAGGAGTAGTGCATGAGGGCACAGTTCATTGTCATACAGACATAAAACATACACTGTTTTTTTACAGACTGTCGTAGTTCAAACTGCAACAGTCAAGTTTGCTACTTCAGGCAAAACTCCTTGGACAGACAGACAAACCCACCTAGATATACACAGAAGTAGAAGTAACATTCAGGTATTCGCACTTCTTTGTTTCATTCATTATTTGTTTCATTCTCGTTCCATCATATGCTATCACTCCAATGGTACTTCTTAGAATAATATAGGTCCCTCTCCTTTTCTAAACTTCCTTAACTAGATCTGGTAATTTTACCAACAGACTACTTGCCTACTTGATAAAAAAGGAAAAAAAAGAACAGTTTTAATAAGAAATACAACAGATAATAGCAGATGGATAGAGTTAAAAAAAAAAAAAAAGCCCATTTGTATACTACAGGTAGACACCAGGAAAAAAATTTTCATCCATTTCAAATGGCAATACAGCAGCAGAACAACTTCTGGAAATACTATTAGTTTATCACACCTTAAAACTCTTTTAAAGACTTTTGTGATAAAGGTTTGTCCTCTGTGTTCTATATAGTTTCAAGATGGAAGGTAATACAGGTTAAATACTGGAAACATCAAGATTTTTGCAAAGGTAAACAAAATTGTAGAACCTTCAGGGTAGCTTGTTGCAAGATACCATTTGAGACTTGATACAGTTGAACTGAAATCTGGATAGGGCTTCAAATTATTATTTTTTGATGTCATGAAACACTGAGAAAGGGGGAAAAAAGTCTTCATTAGGCCTAGCTCACAAAGTAATGAAAAGATTTCCATTGATTTACATAGAAAATGAATCAGGCAACTAGTCAGAGCCTGCATATATTTCAGCTTTATTTTTCAGACATCTTGCATTTTTTCCTAGGATACATGTTAACTTCTTGTTAAAATAATTCCATTGACATCTAACAGAAGAACTAGGGGGACAACAGCATCCTGCGAGTCAGTAGATTTCTGATAACGGATCTTTAAACAATACCTTGTTTGAGCAAAAATGCTGTTAAACTTGTGAGCATTATGACAGATTTAGTGGTAGAAAAGGGTGGAATTAACCATCATTGGTGTCAAGCTTGTACGAAATGGCTTAAAAATCAAGACTTCTGATACTTTGTGTGATTTCAAGTGTGGTAGCCTGACTTGCTTAAGCTAAGCTAAGCTAAGCTAAACAGGTTCTCAAAGTTAAATGTGTGCGTACTGATCTTTACCAGGGTTATGAAGTCCACTGTTCTTACATTTAGGCATATGTCTACTCAATCAGCTGAATATGAGTGCCTATTGACATTAAAGGTGCAAGGTTAACTTTATGTAATAATGTGGACTTAAAATTCAGCTAATGTTGTTTTTTTTTTTTAAACTAGCATAATTATGTAGGAAGTTTGATTTGACTATTTTCACTTGGAAAATTATTTTAAACTATTTTTAAAAAAGAAAGATGAAGTGTCAAAGCTAACAGGACACTGTACACACAAGAAAGAAAATGCCTAAACAGAATAACAGACTGATTACACATGTGAATATGTATAACTCTATACACATCTTTATTCCTACCTTTGATAAATAACTCATATGGAAGACAAAGGGTATAATTGCCTTCTGTATTTACAAAAAGATATTTTCTGGATAGTCACAAAACTAGTATACACATCCAAAATTCTGTAATTCATATGTACACATCCCAGATTTACCAGCATACATTTCCTAGCTTGTGGTTGTTGCCTTGTGGCTTTCAACTTTTACTCACAGCCACAATTTTCTGTTGACCAATCTCATATTTTAAGAGCACCACTGCTTTCCCAGCAATTCATTCATGGGATCATGTTTGTTCATAGGAACACTTAAATACAAGCTTTACAGCCATTTCTTCAGTGAGCACTATTTATGGAAGCTATAGTTATTTTCCGAGCAGATATTCCTCCTTTACTTAATCAACAATAACATTTTATCCATGGGATAAAGGAATGAATTCACTCAAGGGATGAATTTTTCTATATGGCCAGTCCAGTTCTACAATGACATTTGCAAACCTCAGTTTTCTCATAAGATTGTGGTAAAGTTATAACCTTCCTAACGTAACTCTGCTTACAATGTGTATGTTATATACAGAACAGTCATGTGTAGGTTGAGCACACAAAAGGACTGTTAACAGGACTGGCAGGTGGTGAAAAAGTAACAATGAGCCAAAAGGGTTGATTTAGAAGAATAAACTAAACAATGTAATTTTCAATGGCACTGTGCAAGTGAGGTGATATAAAATACAGAATCAGAGGGTCAGTGTTGGTGGTGTGTTCAGGCGCTGTTGAGCTGAAGTGGCTCTGGAAGAGGGGTATAAGGACAAATTATTGGTGCAACGTAATACTGTGGTTTATGGTCATCATTTAAAATTTTACGTTTATTTCTAAATTGGTGTCCTGGTTTTGAAGCTTTGGTGTTATTGCGCAGTGCATGTGCTAATAATACATTATTGAGAATTGCTAAGACATAACACACAGACTTGATTTATTCTTACAGTGAAGCTAGGGAAGCTGATGTAATTGCAAGTAACGTCTGTAGCCTTGTTTGAAGCACAGGTACTGACATTTTGCCCCCTTTTTTTTTCTGTCTTAAAATTGAAATAATCTCCAACGGTCTACTTTTCCTCTCCTCAAAGTGATTAACAGCCAACAAAATACTGTGGGAGCAAGGACTTTTTGCCAAGGATTTAGAGCATAAAGCTACAATCACACACAAAGATTTTCCCCTGGTCATGGTTTAACCCCAGCTGCCAACTAAGCCCCACGCAGCCGCTCGCTCACTCCCCCCTGGTGGGATGGGGAAGAGAATCAGAAGGGTAAGAGTGAGAAAACTCGTGGGTTGAGATAAAGACAGTTTAATAGATAAAACAAAAGCTGCACACGCAAGCAAAGCAAAGCAAGGAATTCATTCACTGCTTCCCATCGGCAGGCAGGTGTTCAGCTGTCTCCAGGAAAGCAGGGCTCCATCACGCGTAACAGCTACTTGGGAAGACAAATGCCATCACTCCGAACATCCCCTCCTTCCTTCTTCTTCCCTCAGCTTTATATGCTGAGCATGACGTCATATGGTATGGAATAGCCCTTTGGTCAATTGGAGTCAGCTGTCCCAGCTGTGTCCCCTTCCCAACTTCTTGTGCACCCCCAACCTGCTCATTGGTGGGGTGGTGTGAGGAGCAGAAAAGGCCTTGACTCTGTGTGAGCACTGCTCAGCAATAATGAAAACATCCCTGTGTTATCAACACTGTTTTCAGGACAAATCCAAAACATAGTCCCATACAAGCTGCTGTGGAAAAAATTAACTGAATCCCAGTTAAAACCAGCACACCCCTTTACAATGTTATACGTTTCCATTAAAACAAAAGGTTACCCAAATAGATAGAGAAATAGAGATGAATGATACAGGGCTACCTCTTTTGTCTTTTAAAAACTTCACATATTTGCAGAAACTCCAACAGTAGCACAAGAACTCTTACAATCAACATGGGATCATTCTTTTTGTACACTTCCTAATGTTGTATCTAAGTAAGGTGAAGAAATTCAACAAGGCTGAATCAGTTCCTACATCCCATACTATTTTTTTCTACTTAGGAGAAATCAGTGTCACAGTTCCTGAAACTCTGCAGCTTTTTTTTTCCTATAAATTCTCTAAAGGTGATTGATATCAGCTCAAGACATAACTACTCAGTAAATAATAAATTATTCAATTTATTGTCAGCTAGTTCACTAATAATAATGCTCGTTCACTTTGTACATATTATGAGGGCATACTCACTTAGATATAGGAAGTGCAATGTAGTTCCTTGTGCCAGGCAGTGGAATTAGGGGTGGGAATAAACATGCTATAGTCTGTGGCACATCCTTTACTGTTGGTCAAAGGTGCATTATAGTTGGACAGAAGGGTAGAAGTTGAGACTGCAGCCTGTGACTTTCAGTGCATTAGGATGTGCCACAGTGAGTTCAAGCTATACAACTTATCAAAAAAGTGCGAGTTCTGAGAAAAAAGTGTCCTGCATGGCCCCTTCTTTCCTCAAATCCATTTGCTGTTTGGAAGGGTCGGGAGGAAATAAAACGGGCACCGTGCTTTGAAAATAACAAGAGTGAAATGGATATTATCATAGAATCGTTAAGGTTGGAAAAGACCCTTAAAAGTTCTTCTCAAGGGACTGTGAGAGAGTCAAATTTATCTAGAATACAAAAGCTTTCATTTTCTCTCCCACAGTATAAAAAGAAAAACCACAAGCAAAGATGAACTTGCAGTCTTGTCTCAAAAGGATCGTAGTTCAGTCAGCTGCTGTAGAAACCTCTGTAATGCTTTGGTTTCCTTTAACATTGTGTGTGTCTGGATGAATAAAACCTGAAAGCGGTAGATATGGTTCCACAAATTGTTTCAGTAATGCACAGTTTTTGGCTTGAATAAAATGCAGAGATTGGTATAGACCAGCTTGTCCAAGCATGGTTACTCATGTATTTAAGTAGCATTAAGTTCCAGTAAATTCACTTAGAAGTCTGGCGATCTTGTGTATTTCCTTGTCAGAAATGCATTTTAACATGGGGTTGCCAGTTTAATCTTTGGCCACAAATTTGTTTTAAGATATTGCCAAGGCTATGCAAACATAGGAAATTAGCCTCTTCAGATGAAATTTTTTCAGAGGAAATAATTTCCTCTCTTTAGAGGAAATCTTTTTAAAGGAATCTTTTAGAGGAAATCTTTATAATTTGAGACCAAGCACTTAATTTCTAGGGACTGAATCTTTTGTTTGTGAATTACAATATAGTCGTATTCAGCAGTGGTACCACTAAAGCAATGCAAAATTAAAGAGAGTTTCAAGATCTGATTCTTTTCTATGCAAATTAATGGAAATTGTGCAGATGACTTCTGAAATCTAATTTCAAATAAGATATCTGCCTTACAAAGTTGATAATTTATAACTAATGGCTTGAATAGTACTAACAACACCTGGGGAGACACTGAACTATTCATCTTTAAAAAGAAATATGCATTTCATTCACATCTTGAGCTTCCTCCGTAGAAGCTTTCTTCAGGATCTTCCCATTTACAAGCTCTATTCATAAGTTGTATTTATAATATCAGTGAAGCTGAAAACCGTAAACAAATACTTTAATTTAGTGACAACAGCAATTTAATATTAAATCAAGGCGGTCTTAGATTTTGGTCACCTATTTAAACCTGGGATTGCATGTCAGACATAATTAGGTTTCTAACTGGGCATTCAAATTTGGTTAGTGTATTTGAACATGGAATTAAGATGAAAGATTGTACTGTAATACATATTTTCCCTTTTTCTATAAATCAAATTACTTAGAGACAACTTTGATTTGATATGTAAGCATTTAACAAGAGCTTTAATAATATGTATTTTAAAAAGCTGAAGAAACTTTAGGGTATTTTTACTTACGGTAATGGTAATTTTTCCACTGATTTAGTACTCTCAGAAACAGTGTATTCAGAATAGGTTTTAATGAATAAGAGAAAAGTTACTTTTATTTTTACTTGTGACTCAACCTTACTACTGATATGGATTTCTTTTCCATTTTTCCCAGTTCCTCTGTGAGATCCTTAGAAGAAAATAATTTTTACATCCATCTTAAGAATGACTAGTAGCAAAGGCCAATTATAGAGGTCATGAATTTAAGGCACAAATTAAATCTTCCACTAGTAAAATGGAGAGGTTCATTCCTACTTTTAAAGGTGAAATTTAAATGTTAGCATTATCAAGAGGATAATTTTTCCTTAGAGGATGGAGTATGGCTGTGATGCTGCAGAAAATTTTCCTGTTTATCTCAACACACATACAAACTGCACATAGGAAAGTAATTGCTCTCTGGATGATGGTCGCACCTTCAATAGCAGTCAGAAGAAACTCTGTTTCCCTGAGTTTGGGTCGCAGTTCAATAGTTTCAGCATCTAGTTTATATAGCCCAATTTAGAACTATACGTGTCCCAACAGAGTAAAAATTTGTGCATATTTTCTACTAATAGCTCTCTCTATTTTCTCCGTGACAGAATTTAATATCTTCATTTAAATGCTAATTTTTTTTCAGTTAACTGCAGAAATAACATGCTTGAAGACAAATATAACATTTCAAGTTCTGCTATGAAAAATAATAGCAAAATTCATGCAATCATCCCAATCAGTCAGTAACTTTCCAAGACAGCACCAGGAGAAACATCTTAAAGGTGAGTAGACAGTGAGAAACACCACTGCTGGCTTATTGCAGAAACATCACTGCTGACTTACTGCAGACAGGTTAAAGCTGTTGTTTGTTTTTTTTTTTAACTGTAGTGGATCACGTGAAACAGATTAGAGTATAAACACATCAGCCTGGTGTCTTCACAACAGACCTGTTTTGTTTTCTTAAATTCAGATGTAAATGTTTTTGATCAGTTGTTATCTCACATTCACATGGCCTAAAGTTAATGTACCATGATCCTTCTCTTCTTTGTCTGTGGTTATATTTACAAGATATTTAGAAAGAGATGCTTATTCAACAGTGTCATCAAAGCAGCTGCTTTCCGTGGTTAGGCATGTATCCCAGTTGTAATCAAACCGGTCAAAGAATGTGTTTGCTCTAAGCAATATTCATGGGAACCCTAAATAAACTTTCTGGCCAAGATCTCCTCCCATCATGCACTTCAGATCTGAGAGGACAAGAAGTTCTATGAGCACAAAAAATTTGAAAGACCAAAGAAAAAACAGCAGCTACAGTGTTTGTTACAGAAATGAGATTCATCTGTAATTCACCTCAATTCCCACTCTTTTCCTGAGAAAGATTCTTCAGAGAGGCTGGAGGACCTGTTTGCAGATAGCCATTTGCCTGCGGTCCCTTTCTACTGAAGACACGTATGCCAAAGCACATGGTTCCCAGACAGACACATCATTAGTGGGATGCATTTAAATTCAATGCTAGAAGAACAAATTGTGAGAATCATGATGTAGAAAGAAACAGTGGTTTTGTCATACATGCCTGATGTGCACACATCTCACTGTTTGGCCACAAGGTAAGCAAAACAGGTGGAAGCCATGTTAGAGCCAAAAAAGTACTACGTGAGGATTCACTGGCTTGAAACCTGTCTAGAGAACCCAAATCTCTACACTAGAATCTAGATGTTTAATGGACCTATACAGGCTTTTTTATTGCTGAAATGCAAAGCCTTATCTGGCTTCCAGACCCATCCAGATCCTCATAAATATTTGTTTAAACATCTGAAGGCTAGAAAATGACTGACCAAAAAAAAATATACCTGGAAGGAAGGAATATAAACCTGTGGGATAAAGAACTGGATATGGGTGGCTGGAGAACATAACAAGTCAAACACAGAGGGCGTAGCTTGCAATCCGGAAAGAAACAGGCACTGAAAGCAACAAAATAATGGTAATGTATAACAGGTTTATAGTGAATAGAGTGATTTAGAAGGAAGCAAAGGCTTGCATATGTGATCCCTGATAGCAGCAGAGACAGGGAAGGCTCTGGATTACAAACAGAATAAGAGGAGTAATAAAAAGTCCTAATTGGTGTTTGATTATATGCTAAAGGTCAGGAGATGGTTTCCTGATTAAGTCACTGAATAGAAGATAAGAAGAGCCTGGGTTCAGTGCCCAGCTCTTCCACTGCCACACAAGCTAACCAACGGCAAGTCATTTAATCCACCTGGGTTTCTATGGAATTATCTTTTTTATTCTCCATGTCTATGTGCACTTCAGTTGTTAGGTAGGCAGAACAACTATTGCCTTTTTTTGAGCTACACTTTCATCTGCAAACTGGATTCGATGTAGTCCTGTCAAATCTGGGGCAAGTTAAGATCGTTATCCTGTCTCTAAATTTTATTATTTGGACCCATGTCTGGAAATATTTGGATTTATATGGACAGAAGAAACAATTGAGAATATAAGGACATTGGAAACTAATTTGTTCATGAACTCTGACAAGGAGGAAATGCTATGAAATAGTATATTGAAACAGATATACTACATTTAAATCCACATTCATTAAGAAAGCCATCAGCAATATTATAGGAGTAATATTTTTCCCAGAAAATATAAAAGATATTTTAAAGAAATTTTTGTCATCAGTGTGGTTCATTACTGTCCGAGGACCTTAATCTTTCATTATTCATGGTTAAAACAAAATTAAAATTCGTCCCAGGTCCCCTGTCCAAGGTGACAGCTGTGGGGATTTCTCTACATTAGACAGCACTGATAGTATTGTAAGCTTGAATGAGGCTTTTGAAAATATATAACATATAGTTTGTCAGATTTTTCAGGTGGTGGTTTCTTTTATAACAGCATATATAGTTACTAGTCACTTTGGCTTTGCCAAAGTAAAAACAGTGAAGTCCATAAAGCTGTAGCCACATTTTTATCCCTTACATTATTATGTATATTAGTACTTGAACCCAGCTATCTTATTGGAAAGTAAAGGGAAGTTATGTCTGAAAAAAAGGGATTCAGAATTGCCAAAATGAATGTCTCAATGCTTTTCAAAGTCTCATCTCTCTTTCTCTCATTAATAATCAGTTCTGTGTGGAAGATCTTGGAGCTGCTTGAAGTGAGGTACTGGTGAGACAGGTTCTTTTAAGTGCTATAGATGTAAAAAATGAAATGAAATGAAATGAAATGAAATGAAATGAAATGAAATGAAATGAAGCCCCAGTTGTTGAAGAGGTGGCAGTCACCGACCTGCTCCTCCACCTAAATGCTCACCAGTCTATGGGGCCAGATGGGATCCACTCAAGGATACAGAGGGAGCTGGCAAAGGAGCTGGCCAAGCCACTCTCCATCATTTATCAACAGTCCTGGTCAACCGGGGCAGTCCCAGATGACTGGCAGTTAGCAAATGTGATGCCCTTCTACAAGAAGGGTTGGAAGGAGGATCCGGGGAACTACAGGCCTGTCAGCCTGACCTCGGTGCCAGGGAAGGTCATGGAACAAATCATCTTGAGTGCCATTATGCAGTACGTGTGGGACAACCGGGGGATCAGGCTCAGCCAGCATAGGTTTATGAAAGGGAGGTCCTGCTTCACTAACCTGGTCTCCTATGACAAGGTGACCCGCTTAGTGGATGAGGAAGGCTGTGGATGTTGTCTACTTGGACTTTAGTAAGGCCTTTGACACTGTCTCCCACAGCATTCTCCTGGAGAAGCTGGCTGCTCACAGCTTGGATGGGTGCACTCTGCACTGGGTTAAAAACTGGCTGGACGGCCGAGCCCAGAGAGTGGTGGTGAATGGAGTCAAATCTAGTTGGCGGCCGGTCACGAGTGGTGTTCCCCAGGGCTCAGTGTTGGGGCCGGTCCTGTTCAACATCTTCATTGATGATCTGGATGAGGGGATTGAGTGCACCCTCAGTAAGTTTGCAGATGACACCAAGTTGGGTGGGAGTGTCAATCTGCTGGAGGGTAGGAAGGCCCTGCAGAGGGACCTGGACAGGCTGGATCGATGGGCCAAGGCCAACTGTATGAGGTTCATCAAGGCTAAGTGCTGGGTCCTGCACTTGGGTCACAACAACCCCATGCAACGCTACAGGCTGGGGGAGGAGAGCCTGGAGAGCTGCCTGGCAGAAAAGGACCTGGGGGTGTTTGGTTGATAGCCGCCTGAACATGAGCCAGCAGTGTGCTCAGGTGGTCAAGAGGGCCAATGGCATCCTGGCCTGTATCAGGAATAGTGTGGCCAGCAGGACCAGGGAGGTGATGGTTCCCCTGTACTCGGCACTGGTGAGGCCGCACCTCGAGTACTGTGTTCAGTTTTGGGCCCCTCACTACAAGAAGGACATCAAGGTGCTGGAGCGTGTCCAGAGAAGGGCAAAGGAGTTGGTGAAGGGTCTAGAGCACAAGTCTTCTGAGGAGCAGCTGAGGGAGCTGGGGTTGTTTAGTCTGGAGAAGAGGAGACTGAGGGGAGACCTTATTGCTCTCTACAACTACCTGAAAGGAGGTTCTAGCGAGGTGGGGGTCGGTCTCTTCTCCCAAGTAACAAGTGATAGGACGAGAGGAAATGGCCTCAAGCTGCACCAGGGGAAGTTGAGGTTGGATATTAGGAAAAACTTCTTCACTGAAAGGGTAGTCAGGCATTGGAACAGGCTGCCCAGGGAAGTGGTTGAGTTTCCATCCCTGGAGGTATTTAAAAGACGGGTAGATGTGGTGCTTAGGGACATGGTTTAGTGGTGGACTTGGTAGTGCTACGTTAACAGTTGGACTCGATGATCTTAAGGGTCTTTTCCAACCTTAACGATTCTATGATTCTATGAAATGAAATGAAATGAAGAGAGAAATTTGAGGTGCTAAGCAGAATGGATGAATGAAATGTTGAAATCCAAGAAATAAAATTAAAAAAAGAAACTACTAAGAGGAAGGTAGGGAATTTTAAACCAATCACTACAGCCATTTAATTCTCATGACAAAATATTACTTCTCCTATTTTAATATGAAGTAGCCATTTCTAACCCAAACATGGGCAATGTCAAATCAGCACAGCAGTAAATTTAACTCTTTTTCAGTAAACTCCCCAAATATTTTAGGATGCAATCAGGATAGCTGTATGATTTCCCCTACTGGGAACATTCTTCACGCTATACCTGCGTTCTGTAAAGTCATGCAGGCTGGCAAATGCATTCAGTTGTTTCAGTTAATTAGACAACGGTCCCTTGATGCAGAATGAAGATGAATCCAATACCTGGCATATGGAGCTTTGGAAGTATGTAAGCAGTTGCTATTTTTGGCATGTTTCAACAAAAAAGACACTTATATTTCTATAAATATGTAATCGCTGCATTGTACTGGTCAGTTATTACTTTTAAGCAGCTGAGTTCTGATTTACGTGCTATACCTACAGTAGTCATATAAGCAGAGTACATCCAGTAAAAGGCACAGGTCTCAATAGAGATGTCATTGTTCCTCAGTTTAGGACAAAAAGTACATGCCATTTGGTAACTTATAATTCCTCATTTTTGCTGGGGAAATGTCCTTGAAATGTATGTCTAAGTGCTTAGGATCAGACTCCCTTTCAAAATACATGTTCCCTAAAAAATGTGTTACCTGATAAAATATAAAACTCAAATGAAAATTTGATTACTTTTTTTAGAATGCAAACATGCTAGTCTGAAAGACTGTAGATCAGTTTTTAACCATGGTATTAGGAAAGAAAAAGATGTGTTTTTTTTTTTTTTTTCTATTGTCTCAAAATCCAGGGTAGGGAAACAGGTAAGATCTATCCAAACTCATTCACAATGAGGAACAGGTGTGAGTTATTATGTACTGTATTATTCATAGGATTTTGGTATTTCAGATACACATTTCCCAGGTATACTCAGAGCACAAAAAGCTTTGGAGTTCTGCAAGTATTCCAGTGAAGCTTTGATTACTTTTCATGGGAATGTCATGGTTAGGATTACAAGCTAGTGCTATAGGAAGGAGAGAGAAACATCTCTCTTGGCAGCTGTTGAGCACCAGTGGGAGAGGAAAGCAAGTATTTCCCATGAACAAAATCACAGAGGGCTGAGAAATAACTGCAGAGTGACATTCTGATATTGCATTGTGTTGTATGCCTTGCGCTCTCTCTTGAGTATTGTGACAAAGTTGTGAGACAGCATCACAATGCAGTGTCAGGGCATCAGTTTGCAATTATGTTGTTGCTTTCCAGCTCCATTAGATAACATATTCTTCATGTCTCTCTTACAGAGGGTCACTGACCTACAACATGCACATTCCAGCAGAAGCTTTTGTGGGGGCAGATGGGAAATCAAAAGTCAGAATCATAAGCAATAGGTCATCTCTGAACTACAAAGAAAATCTTAGATTGTTAATCAACACAGTTTTTGAATCCATGCATCAAATAAGGACCTTCAAATGCAATTGACTATTCAGTAGAGAATGGTTCTCTTGCATAGCAGAATAATTTCAGATGTGTGCTAGTCAATACAAACCTGATGATGGAAAAATGCAGCCATGAGTTATGAATTACTAACAATATGGATGTGTGGTGATATTGAGTACTAGTAGATATATTATATCTCTACATAATTAACTGAAAACTAATTTGAATGTATAGTTTTTATGTATAATAAACAACAGTCTCTACTTCTTGATTTCCATGTAAGTATCACTAATAAATTGGAAGACTAATTAATCAAATATTGCTGCAATATTATTAGCTAATTTACCAAGCAAATTGTTTTCCAACTCTGGTGTGAAGCCACCTGTGGCTATGTCAGATTACATTGTATAAGTTATGTACTGAAGTGTATTTTGACTGGCAGAATACTTTAGTGTAGATTAGAACCCTACAAATCCATATGTGCTGCTGCTAATATAACCCTGGAAAAGCTGACGCGTTTCTTATCCAGAATACTTATTCTCTTTCATGTAAGATGAAATTTTACAAATACAAAAATTCAAGATATTGCTTATAAAATTATTTTGGGTTACATACCACATTTTAGTTTCATCTGATTGGGGTGCCATTTAAAAATAAGAGCTGCTAACTAAGAAGCTGGCCAAAGGGATGGGCAAAGTATAATAATCAGTTTAAATATCAAGGTTCAGATGTAGATTCTGAACATCCCAGTAGGAGGGGGATAGAAATTTGATGCTTGGTTTGGACTAAGGAATATTTAAAAAACTGCTTTATGAAAGATATTCATTGCAATTCTTGAATAATATCCAGTGTCTCTGAACAGTGAGAAAACAATGATCAATAAAGTATATGGGGTACTCTGTACTGGAATATAAAATTACCGTTATATGTAATTTATTACCAGTGTGTGTAGACACAGTTGTAAAACAAGATCACATCATTAGAAAGCAGATGATAGAAAGTTTTCAAATCAGCATACATATCTTTTATTCTCAAATTTAGAGACTTACTCGTATAGGACTTTCTTTATCGAGTATAATACTTGAGGTAGAATCTTCATCAAACAGCAAGTCTAAGTGATCTGCTTATATTGGAAATATTTCCACTAGAAGTGAGGCCAAGACTATTGCTCTTCCAGCGCTGCTGTAGGTATTTCTAGAGCTCCACAGTTCAGAGGTGCTAAGTATAGCAATCAGATTTCACCTAGACTTGTCCCTGATTTAATGGTCTTACACTTAAGTAAGCCATAAAGTTTAATAGTGGTGTTTGTGTTTAAGGCCAGAAACACGCTTATATACTTTTCTGGACCAAGACCATTAACACCGTCACTGAAATATCTGAACAGCATAAGTGAGACAAGAAATAGAAGAACATTTTGTTGAGGCAGGTTAGTATTTGTATTACCATTCCGTTGGCTCAAGGACAAGGGAGGAGGAGACTGAAGATCAGATTTCTGCCACTTTCACAAAGAGGCACAATGGTTTGCTCCACAAGGAGTTCCAACTGAATCATGGGGGAGCATGCTCTAGCTCACTGTTATTAAGTGAGCATTACTATTCAAGCATAGTTTGGCTTGAAACAGCTTTCAGAAAAATCACACAGGAAGTTTGTGTCAGATCCTAAACCCTCGTTATCTGACTCTTAGCCAATGCTTTAACTACAAGACCAGCTGAACTGCCTTAGTTTCCAATCTCCAGTTCCAGAAGGTTACTACTTTTTTTCCTTCCCTCATGGGGTGTGAGTTTCAATAATTACATCAAGAAGCTGTAAGCACATTTAAGGGGAGGGGTGAGGGAGAAGCAAAAAAACCTGATGAATTAGTTCCAGTGTAATAAAGGCTTGGGCTTTTAAGATTGAAAGTTCCTCAGCCTGCTAGCAAACTTCTGAAATATTGCCTGATTTTTTATTCATAAAGTGTATATTTTTAAGCTGGTAGTTGTAAAATGGGCAGATGAAATCAGGTCTCATAGCAGATTGCAGAGAGTCACATTCAAACAACTTGATCTAATTCTCTGAGATTATTAGTGCTGTCATGAAATTAATAGATATGTATATTTTTAATAAATAATCATGAGTTTAATTAAGCTCTCACTACCTTGTTTGGTGGGGCATTGACAGAGGAATTAAGAAGAGTCTTTTATTTATAGCTGTGGTCCAGCACTTAATATCAGCAAATTATTTCTTTTATTGCAAGCAGAAATGTACAAGAGGATGGTTTGTGACTTGATGATTCGTCCTTATGCCAATATCACACTGGAGCATCTGAATCGCAAGAGGTTACTTCATCCATTCCTCGCTCATAGTAAATATGCCAGCTAGAAGGGAAGCAGTTGGCTACTCATCTATACTGTTAGTTACTGAATATAGCCAGTTACAACAACCGCCCACCTCATGATATATTGTAGGTTGACAACTTGATTAAATCCACTTACCAATGAAGCTATAGAGCAGAACTGAAAACTTTTATTCTTGGGGTCTGAGTCATAGTTATCAGGATAATTGTAGCTGAGCAACGATCTAGCTATGATACTAACTTAGCTGCTCCAATATTCAAAACTTTTCACACTTTCATCACAAAAGATCCTAAAATTTATTTACCATTCATGAAGAAATCAGTTCAATAATCAGTAAAATACAGGAAAGTATAGTCTTTCAGTGTGTAGTATGATCAGCTAGGAAATTAGGACTGAGGGTAAGGAATAACAGTTCAATTCCAGTTTTACAGGCTAATTGGCAGGCAGACCATAACTATCTGAATCAGAATTGATTGTGGTAGGCACACATCTACAACCCATGTAAGGTCCTTAACAAACTCTGTAAAGTACTGTATGGAAAGTGCAAAGGTCTGCTTGTGTTTTCTTGATTCCAGATTATCTGGCGCTGCTTTAATTGAGGCAGCTCAGTACGGCTCTAACTTTGAATGGAAAGTGGTGTAATGGAGTAGCATGCTGCCAGCTAACAGCTCATGCTTTCCCGTGCTTTTCCTTCTAGAATGACACTTGGCTGAGTTAAGCTGAAATGGCTGATATGAACATGACCCACATTGCTTCCTCCAGAAATGAGAAACTCGCCTTGCCAACAGAGGCTCTCCTCACTGCCTCTCTCTCCAAATTTGGACAGATCTGTGTCTGGTAGTACGTCAGCTGCAATAGGAGCTGAGCATGTGAAAAGGCTAGAGACCCACTTTCTATCCGAGGGTAACAAGACTTTTTAACCACTTTTCATTTTATTGATAATCTTACAATGATTCCTCAAAGCTATTTCCCAAAAGAAATAAAATACTAAAGAAGAACTGAGGAGCAGAAGCAAACCTGCATTCATTTAGGTTTCTGAACTACTTTGTCTCAGATAAAACATCTGCTTAAGTTCCTGCTTGCTGTATCATTATGCTCAAATTTTTTCTGAACGTTATCCATCATAAGAAAGAATCCTAAACTTGGTGGCACACCATGGGTGTTCTTACTTGTGCCAAATGTACTATGCTGCCAAAGCCAGCCATAACAAGACAGACATTATTTCTAATGGAAAAGGTGGTTTATGTCTGTAGCAAAACAATATTTTTTTTTTATCTGGTCACAATGACACATCTGTTGTATGCCTTGATTGTAACAGCAGAAGCATTATTTTATATTGAATTTTCAATTTTGCTATTTTATCTTGTTTCTCCTCTGTATTGTTCATGTAATAAACCCCCTCTTGTTTGAGGAAAACTTGTTTTGTATTTAGTCAGGAGAGTGTGCTAGCAAGAAGTCTTTCAGCTGGCAGAATCAAATACTAGTATAGGCCATAACATGACAATCAAGTATCATCTGAGAAGACAGAAGCATGTTTTTTCCTCTCCTGTCCAGAGAATCAAAGGGATAACTGTTATCTTGTTTATAAGGAAAAAAAATTCTTTCTTTAACGAAGAAAGTTTTGTACATTGTCTCAAGGGACCTTCTTTAATTTTTGAAGACATAAGTAATACCATGCTGTAATCTTAAACATGTCAAATTGCAGTTGCAATATCATAATTATCACCTAGTCACGCACATGATATCATCTCCTGTCCTTACGGCTGACGTCCTTAGGCCTTCAAAATAAGGACTATTCCATTTTAGTAGGACTTCTGTTTGGTTTAAGTGTTTCAGGGTCATAGAGAAAAATGTTCACTGTGGGCTCAATGAAGGAATTGGAAAATTAGTAATCTGCTGTATTTTCTTGATCTTCCCCTTCCCACATGCATTTTCTCTTGAAATCTTTCTGATGCTACACTTTAGATTTTACTCCATTTAACAGCATATCAAGAATTCATTTTACATTCTTTCAGATTCCATAAATAAGCAAAGAAACAATTAAGGTTTGGGCCAAGATGAGTCAATTATGCACATCGGGACAGATACTAAGTGATTTTCTGTAGGAAGGAAAACCCAAGAGGCTGAAAAGTGTGTTCAATTACTTTCAGGGACATACCGTAGTAAGTGCTTTTATCTGGTAAGAATTCTCTGGCTGAACATCAAGCAGTACATCAGTGTAGCCTACAAATTATCAGTGCTGTGTTTTGTTTAAGCCAGGTAGCCATGTTTTGAACCACAGAACAACAAAAAAAAATAGCTGTAGGTTGTTTTTTTTTTAATCTTGTAATTATCACTGTTTGCTACTTTTAGAGAATAAAGTCTACGATCGTATGTAAGCTAGTTTAAGATTGTGTTAACAACCACAGTATTCGTAAAGCCCTGTGAGGACCTAAATTCCTCTTAAAGAAATCCAAAATATTGATTGAAATCATCATTGTTTTTCTTTTTGTTACCACCCTGTATTTATACATAGAACTCAAACAAATGAGATAAAGAACAAGGAATGGGAGTAACCCTGTAGGCCCATATTTCCTCTTCAGCCAAGCCAATACATATTTTTTTCATTTCTGCTCTCCTCCACCAGCTCCAATTCACTAGTATGGGGGCAACCCATTCTTACTTCCAGCCATAAAAACAGGAAAAGGAAATGAAGGAATAGAACAGGACATAGTGAAGGTTAGTACTTAGTTACCAGTAAACATCATTTCCACGTGTTCCTCACACCAGCAAGAGTGTGTGTGTGAGTGCAATAAGAATGTATGTTGGAGAAAATCTCCAGGTGCTCCACAGTTTTGAAATCAGGTCACCTAAATACATCTGCTCCTGTTTTGAAAAGGTCTGTCTATTGTCTAATAAAAATGAGGTATTAAGAAACAATTCTTACCGTTGCTATGGCATTCACTGCAGTCATTAATTTCCTCATAATCAGCCACAAGTAACTGTGTAACTCTTGTCCTTTAGAAGTTAATTCAGCACTTTACATTTTTAAAGGGATACATGACAAAGGCTCTTATGTGCAAGCATGAAATAATGCTGTCATTTTAGCCGTATCCTTCATTTTCCTTTGTTGGGTGATGTTTTCCTAAGGCAGATTAAAAGCTGCTTGACAGTCTTTTAAATGCTATTACCTATTGTTCTGGGGGGAAATGTTATTTGAACTGATCTGAAGCTGATGTTGCTTTTAAAGTCTGAAGCAATTCTTTCCAGATCAAGGAAGACACAAATACACGTAAAATACAAATACAGAGACACAAATACACATACCTTTTATAGTACGAGAAAAACTTCCAGGAAATACAGCAGGCTGTTGCTTATTCTTACACAGAACCTCACCGCTGGAAGAAATCAGCCCAGTAGAGAGTCTCATTAGCTACACTGAGACCTGTTACGTGTGTATGAACATCAGGCTGCTTAGGACATTGCTTTTGGCTGCTTCCTGGGTTGCAGGCTCACGAGAATGGTGTAAGGGATGTAGTACCTGGTTAAGCTGAGTCCTGATCAGATGGACCGGAAAATGGTAAAATGATGGCAGGAAGGGATAGGATACATGAAAGTAAGAGATGGAACAATAGTCTTATATTCTAAGTGTTTTTCGACTTACACGTGAAACCAGTGGAGAAGGAATGTTTCCTCCTCTCTCCTGTTTGAGCCACAACTCGATTCCTGATCAGAAGTTAAAATGACCAAGGATCTTAAGCAATAGTAGTATAACGACTGACACAGGCTGATTCATATAAGCCCTGATATGACAGCAAGGCTAATTGGTGGCAGCTGCTTGCAGGTGACATCTTTTTTTTTTTTTTATTTTCTGCAGTAAATTCATGCCTGGGTGGAAGTATTAGCAGTCATGACTGTTCAATCAGAAATTACATTGGTCAAATTATCATCATTAAAATTAAAAACAAAATCCAGATGTAAGTTTTAACTTATTTTCATGCCAGTTAGTGATTTTAGCAGAACCTTAAAAAACCCACCCTGTCACCTTTAAACATAAAGAAACCATCTTCAGCAGTGCTCCTAAGAGACTTTCATAAAAATGTTTTATGTGGTGAATAGAGCCAGCCTTATTTATTTACTTTCGACTGAACAACAGCTCAAAATATTAGAAAGAAATGGTTTAGCACAGTAAGCCACATACAGCCTGGTGAAGAATATATGTGAAGAATAAGGGATACATAAGAAATATTCAATGATCTTCCTTTAAAAAACAAATGAAAGCTCAACAAAACAGCTGGAATACAACAGTGACATTATGCACCTGTTTAGGCCTGAACACGAAGAAATAGAGGTCTGTTTTAAATTATTAAGGAACTGAAATAATAAGCAAGTTGAAATTCCATTTCAGTTCCCAGGAAAGAAGGGCTTTAGACTTATATAAAGAATTGTTCTCTCCAGCATACTAAATGATGCCGAGGTTTGCGGAAATGTCTATAAGATGGGGCGTAAAATAAATGATTGGAGACTTGGGAATTCATTTCCTAGGAATATTATTCTTCCTTTTTCTGTCCTTACCAAATTAACACAAACAATGGTTTTGATTATTGGCAAGCAGTTACTACTAACTTAAGTAAACCTTATTTTTGAGACATTTAAAACACTGAGTTTCCTTAGAAATTAACAACTTTAAGAATCAGTACTTTTAGTTCAAAGACTATAGACTTTCTTTTGCAAGAACTAGCATTTGATTCTAATTGCATCTCATGTCAAGTGTGACTTTGCTGTTTATATCTGGTATACCTAAGGATAATGACCTTTCAGTTCATCACACAATGTAAAGTAAAAACTAAATCTGGTGTGTTGCCTTAAATCAGCACTGGCTCTGTCTGTACTCAAGGAAGTTATACTCATGAGCAAATTAGATTACTGTTTTAAGAAACACCAGTAATTCCCTTTTCTCAGTATAGAATGGCATTGGTTAAAAGAAGCATTGTAAATCTTATTTCCAATTAGCTTAAGCCCTATAAACATTTGCTGAAGGCCCTACTAAATCTGCTTAAATTCAGAGACTGTACACCATTTGCCAGCTGGTAGTTCCTGTCTGGAGATTGAGCAACAGATATCTGTGGGATGGGAAAAAGCTGATTAGAGAAGAATAATGAAGAGAGACCAAAGTCCAATTAACCAGGTTTGAAAGCAGCATCTAACAAATGACCCTATGTGATATTTAATAGTGCCCAGTTAGGCAAAGAGCAGTAAGCAATAGATCCTGCTTCGTATGAAGCTTGAGCTTTGAGCTTGCTGTGGATTTAGTGACTTTTTACAATAGACAAAACTCGCTTATACTTCACCAAACTGATAAAAAGATATTTAGTGCATGGAGTTATATCAAAGAATGACAGTCTGGATTTTCATAAAACAGATGTGTTTAGTGAGTTTCACAAACAGTAATATAAAAGAAGTTACCCTCCAGAAATGGAGAAGGAGAGTTTAAGTAATACGATCACAATGGAACAAAAATATTTAAAAAAGTGAATCCTTATATTTCCACTCATATTCATCATGCTGTCTGTGAAAGAAATCATTGAGACACATGCCAGCCTCTCTTTTTCTATATTTGAGAATAAATTAAAAAACATATTGAAGTCAATAGGAGTCCACTATGGTGACCCTTGTGTCAGAACTATTTTGCTTTTGGTATAGCAAATTCCTCCACCCATTCTCTCAGGCAGAACAACTTCCTTAGATGACAAAAAACATCAACCATCCTTTGAGATGAGTCTCCTGTTTGACGTGTGCCACACTGGGAAGCTGAGTAATAAGCTTAGGATTCAAACTTATTCCTTTTAAGTCATCATGCCTTGCTAAGTATTTAGACTTCTCTGTTCAGGATATTCTTTTAAAACATCGATGCCACATTTATTTTGCTATTTCAGAAATCTGATATCATTGATATAACCGTGCATCTTCAAAGCAAAATCAGTCTATAGCTGAGTAAAAAAATCCATAAGTTTTTCTTCTTCTGAGGATTACATACTGAAAGAAGAGGCTCACTGTTGTACTGTAGTGGATTTCATATTCCTAAGATAAATAACAAAAAGAAATATCATCTTGTTTTCTGATTCTCCTGTCTAGACACATTTTGTATAGTGGGCAATTCGGAATTATGAGACTAGAGTTCCGCTGAGGTGTTCTGCTGACATCATAAGCCATGCAACTGAAGCTCAAGTGGTTTATGTTGTCATTAGAATCCCAAGATAGAATTGTATAAAACTACATAATTCACAGTGTGCCTGTTTATTTTATGTAATAATACACAATCTGAATTCCTGATTCAGTTCCTTCTTATTCCCATTGAGGCCATCCTTCCCTTTCCCACAAATAGCTTCTTGACAGCACAATTGAAGCAGCAGTTTGTTATGAAATAAAAGGTATTTTTGTAATTGGCAGATTTCTTTATTCAGAGAAAAGAATGAACATTTCTTGAGAGGGAAATGTAGAAGTGAATAAGATAAAGAAGGTGAATTTGGGGTTGAAACACTATTCATCAAAACTAGATCAACACTGGGGTTACTAAAGCAGGAGAATGTTAACAACTGGGAAGGAACAAGCCTCTTAGATGAAAGTATAAATCAAGCTGAACTGCTGGTCTGAAGAGTATCCCTTTTAAGATATTTGAATTATTTGAAAAAAAAGGCAAGGTATTTTCTTATTCAACAAACAATGGAACTGGAAAGAAACCATCCAAATTTGGGGCTTGTCAATACAAGCTCTTCTTAAGGTTTGAAATATTTTAAATGGCAAGCCATGCTTTTTTGAATTTGTGAGCTGGCATTAGGAAGAACCATTCTTCCAACATGTCCTCAAACCCTCTTGACCCAAATTTCTCTATGATATGAGCTTTAATGATAAATTAATGCTAAGAGAAAATTCTGGTTGGAGCTTATGTGATACTGAAAGTTTGGAGAATTTTAAGTACTGGCTAGTTTTTCTTTTTTCCCCCTCCATGCATAAAATCCCATCGCCACAACTCCATGGCATTAGGTAGCATAACAGTTCCACTTCTGAGTCCTGGATATGGTCCTTATGCATTGTTGAGCAAGGAAGAGAAAGTGTCTGAAAACATGAAACAATCAAGAGATAAGCTGGTATGTGCTCACGCAGATGTTAAGATAGGCTACTTAAATGGCTTAAGAATGTCTGGTGAAAATTTAATTACTATGTGTGACCTCCTTCTAATACTCTTAAAAAGTTGAATGAATAATGCATTGCAAATCTCCTATGATCTCACCCTAACAAAAGGTATTTTTCATTAAAAAACAAACAACAATGTAGCTTATAGCATTCACAGAGGCTGCTTTAGTATATCAGACTATTTTTAGAAGGTAACTGGGGATTTATACTTTCAAACACATGGGCCATGATAAGAACCCTTTAAAATTCCTTCTTTTAAAGGGGGGATATCAGCAAACAGCTAACAGAATAATTTACAATTCTGAAATGATGGTCTTTGTTTAAATCTGTTTTTCTTTTGAAACAGAACTTTGGCTGGTGCTATAGACTCTTCTCTAGTTAAAATATTGTGCTTAGATTGTGGTTGTGAAATTCATAGCTCCCACTCTCAGCAGTGATATGACACAAAGAAAAGATCAGCAGAGAAAAAAGGGAAGAGTCTTTTTCATGAAACAGCACCAGAGGATCTTTCTTCAGGGAATATTTAAAATAGATGTGTTTACTTCTGATACACTCACATGTCTGATAACAGTAAGCAGATTAAGTATATACAGAAGATCTTCTATGCCTGCATGCTTTGGGTGAAGGGTATTATGTTTGTAAATCACAGTCTAAATGCTGGCAAAGGGAGCAAACTGCATAATCCTATTGAAAGGATTTATATATATTTATATATAATATATATATATATAATATTTATATATATTTGTTTATATCTTTAAACAGCATTTTAACATAACTGTAACTTGACCATTCCTTCAGTTCAGCTTCAGGAACAGACACATGAAGACATGCTTCCCAATAACAAATCAGTCACAGCTCCTAAGAAATACTTTTTAAAGATTTCTTTCCTAATTTTTCAAAATAAATGTATTCTTACCTTTATCTTTACAAACTACAATGTGTGTTTATAAGAAACAGTCCCATCTTCTCTGAGTTTTATAAAAGTGTAAATTAAAGCTTTAGCTAAAGTAAGACTTCAGTCTTAAATTTATAAAGTTAAGGTAAAATAAATCCAATGTGATTTTTTTTTTTTCCCAGACAGAAGAATGCATATAACTTTCTATCTAGCAACACTGAAGATAAAAAGAGTAGACACAGTTTTAGGTGTTGCATGCATTAAGTCAAACTCCTCAAGAACTTTGAGCAGAGAGATTATATTATACTTGGAAATATTTCTTGGACTTTATGTCACAGTTGGGTTTTTTGTGTGTGTGTGTTTGATTGATTGTTTTACATTTTTTTGTTTTTCTCCTAAAATTGCAAAGATCTGCTCAGATTGGAGCTCTGGAAAACCACCTGCACTAGATTTGTGATGTGACTCCAACTAAAGTCAAAGTGTCCAGCTGTAATATGCAACCTCCAGTCCCCAAAATAAGAAAAAAATATTTTCCATTTTTGACTGATGTTGCTGGACCAAATATGAGCTTAAGAAATAACAATGAGCATGATATTGCTTATTTTAGTCTCTCAATTCCTCACTCATTTCATGAGAAGCCGCTTGGTAGTAACGTATAAAAGCCTGTAGGGAGAAGAGATTAAAGAAGTCTTGGGATCCAGCAGGGTAGTGGAGTGAACTAAAACCAGAAGGAGCAGAGATAGAGAGGGCAGAGGAGAAGAGCTTCAATTTGAGGAGGAGAGCAAAAGGCAGAGCTCCTGGAAATCTGTGGACAGGGAGACTGGTGCTTGAAAAGAAGGAACTGATTGTGCAGACTACGATTGGGTGACGCAGTCTGGTGAGAAACTACTTCTGACTAGGAAAATATCTGGAACAAGGAATAAATAGAGCTGCAAGCTAGAAGCAGCCTGGATGTGGGCAACAAATTGGAGTAGAAGAGATTGAGCCAGGGAGACCCAAGACTTTCTGTCCAAAAAATATCTGAGCTTGTAGCAAGAGACTGAAATAGGAAAAATATATACTGATGAAGACCAAGTCTAGGAAAACTGATAGTACTGCAATAGTGAAAGTTTGGACTGAATAGAACATAAAATACCAAACAGAAATATTTAGGCACAGTAGAGCACGTTTCTTTCTAAAAACTAAGATGGAATCCTGTCTCAACATTTAAGCTGCGAAATCCAGTGACAAGTGACTCAGGACCACAAACACAGGTGTAGGTTGGTAAGCCTGTTGAAACTAGAAAGTCTGGAGTCAGACGTGTCCTACATGCATTTATACACAAGATGAGCCATCTTAAATGTTTTCACATGATCAAGGCTGTAGTCAAAAATATTGCACCAGTAATTTAACTGTGGAATAAGAAAATATTTGGAAGTCATCTTCCAGATAGAAAAATTCAAGCTTATCTATTTCAAAGTTAGCTCTGAGTTTTGCAAAGGTATTTTCCCAGCAGCTGCTTTACACTAGCTTCCCAAAATATTCTTCTCTAAGAAAGTTCTGATTACTAGAAACAGATGGATACTGTACTCAATATGGGGCAGCAATAAATCACTGGGGATCACAAAAAGGTTGAAAAGTGAATATTTTCATTCATTTTCGTCCTAGACATCTCTGGGATTTATGCAGTTATAACATAAGCAGCCAAGCTCCTTCCTGTACAAATTGTCCTGACTTTTACATGCAAGTTCTAAACCCCTCTGCTCAGCATTTCCTTTCAAGTCTAATTTGCAGAGCTGTCATTTATAAATTTACAGTCCAAACTGCAGATCATTTTGAACTGTGTGTATGGGATGGATTTTTATCTCATTCTAAACAGACTGGAATGGAAAGTTGCATCCTACATCAGCTTGTGCAAGAGAAATGAAATGGTGTTATTTTCTCAATGTATCAGTTTAATATGAAATGAAACTTTTAATGAGATTAAATTAGGGATGCAAACCAATTTTCAGTGAGTGTTTACAACTATAACCTTAACACATTGCTAACTGGGTTAGGTGACAGTGATTACTATAGTTCTGACAATCACACAAAATATCCCAAGGAGGAACACTAACCAAGATGAAATATTGATTTAATGTGTGTAATGACAACCAAAAAAGAAGAAAGTAGCAGTTCTATTAAATCAGACTCTAAAAATCAGTTGTACCTCACTCCCTGATCTAAGGAAGGCTAAGTTTCACTGAAATAACATACAGAATTACTGTAACTTAATTATGACCACCAACTTTTAGGTTTTGTTAAGTAGTCAAAAGCTCCCGTAGAAACTTTATGAAAGGAAAAGACAAGTATTTGGTGGCTTGGGCAATAAGCAGAGAGGATGGCTGTATCCTTAGCAACATTATCACCAGATAAACACTTAACAGAGCTGAGTCCTGAAACACATCTTCTGACAATCTGACACTTGGGCTTAAATCTGCTGGAGTGAATTTCCACTCCATTACACTTAACTACATTTCTCTTCAATACAGTGGTGTCACCTATCAGTATGGTAGTGAATTGTTTGGATAAGGGCAGGAGAAGCTAAGCTCCCAAGTTTTCAGCGAGTGCTACACAAGCACATCCCATAAAGTCAAGGATGCCTGAACAGCTTGTGATGGTTCATGTACATGGATCAGCTGTAATTCTGAAGTGAAACCCTGCTGCAATTCTGACCCATTCTATACTAAATTAGTTTGAGCTTACACATTTTGTGTTTTTTAACACCAACAGTTATTCCATGATGACTGAGTTCAATTTTACAACAAATGAAAATAAAAAGACGAAGAGGGAATCCTCCCCTCTGCACACACAATTATAAAATAATACAGTGAGAGCATTTGTATGAAAACACAAAAAAGTAAAAACAGTATTTCTTTTGAGGTAGCATGCTTCTGGAAACAGAGGTGTCTAGGCAGCTTTTTTGGATATCTGATGTGTCTTGGAAAACAAAAATGGTAGGAAGTAAGGATAAAGAAAAAGAGTAGGTAGCTTTAAAAAATTTCCAACCAGCAGAGTAAAAGCAAATTATGATTATGCTGAAAAATGAGAAGGACTTACATTTAGAGAAAACTGAATGTAAAACCTACTATTAATAAATATTTTCTGCCTCAAGCTGTTTATGCTTCTTTCCTCCAAACACACAGCTGATGTTTAAATCTGAGTTTGAGAAATATAACTTGAGCACAGTAACACTAATAATATCACAAAATGAAAGAAATAACCATATAACATAATTCTTAGTATGTTTTCTATATTATGAATGTATTTCTATATTACTGTTTGGGCACTAACCTAACAAAAAGCCTGTGGTGCTTTCATTTTTCTCCTATGCACTTTTATTTTTTCTCCATCCCATATTTGTACATGCTCCCTACCTTTTAGATGTTTCTTAGTTTGATTGTATTAAATCAGCATAATTTGGGATTAAAGTCTCAGAATCTTCCTATGCTGTGAATATGGTAATATAGAACTTTAATAGTAAAACTATGTGCATGACAAAGTATGTGAATAAGTAAATTAAAAAGTAATTTTTCCTTGGAGAAGTCACAAAAAGGAAAAGAAGGAAGTTCAAGCAAGCACATCCAGTACAATTCCCTTCTCCTAGCCCCATTCCTCACTTCAAGAAAGCATCAAGGAAGCCTTGTTATACAATGGAATTGGAAAATTATTAAGGTTGTTGTGAATTTCTATACAATTTATGCTATACATCTCAGTAAAACATTTCTGAAACCAGAGCTGAACTAACCCCATGAGACACACTGCTGCAAAAGGCTTAATGAGTAGCTGTGGGTATAAGAAACATTACCAATCACCCCTTAGTACAAAATAAATAGTGTAAATTACACAGGTTGAAGTGAAAAAAATGTTTTGCGTGGTAGGACTATAAGGAAGTTATGGACCACTTCATTAAGAAAGCTCTTATAAATATGTATCTGACTATATTTAACTACAGGATTCATTTAGAGTAGTGTTCCTTCCCAAGTAGAGCATGCATAGAACCTCTGAATGAAATTTTGACCAAACTCAGATCAAAAGAGGAAAAAAAATCATGTTATCCTCATAACAAAGGCAATAAAAATGGATTTGAATTAGGCAATATAAAGCTTCCTCCTGAAGGTGATAGGTAGTATTCCCTCAGAAGACATTAGCCCCGGAGACTTTTCCTTTTAATCTTCAAATCTGAGGAAAGGGAGCAGGAAGAGAAAGCATAAAGGAAAAAAAAAAAAAAAAGTATTAATTGCTCCACAGCTGACACACACAGAATGGGGGGCTGAAGAAGGCTAGTGGAGTACATCATATGTCAAGTGGACTTAGACACCTTGCTGCTTCAGGTGCTTTTAAACGTAGCAAAGGTGAGAGCAAACAGAGCGTGGGTACTGCCATTCTGTTCGGCTAGGAGCAACGATATGTCTGCTCCCATCACTTAGCAAAACATTGGCATGATAGCTTGGATAATGCTTTTAAAAATTGGTATGGGTATCTGTTATTATTTTTACTGTCGGTGTCACGCAGTCATAATGTACAGCTGTAAATGAGGACTGAAGTAAATGTTCTGGCTACTATATATTGGAGAATAACAGAATTTCACTGGGCTGGAGTATGATTTTTAAAGTATCTATTCTGTGAATTTGTGGATGGGAACAAGATTAATGAGCAAATGTTAAATAAGTAGACCCTTGGAGAATTTGACTATGTGGTCCCTGATGAAAAAGTTTAGAAGAGAAATTAACTATTTTCATGTATTAATACCTTAACCTACTTGCTTCCCTGCAGTACATGCAAGTATAAAACTTGCCTTTTACTATGGCAAGCTTTAGATTACGTAAAAATGAGATAGAACCTCAGGCACCAGCGCTTGAAAATACTGTCCCTACTCAATCTAGTTTTGTTGAGCAGACCCTTGCTTAGATTAATTCCTCAGCATACAACAACATTTACATTGCTAAGCCTGCAAAGAACCGTGCCTTGTTAAATGACATTTACAACTGCTTGAATTTAACATTTTTATATATATGGCTCATGTTTGCTCAGGGACAGAAGTAGGAAGCTTCTGAAATTTTTGAACTTTAATACTTACAAAAACCTCAAGCACAGAAAAAACTTAAAAAATGTTTAAAAAGTTTAAAAAAATGTTTAAAAAGTCACAAACACATTGCTTTAACAACAAACAAGAGCTCCAGTGGCTTGGAATTTAGCCTTTAATTATATCCATATCAATTAAGTTTCTATGTCTAGAAGCATCCAACCCATACATTCCAGTGTTACAAGAAAATCTGTTTTGATTTGGGAACCTTCATAACACTTAAAACTGACTTCATGCACACACCCTGGTATTTTACCAACCTTTGTATTGGCACCAAGTACTTCTAGGCAGTAAAGTGGAGTGGAATTTTTCATTTCGGCTCCAATGTTTGGAAAGGCACTGAGTGCTCATAACTCCAGATGAAGTGAAAGGAACACGTAGATCTTTAACACCCATAAAATTCAGCGCAGAGGAGCACTTATAATAGCTGATGGCTGTGAGGATGGAAAGGAACAGTGCTCTCGTTCTGGCCCTACAACCGCAAGTAGGTTTAGAGCCAGAGGTGAGCAGGAAATAAGTTTTCCCAGTTCTGTATCACTGATATTTCAAAACATTTCCCTCTTTCCATCAGCCTAAATGTTAAGATTATGTGGAAGTATAATGCTTTAAAAGACAGGAAGAGGCAGATCTGGTTCAAGACTGCTTGCATGTTCAGTAGAGGTGTCTAGTGTCCCACCTCCTGTCTTTGCTCGGATTACAGCAGAAACCAGAACGCAGTCTCTCCTCTCCTGCATAAAAATTCTCAGCAACAGCTAGAGGATGAGAGAAAAAAAAACAAAACAAAAACAAAACCAGAGTCTCGACCCAGACATATCATCTCTGCCTTTTTTAGATTTTCATCTTGAATTTCTGAAAGGTTTTCCTGCATAAAAGCAGAAATATAGTCCTCCCAAAGTATCATTAAAAAAAAAAGCCAGGGCGGGGAGAGACTACAGGCTGAGAATGTCTGTGATCTTTTGGAACAAGTAATGAAATTTTCCTTGTCTTTACACTGAAAAAAAAGAAAGCTAAAAATTTGGCCTTTTAAATTAAACTAGACATTTATTAGTTATTGAAAACATTTACACTTTTGCAGATGACATTTTGGTTTCTTTAAAACATCTCATTTTCTAAGAATGAAACCCCGAACTTCAATCACATTTGTGATGTCAGCTCTTTCTATTTATTACTGGTTTGCTGTCATATTGTTTAGCTTTATTCTTTATAACAATGAACATTAATAACTGCACCAGAGTAATCTGTACTAAATGTCAACTGTTACCCTACAGAATCAGCAAGGTTAATCTACATGGTCTAGAATCATTGAAATAAAGATAACAGGTACTTTTCTAGCACCTAATCTTCCATGAAACAAAGAGTAATAATAAGTAGAAATTGAAATCCCTGGCATGCCTAAGGTATTCCTCTTTCTTGAAAACATTTAGGTATATTGCTCTAAGAAATGCTCAGACAAGTAAAGCCACACATCTCAGTAGTATCATCCCTCTCAAAAATAGTATCAGAACTGTAAGGTCACTTTGGATCCCTATTGGCCTTAATACATCAGTCACATTGTGTTTACGTAAGGCTTTGCTATTTAATCTTTACTGAAAAGAAGAGAACATAACATTTCAGACACTTGTGGGTTTTTTTCTCATTTTTGCTGTCCTGTGTGCAATCAACTCCTGAAAAGATCAGATGATTATGGAAAGGATAGTGTTCCAGTTCTGCTTCTCTGAAAATAAATTTCATATACTATCATTTCTGTGCTGAACAAGACACTGAATCAGCAAAACGGAACTGGATTCAATTAAACTGACCCCCTTTGACTATTATTTCACTGAACTTCAGTTATTTAAAAAAAAACCCTAACACCTCCATTTTTTTCAGTGAAGCAGAAAACAGTTTTAGAAGTGATACAATTTTTAAAAGGCCAGCAGTGATAACCTTAGTAGATCTAAGCATGTCATCACTCACCCTACAAGATGTCCTAATATATCTAGATAATTCTTTTACCTGTTTCTGTTTTTTGATCTTCCCATGAGCATACCTGAGAAGTACATGACTCCGCTCCAGAATAAAGCTCAGTCACAGTACAGTTTCACAAGAAAGTATTTTCTTAGGAGCACTTTTGATGACTATGTCAAGAGGCATTCCCCCCCCTCCCCCCCCCTTAAGTTGACATTGATCCAAATAGCCAAGATTCACAGGTGTTGAGCTTTAGCTGTGAAACATTTGATCAGCCCACCCACAAAGAATTCTCCTGGAAACACAGAGCTATTGCAGCAGTTCTCTAGCTTGCTATTGAGTATAACAGCCACTCATGGTCACTTCATGATCACAAAGCCACAAAGGAATCCTGAGGTATGTCCAGATTACCTTATAGCACCTATTGTAAATTAAATAGCCCATTTTCAGTCCATTCAATTGCTTCCATCTCTTTGCTTCAAACTCCTGGCTCTGTTATAACATAAATAAAGCTAATTGGTCTAGTTTGTATTTCAAATAGAGTTTTAAAGATATCTGCACTGAATTAAGTAGAGTAATTCATGGAAATGTTTGAAAGAGGATTTACTACGAAAATCTCACGTTTGTTAATTCACACAGAGGAACGGCATCAAAATTCTAATTTAACAGGCAGTATCTGCTGCACAATTGGGTCCCTTTGCATGTGTCAGCCTACACCTGAGTCTTTGTGAGCAGCAGAGCACAGAAATAGGTTGGAATTAGTAATTGTGACCTTCAATCACAAAACCAATAGGTATGTGATGCTACTCCAACAATTATCAGTGCAGGCATGTAACACTTGGTTGGTTCAGGCAGGTGGCACAAAAATAAACAAGACCTTTACCTTAGGCTTAAGCTTTTCATTTCTCGTTATTGCTTCTCCCAATTCACAGAGACTCTGACTTCTCCTTCCCTAGTGGTTTTCTCTGCAATTAAGACGTTTGCTTCTTTTTAACTTAGTAGTGACTAAATGAGAATGGTGACTTTCTGTGTCTTCTGTGTTCTCACTTAAAGAAGTTCAGCCTCAGCCTGAACTTAACCTAGATGTGCCTCTCTTACCTGTGTGAAATGACCGTCCCCTTTCCCTCTGAGACTTGGAAGCAGGCTGGTGTCTCAGGTCTGGTAGGGAGCAAGGGTTGTTCAATCATCATGCAAACTCCTGAGGTTTCCGTGCTTTCTGCAGGATACCAGAATTGAGCTGCACAGAAAATGCAGACAGGAGCTGCAGGAGTACTACAGCATTTTGATATTTTGCTGAACAAATCTGTGTACACCATTTTCAGTTTGCTATGTCATGGTCATAATAGTGGATATTTACATATTGCAACAGCTGACTGTATCTTATAGGTCAAAATAATACATAATTCGAGTTTCTAATATCTAATGGAATTCTATTTTGAGCTAAAAAACCCCATGGAACCCTTTCTTCTCTTAAATGTTGAAGTACAGCTTTTCCTTCTCCTTTCTCTGAGAAATCTGTCAAAAAACAGTAATTAAGAGATTCAGTAAATCACCATTAAGTAATCGGAAGCAATGCACATTACTCTTCATTTTTCAATCCTAAAACATACAAAGTATCTTCCTCCGCAGTAAGACCGATGTAATGTTTCAACATCTATTTAAAATGCTCGATGAACTGGGAGGATTTATCTTTTATAACCAAACATTTAGAAAGCTTCTCTCCCAAATGTTAATATTCTGTTACAGTAAGCTAGTTGTATAAAATATGTTTAAAAACATCTGAATGGTAGAAGGAGCTTGTTTATCCATCTGCCAGTGACATGCAGGGTCCATAGATTTAGGTTTTAATAATTAACATCACATATAGAAAGCTGATCTGTTCACACATGAACTCAATTTTTTATCACTGCCCAGTGGTTAGAGTGGGAACCATCATTTCAGTCATTTTTGAGAGAAACTTTTCCTTTTCCTCTCGTTTCCTTCTGTATACGCAGACTACAGCATACAGTTTACTTATATTGACAAAGGAAAAAGCTAGAAGTTTACCTAAAAGATCAGATAAATTCACTGGGTGGGTGGACAGTGAAAGGCATTTTGTATGCTTTCTAAAGACTTTTTTCCCATCTGTTTCTTAATTGGAAATTCCTTTTACTGTCTATAATATCATGAAGAGAAAATTCTTGCAGTGAAAACACCACTGCTGTATTAAAAGAAGCAAGTTCCCAAACCTGAAAAATAAACAACTTCTTTTGTTTTTTGTGTGCGACCTGTTTAACTAGCCAGTCTGGTGAACATATTGGCAAAAACGCTTTCTGTTGAAAGATTCACACGTTAGATGAGCTGAGACATCTCACATTTTGGTTCTTTCGTACCTCAAAGCAGTCATCCTGCAGGCCAAACCTTGCACTGATATTCATAGTATTTTAAAGGTCAAAAACAAGCAGGAAAAAAGTAAAAAAAAAAACATTTCAGAACTTGTTTACATATGAGAGGCAGCAATCAGAAGTATGAAGGCAGCAAAATTTATTTATCTTTACAGGTCACCTTTTTTAATTTGAAGTGCTGTATACAACCAAAATCAGAGAGTTTCCAAGATTAATGGTCTATCAGTCAAATTGCATTCAAGAATCTTTTAAAATACGGTTTGTGTTAATAAATGAAGTCTGAAATGATTACTTTCTCACTCTAGCCAATGTTTGTTTTATTCAGAAGCAAAATGGGAACATTTCATGAACAGCAAGTGGTAGTCGGGTAAGCAATCTAAAGACTGGCATAAGAGGAAACTCAAAGGTTATAAAATTGTAATGTTAAAATACAGTAGTGAAAGGAGAACTACAAAAATGTTCAGGCACCTGGTTTTGAGGTTTGCTAAAAGTGCTAGGACTAGTTCTACACAAAGGACAGTTCTTTATGTTTCTTTGTTTTCAAATGATCAATTTTTGATCAATTAAGAAAATTTAAACATCCATAAACACATGTACCATTACAATTATGAGAATTTATTTAGACCAATTTTGTAACTACTGTATTAATAAAAAGGCAGTGTGCTGTGTAAACTAAACATAAATTTTATTGCATTGTTATTATGCTAACATTGGAAATGAAATTAAATAGTTAATTTTTTTTTTAGTATATTTTTCTTTAAAACTGTAATGTAAAAGATGCATATTCTTTCCTCTGGGATGTCTGGCAATTTCAGCAATGCATCAATATAAAGCGCTTCTCAGATTCTTCTCTTTTAAAGACTGTACCTCCATAGTGAACCATTCACCCACAGTTTTGCTGATTATTGTTGGTTCTTGCACCTGAGTAGTTTTACAATAAAGAAGCAGCAGGGAAGATAAAAAAATCCATTATGTGATCACTCCTAATTATTGATTTATATGTCCAAAAGTTTTAAGTACCTGAGTGAATGCTGAAAATCTGTGAAAACAGGCTGGGTGAAATCAGGAGACACAGAAAGGACACAGACTATTTTCCACACTATCTGGTAGTTATTGTCGTGGCATACCTACCACAAAGTACATTTAGTCCCCTCAGATATTACCAGAATAGTCTCTACCTACTTTACCATCCCCTCCCCTCTCCTCCCATCACACTTTTTTACTGAGAATTGCTAAGGGATCATAAAATTGAAGTAGCGGACTAACAAAACCTTAGGGCTTAGATTTCCTACTAAATAAAATTCTGTTTGGGGAGGCAAGGTCAAAGGGAAAATGCCTAAAAGCTTTGTTCACTTCAGCAATCTGGGAGATCTGGTTGCTCTCAGGTTTCAGCAGAGTTGCTAGCAATGGTTATCAAACAGTTATTTTACGATACTATGCAACATATATATTAGCTAAGGCATTAAATGCGCCTTTGTTGAAGGGAAGAGAACCTCTACCCCAACAACACAGCCAACAGGGACCAACAGTCTCAAAATGTTCTTAATGTTCCTCTTACCTTGTACAAGGCAACTAATCCAAGAACAAAAGCTTTTTAGAATAACTTTCCAACATGGAATAACTTTTGGCGTTGAATTCTCTTTGTCTAGGGTTTCATCTTCACTCCAGAATTAGTCTGGATGGTAAAATGCTGGAGGATGCTCAGATCAAGCCTTCATTAAATTTAATCAGGTTCAGCCTAAAACCAAACAAATAATGAATCTAATGTATTCCAAGTAGTATATAACGCCCTATGCAGAGCACCTTTAGACTCAAATGAAGCAGAGGAGGGGAAGAGGAAAATAAAGAAAAAAAAGGAAACAAACCCCAAATAAAACCCTAGACTAGTTGTGTCTTCAAATGAAAAAGATTCATTCAAGTCAATCAGGAAACATATTTCAAGGTGAAAAAATATACCTACAGCATCTTACAGCTCAGTAGATAACAGGAATGATAAATGTGAACTCAGATGTTCCAAAGCAAGGTGAAAGAGGGAGAAGTTACATAAATACAGCTACTCACTGTTAGAAGGAACAGTGCTTACTCCTTGTCATTAGCAGGCTACTGGGAAAGCAAAAACAAAACATTTGTTCAAGCCGGCAGTCTATTTTTCAGTCTTCAGTCCACTACACCAGCCAGTCCGGCTCTCCCTTGGATGTCCTGCAGTGGTGTAGTATGGACATTGTAACTGAGGGAACAAGGCTGACTCTTTCTTACTAGCAGACCAAGTAAAATGTTTTCAGAGCCACTTATGTTCCAGTAATGAAGAAGCTAAATCAAGGCATGAGAGGTCTGTTGGTACCATGTCTCCAAAGTAATGGTATTACAAACATGTAATCTTCTCTCATGCAGAGAAATGATATATCTAGCAGTTTATTTGAACAGTGACTTTTTCTTGTTTACACTCCATTCAGTAATGCTGATCTGCTGCTGGTTGCTTTGTTTTCCTTCCCTAATAAGCAGAGTCAATATAGTCACAGACAGAATTCACTGTGATTGTCTGCAGATTTTAGGAACATATATGTTACTCATGTTACTTTCTATTTTTTTTTACTGTCACTCTGTAGACTGCCTTCACAGATTCTCATCACTCAGGGCATGTAGTTAACAAGGTGTTATCCTCTCTTTCTGTTCATTAATAAGGACGTAAATTGAAATTATTTCTAATGCCACTCTTTGTCACATTAAAATTAACAGCTGGAGTTTGATCTTCAGCAGATATGCAATGACAAGACCTCAAAGTCTTTGCATACCAGCATTTGGCTCTAAATAGATGCACTGCACCTCTGTGCTTTTTTTCATAGTCAATATTCAATCTGTGTAACAGGTGCCCTCCTTCTCATTTCCAATTGAAACAAAATTGAAAGGGTTACCCAGTGTAAAACTTTCAGTAATAGAGTCAGAAGTGTCTGATGGAGTTTCTCCAGAATAACAGAAAGGAGATTAGCTCATGTACTGCTAAGGATGTGAAACTGAGAACTGTGATATTAATGAGTGAAATGTCATGAAGGAAAAGTGTGGCATAAAACATGGTACTTCTGCGCAGGTCTGTCAGAAAGCTTCTAACAATGTATTTACTGGAGTTGTCAAGAATTATCAGACCTGCTCTGATATGCCTGGTCTGGCCTCATGCTACTCATTATTTATTTTTCTGCATTTACTTTAGGAAGGCAGTAAAGACCATGCCTCAGTTTTCCACTGTGTGTATTTGAGTCTGAACATTCAGAAGAATGGAACAGAAACACAAGGATATGTTTAATAAAATTTTCTACTTTACTTATAACTTCTAGCTTAATTGGAGATGGAACTGTGGTGGGCTGAGTCCACACCCAAAACAAGGTGGAGCCAAGGTGGTATTAACTCTGCACATCAAAGGCCTAATCACTGCAGAGATTGTGCTCCTTTTGTTCATTTTTCTTGTTTGGCATGCCGTGCTGTAGCCTTACTGCTAAACAGATTACTACATTGATTCAGGAAGGAATTTTCTTCTGACAACTTTGGGAGGAACTCTTATAGGAATTTATTTATGATTTTGTCAATCTTATGACGCAGGGAGCATGCTACACTTCCTAGGATCATTTGGGGATTTCACTAAACAAGCTCAACTTTTGTTATGCTCTTCAGCTCTCTCGTGGCACTTATTCATCCTGATACCAAAGCCACAGCTATAGGTCTAGTGTTGTTATAGGATTGCAGAAATATTTTTGGCTTATGATGAGCAGCTAAGATAGCTTGTGGGCCCATACATTTGTTGAACAGACGAGGAATGAAGACAGGATCTGAGGATCGATCTCTGCAGCGCTAATCTATGTGCCTTTGTTTGTCTCATTTCCCATTCATGATTTAGAGTGTACATGACACGTCTCAGCTTCTGAAAGCTTAGAGCGTGATTCTCTTTCTTCATCTTAATAGATACAGTTCTACCTTACTGTCACTTGAACTGCTTCAATCTGTCAAACCTATGGACCCCAAGTTGGACAACAAAAGACAAGTTGAAGTAGACACTTAGAACTTAATAAGGCATAAAGGCTAGAGTTTAAAGTTGTAATATGAAGTCAAGGAAGAAAATAAAGGATTTTGTAGGGGGCAGGAAAGGGAATTCCTTCCTAAACCTAAGAGTAGGTGATTATCAAGAACGTGTATGAACTCCACTATTCAGAAAATCTCATGAGGTAACAACCACTGCTTATGGCATGAAGGTAAGCTCCCATATAGAAAAAGCAAGACAGAGAAACAGTTGCCACTCTCCACCATCTTGCAAGCCAGCTGATGTAATCAGGATGGGAAATAAATGTTCTTTTCCTGCGAACACCTCTGATTTACTGCCTACATGGCAAAACCCAAATCTCCTCCTAATTCCATTAAATTTCTGTCTACCACCACACAGCTATGATTTTATTGCTATACCATTTGCACAGAAAGGGAAAGAGACTGCTGTTTAAGCAAAATGGATACTTTCTTTAAAAAAGTGTTATTTGATGCAATATCGCATGGCTGATTAGTGCATTAATCTATGCAAGGGTAATATAATTTGACGGTGTCTGAATCATCATTAATTAGACTTCAAAACTATATAAAAGTATTTACTTTTTTTAAAAAAGATCTAATAGAACTTTCTCTTGTTTTCAAAAATTTACCATGGGTTTCCTGTTTCTTGCCTCCATCCTGAAATTTTGAGTTCTCAGTAATATATCTGTGATTGAAGAGTATAAATGGTTTCACTCTGTAAGAACAGAATCTGTATTAAAAAAAGTGTACCTCCTTGTGAACCTCTCTGAGACTTTTATGAAGTGAAGTACTTGGGTATAATAAATAACACAAGTCTTCAGTTTCTTGCAAACTATTTTGGTCTTGAAATCTAACTGCTTAGTTAAATTTCACAAGTATATTGCAGGAAGTCAAATGGTTTCAGTCCATAAAGTTTACAAAACTCACTGCCTGTGGGTTCTGTAATCATGTTTATCCTTCAGCGAGATGATTTATCTCTTGGTGTTTAACTGTACAGAATATTGTCATTTATGATTTTCTCCCCTTGATATATACTTTGTCTACATATTGTTTTCAGAATTCTAATAAGAATTTCATGAATTTCACAAGTGTGGATATTAATCTATTTGCAAATTATACGTCTGCATCATCTTTCACATCCTGTCTTCACACAGAAGAAACTTCACTGGTTTCTGGGGGATTGTTTATTATTTATACTATAACTGCAGGTAAACTTATTTTCTTGAAATCTGTTGCATTTCATGAAAGCACAACAAAAACCAAAGATGTGTGTGAACTAGTATGGTCACTAACCAAAGTTTTTAAGTGTTTTCACATTGGTGTGAGATATCCTGCCATTTCCTTTGCTTTTTTCTATATTTAAAAAAAAACAAACCAAACCAAAACAGAACCAAAAAACACTCAGAGAAGTTTAATGTTTAAGTGATAGATGTGGGAAAAAAAAAATTTATACATTTGCAACATCAAGTTTTTATTCCTCTTATTTTTATTCTCTCACATGCCTTGATGGGGATAGACATATCCTCAAAGATCCCCCGGTAACACAGACTGCCAAGGTCAAAGGCAGGAGGCACTACAGGACCTCCTTTCGTATGGCCTTGGATAGCTGGATGGATAATTCATCACATTTCTTCCAGCATAGGACTTTGGGGGGAAGTATCAAGCAGCACATCTTAAAGCATATCTTGAAGCATTACTTGAAGATTTCCTTGTATATCATGTCTCTCCAAAAAATTTTTCATTGCACTATTTGTGTTCCCAATAGAATACACATGATTAAATGCTCTGCAGTATATATGAATACATTATATTCCACATGAACATACATACACACTCATATCTTTCCCATATGCCTCCAAGGCTGCCTTCTCTTACCCTCACTGTTTGGGATACAGGGGAATCTTACGCTAATGCTCAGCAAGTTTACATTAACAGGTGTTGGAGAGAAGCGACAATCCAATACCTTCGGTCTGGAACTCAAGTAAAATCTCCAGACTCTTTATTGGATCTTTAAACACAGGAGTGTACAAGTGTATAATTACCGCTTGGGCTCCTCTCTGCTTTTTTTTCACTTTTTCTTGTTTTGTTTGACCATTTCTGATACCTTAAATGTAGTTTTGAATTGCAGAATATCAGACACATGCTGAGAAAAATGCTTTTACTTACTGACATATGTATTAGCTACAGGTAATTTCCTCCTTTAACAGCTATCAAAGCTGTGTAATAGGTATTCACCCCCCCTCCAAATCTCGCCCCTCAACCTCTCCTACTGAATTACAAAACAAAAAATGAAAACCTTTTTAGTCGTTCATGTGGAATCCATTTGCATATTTTATCTTCTAAATGTATATTTTTGCAGGATAGCTGTACCTTTGCAGAGCTAAATAATTTAATCTCACAGTCCCATAACAATTTCCAAGATGTAGCTACTCCCTTGATTAAATAAAACTCCTAGTGATCCTATCACCAGAATGACAACATGCACATTATAAACGGTTCGAGAGAGAAAGCATTTAATCTCAGTGAATGGCACCTGCTTAGGTAGCTGTTTAATAAGTAAATAACTGTAATGAATAAGTATACTTGAACAAACAGATATGTTTGTAAATCCACTGAAACTTTTGCTGTCTGGAAGCAGGTTCACTGAATATTTATCGATTATTCATCAACATTGCATGTCTGGAATTTTTCTTAGACCTCATGACTACTGTCAAGGCTCATTAAAAACACAAATTCTGTGTTTCTCTGCATGGGATCACTGTGTGATTAAAAATTTTTTGAAAAAGGATCTCTAACAACCTTTTTAATATCCCAGGGACTAACCTGTGTCCTTTGGAATAAAAAGGTTATAATAGCAAATATGTAACAGTAAAATTTCCTGGGCTTTCTAGTTCCATTCTGGTTAGATGAAATGGGGAAAAAACCCAGCAGGCTCTTCCCAGTATCTTAGCACTTTTGTTTCCAGTAAAAGTTAGTAATTATAGGTATGAATTTAAAAATATACAATTAATTATAAAAATATTAGTTTAAAATGCTATAAAAATAAAACGTTACTGGTTTACACTCAATGTTTATTTCTGTTGGAACAGAGATTTGGATTAATTATGAATGGTAATATTCATTCCTACACAGGAAGAAGGGCAAAGTACAAGGACCATTGAACATTACATTTTTCCAACGTTACTTAATTATAAGAACACCTGTGCTGAATAACTTTCAGCTGATCTATTTGCAGAGTGTTTAATAGTCCTTAAAATTCCTCATTTCTTAACGGTAACAGGCCAGTGATGTTTGCACATTAAGTTGTGTAAGAAATATATTGGCAGAAATTGCTCAAAACACTTATTTTCCTACATTATATCTAACCAGTGGTTTTTAGCAGGGTGCTTACTTGAGATCTATGCCAATAAGTACATTAAATATTAGTGGATATTCTGGGTCATTTTTAAGGGTGAAATGTTTTGTCTTTGCCGCAAAGAACTCATTCTAGGGGAAAGAAAAAAAACAAAACAGTGAGTCATTTAATCAGCTCAGAGAAGTTATTTGCATGCCAAAGAGCACGTACATTTCTACAATGTTGAAATGGAGAGTCTTCCTCTCGTTCTCCCTCTCTTGCTGTCTCTTTTTTTTTTTTTTTTTATTTAATGCATGGTACCCCTTGCATCAGTATACTAGATGGATTTAAACATCTTCCATATCAAACACACTATCTTCTTCATTACTTTTGTTGCTAGAGAAACAGGAATTAATTATTTCTGGATGCTGAGTATTTAAGTGTAATACAAAAATTGATCCTTTTTTTCCACACCCCAAGCTTTAGCAGTGAGTGATCATTACAAAACCAGACATAAATTTTTATGGTAGCTCTGGAAGAGTCACACAGACAAATGCTAATGGCTATTAATCTTCTTTTAATTGCTCATATCTGTTTAGTTCCTCTGAAGTTAAGTAGAAAACTACCTCTAGCAGTTAATTAGATGAAAGTCAGGGGGAGGAAAAAAAATCAGGAAATGCTTTTAAAGGTATTTAACTGCCTAACTTCCACAGAAATCTTTTTGTTTTGGGTAACTGTGCAGTTTATGCTGCCAAGCCAAGGAAATAGCAGAGGACAACTGTGGAGGGTTTTTTTGCAGGTTTTTTATCGTGTATGTGTATGTGTTTGTGGGCAGTTAAGACATGCTGCAGTTCAGACAGATGTTGCAAGTTCAGAGCCAAGATTATTGCAGAAGTTTCTGCAACCTGCGTTGCAGACAAGGTGATGCTATTATCATAATGATCCATTCTGAATTTAAGCTGTATTAATTTAAACTCTCTGTTTTCCTCTCACCCTGGCATCTCCCTGACTGCTACTGTAAGCATCAGTGAGGCTCCTTCAGCCATGTGGCTCTCTCCCAGGCTGTTCCTACCCATAATCTCTTTCCTTAAGTGGTTTAATAAGGTACTGGATGATCCAGTTTTCTCTGTCTGGTGTCTATTTGGATCAGAGTGTTCCCATGGGAGGGAAAGGCCTCAGAAATGGTCTTTGTGGCTTAGTTAGGGGAAGGTATATATGTTCCTTTATCTTCCGTGCTGGACTGTGCTTTAACAGTTAGCCTCAGAAACAAGGCAATGATGTATCTGTGTAAGAAGAAAACAACTATGGCATCTAAAACAAGTATAAAAATGTGTTATGTAAAATAAAACTATATGAGGCCATATTCATGAGATGTTTAGAAGATTCTTTAATATCATCTACTTTAAAGAAGAATGTGTGTGGATCCAGATTCCAAATTAGTATCTCCTAACCTGGAATTCAATGTTGCTTAGTTTCTAGCATAGGCTGGACCATAACCAGATTTCTCATGCCTGGAATTTCTCACTGACACCCTTGCTATGAAACACAAAAAAGTAAGGTTTTCACTTCACATTTGTAACGTATTTTAGAGGCAACAACAAATCTGAACTTGATTTTTAACACAAATTGTACTGTATTTATAAAGTAGGGAGAGCTTCTGGGAGTCCATGCTACTTCAGTGTAAATCTTCATCATGCATTGTAATGCTCACAGACATAGAGTGTGGCAATGCAGGGTGGATAAAGGATGTGATTTCACATATCTTCAACAGATATGAGTCTGTAAGGACTTTCTTGGTTTAAGTTAGACAGCATACTCAAATGTTATATATACTTTATATCAATTTAAATTCTCTTTGGTATATATATTTATCTGGATGTATCTGATTTTTGGCTCATAATTCTTAAAACTCCAGACTAGGCACTTGAAAAGAGAATATTGTTTTCAAGCGTGGGAAGGTCTAACTTGTCAAATGTTAGGCATTGCTTTCTGCACTGGAGCAAGTGGTTTTACTTATTCCAAATACAGACCTGTTCTCACTGAAGAGCTCAAGTATTAATTTCTGAGAATTCAGGCTGGCAAAGACCCACAGGTCACAAAAAAATATGTAGACATCCCTATGTGTCAGGCTTGCCTTGAGTTTTTCCTTCTCTTTCTCTCCTCTCCATGTGATCATTTTAGTCATGTAAGCGAGAGGCTGCTGCTATCCACGCAGAGCAGACTGGACTGGCCCTGAAGCAATCACTTGACATTGATACGAAAAAGCAGCAGGGATCTTGGAAGAAGTGGGAGAGATGGGAAGTTTCTATGAAATAATTCTTTGAACTGAGGGTGGAAATGGACTGTGGCTATGAGACACTGTGGCTGGGAACAGGTGAAGAAGATTTTATTTGGAGGGATTTTATTTGAAACACAGGTATTGATGTCAGCTCAAAGATGTTAGGAGTAAGCCAGGCACTGAATAAAGGGTTTTCTGTTTCAAAGGTCCATTAGGAACAAAGGGAGAAGGGATTGAAGGTACTGGGGAGGTTCATATGATCCACTCAGTTTAGAAGATATGTTGGAAAAAAGTCTTAAGATGAAACAATTTCTTTGAAAGAATCATTGTGCTTCTACTATTTTTTTTTTGGTAAATACTTTCAGAATCAGAAAAAAATCTGAATACAGAAAGAGATGTCAAGGATTAATTACAAGGGAGGAGCTGTGCAGTTTTAGAACATAACATCTATATTTGACTTCTACTGACAATGTATCTGGCAAAGATAGAAAGATGGAGTTGAAAAGAAAGATGTGACTTTTAGGTGCATAGGACCTTAATTAAGTGGGGGAGTAAAACTGTAAAGGAAATTTTGTTGGCAGTCTTACAGGTCGTTATTTTTTCCTGACTGCCAATCAGAAAGGTCTTCATTTATTAAAGAAAATGGCAGATTTTAGATATAAGCTTAATGCCCTGTTGTTAACAGCAAGTGTTTAGGATTGGAAGTGTCATTAAACCATGGGAGCAAACAATGGGTGGTGTTTTGTTGCAGCAGTTATATACTCAATGGTCTTTCTGAGCCAATATCTCTTTAGACTTAGAAACAGACGTTGCTGTGTAGTGGGAACCTTGGCAAAACAGAGCTCTTTTTCTGACTTTTTGCTCCTAAAGCAGGGTGCTACCTACTTTCTTTCCAAGTAAATGTAATTATTTGAGCATTTAATGATCCACATTTCTGCAATGCAGAATTTCAAATATATATCAATAAATTATTGATAAACATACCTACTGTTCTTGTTTCTGGTTTTATGCTGAACAGAATGTCAGCAGGTAACATCCCATGGCTTGGTGGCACCTTTCTGTAATTTAACAGTGCTAAATACAGACCAGAGTGCAACTTTTTTAGTAGTCTTTTATTTAATGAACCTTATTTTATCATTTCACTGCATGCGAGTAAGGGTGACTAGTATTTATGTGTCTATCAGTTCTTCCCACGAATTATTTAATTTCTTACGTGCACAGGCTAAAAATGAGTAGCCTCCTCTCTTGTCTATTTGAGAACACAGATGTTCAGGTTTGCTACTGTATGTGACCTGCTTTGATCATATTGCAGTAGGAGAACTATGTCAGTGATTTTAGAAGCAACTGGGGACAAGTTGTTTTGCAGATTACTCTGAGTCCTTCAAGACTGGAACTTTCTTATTTAATTACCTAAATTTCTCAGAAAACTCATTTAAAATTTTTATTTCATGTAATTGTGGCATAGAAGTAGCTCTTTCTGTAGGCTGATATCCTTAGATGAAATGTAGTTTTCCATACATGATTCACAATACTTAGGAAATCTTTGTTCCTCTTATTGTCTTTTGGGCAAGTGATATTTATGATAGCCTTAACCTTGTTTGTTGTTTACTAGGCATCTTGCTGTAATAATTGCTCTTAGAACTGTTATTTGTGTGGAATGAAATGTAGATTTTTGTTTAAGCTAGCTGTAGCCAGACAGCTTGAGTTCTTTCTAAAGCTGTTCAAAGCCTCTGGTCATATACTTTTTCCCCTTTACACCCACTTCATGTCAAAAAGTCACCTAAACAGATGTTCATACACTCCAAACCTTCAAAAATGTGTGTATTTTCTACTAAAACAGACTGATTGCTGGACACAAACCAAATGGTAGTCTGAGAAAACAGCATATTGGAAAGGGGGTGTTGAATATGCACCATGTATATATGTGCTATGTATTTTTAAAGACACCTGCCAGACTACTGCAGATGTAAGAGGTATAGGAAAACATTTGGCATGCACCAATTCTTTTGGAATTTTTCCTCTTGTAGGTAGTGGAAAATTTCACTTCATATATAACAATTTGATTTCTTTAAGTCAATATTCTGTTTTTCTTTTTTTTGTTTTTCTTTTTTTTTTTCTTTGCTGTATTGTGAGTGTTTATCTTCTGCTAGTTTTCATTTCTTGCTTTGAGCTTGTCCAGTTGTATTCCTAGGGCAAGTGAGACGTTCCCTGAGGCATGACAAACAGGGTAGCTATGTTCATCCTGAACATTATCCACTCAACTAGGTACTCCCATTCCCCTGGAAGATGTTTTTCTGCACTTTCTTAATTATACCATTTTCACATAGTTCCAATGAGGAAAAGCTCGTGATCATGCTGAATACTCTTCAGACAGGCACTTTTCCCAGGTAAAATCTTAACAGATGTCTGTTTCTATCTTTCACATGCCCATATGCTCAGTTCATGTTGAAGACAACATAGTCAGTGCAAGTTCTTTTACCTTAATTCAGTCTGACTTCTCTTTCAGTTTAACTACCACCACTTCTGGCAGCATGTGGCCTCATATTCCTGCTGCCAGCTTCAATTAAATAAAATAGTCCATTTGTTTTCCTTCAGACTGATAGCTGCCTCTGAGGTAATACTGCCCGTCATTCCCCATGAAGAATTCCTCCTGCTACAGTCATTCTCTTTCCACATTTTTCACACTTGACTGGTGTTTTTGAACACTGCAAAGTGATATCGTACACTGTCATTCTTATCTCTTTTCCCAAGAACTCTTTCTTCTCCTCCCTTACCTGTGGTCCAGAGCCTGTTTTCTATGTGCTCTGACTTTGAGAAAAGTTTCAGGTAGCATTTTGAATTCTTTGTCATGTTTTTTCTTGCCTGTCTTGGTCATGGAGTCAGCAAAACTGACCTTGTCCCATCAGTTTCATTTTGAGTTGGATACTCTCTCATATTTGGCCAATTTTAACTGCATTGTTAAGCATAAACTGTGAGCTTTCCTTCACTCAAGATCTGGGACTAATCATGCAGCTTAGTCCCTGCAGTGGTGTTCTATCTCCCTTTCTGGAAGCTCCTCAAAAACCCTAGTTGGCAACTAAGCACGACACAGCCACTTGCTCACTCCCCCTAAGTGGGATGGGGGAGAGAATCAGAAGAGTAAAAGTGAGAAAACTCATGGGTTGAGTTAAAGACAGTTTAGTAGGTAAAGCAAAAGCATGCACACAAGCAAAGCAAAACAAGGAATTCATAGAATCATGGAATCATTAACGTTGGAAAAGACCTCTGAGATCATCAAGTCCAACCGTTAACCTAACTGCCAGGTCCACCTCTAAACCATGTCCCTAAGCACCACATCCACACGTTTTTTTGACCACTTCCAGGGACAGTGATTGCATCACTTCCCTGGGCAGTCTGTTCCAATGCCTAACCACTCTCTCTGTGAAGAAATTTTTCCTAATTTCTAATCTAAATCTCCATTGGCACAACTTGAAGCCATTTCGTCTCGTCTTGTTGCTTGCTACCTGGGAGAAAAGAACAACCCCCACCTCGCTACAACCTCCTTTCAGGTAGTTGTAGAGAGCAAGCAGGTCTCTCCTGAGCCTCCTCTTCTCCAAACTAAACAACCTCAGTTCCCTCAGCCACTCCTCATAAGACTTGTGCTCTAGACCCTTCACCAGCTTTGTTGCCCAGGAACTTTTCTGCTAAGCAGCTCTCCAGCCACTCCTCCCCAAGCCTGTAGCATTTCATGGGGTTGTTGTGACCCAAGTGCAGCACCCGACACTTAGCCTTGTTGAACCTCATACAATTGACCTTGGCCCATTGATCCAGCCTGTCCAGATCCCGCTGTAGAGTCTTCCTACCTTCAGACAGATCAACATTTCTGCCCAACTTGGTGTCGTCTGCAAACTTACTGAGGGTGCACTCAATCCCCTCATCAAGACCATGGGTAAAGATATTGAACAGAACCGGCTTCAATACCGAGCCTTGGGAAACACTACTTGTGACCAGTCGCCAACTGGATTTGAATCCATTCACTACAACTCTCTAGGCTTGGCCATGCATCCAGGTTTTACCCAGTGGAGAGTGCACTTATCCAAGCCATGAGCAGTCAGTTTCTCCAGGAGAATGCTGTGGGAGACAGTGACAAAGGCTTCACTAAAGTCCAGGTAGACAGCATCCACAGGTTTTCCCTCATCCACCAAGTGGGTCACCTTGTCATAGAAGAAGATTGGGTTGGTCAAGCAGGACCTTCCCTTCATGAACCCATGCTGGCTGGGCCTGATCCTCTGATTGTCCCACACATGCCGTGTGATAGCACTCAAGATGATCTGCTCCATAACCTTCTCCGGCACTGAGGTCAGGCTGACAGGCCTGTAGTTCCCCAGATTCTCCTTCTGACCCTTCTTGTAGATGGGTGTCACATTTGCTAACTTCTAGTCATCTGGGACCTCCCCAGTTGACCAGGACTGCTGGTAAATGATGGAAAGTGGCTTGGCGAGCTCCTCCGCCAGCTCCCTCAGTATCCTCGGGTGGATCCCATCTGGCCCCATAGACTTGTGGGCATCTAGGTGGAGCAGCGGGTCACTAACTGTTACCTTTTGGATTATTGGGGCTTTATTCTGCTTCCCATCTCCATCTCCCAGCTCGGGGGCTGAATACCCTGAGGATAACTAGTCTGACTATGAAAGACCGAGGCAAAGAAGGCATTAAGTACCTCAGTCTTCTCCTCATCTTTCACAATTCATTCACTGCTTCCCATTGGCAGGCAGGTGTTCAGCCATCTGCAGGAAAGCAGGACTCCATCATGCGTAATGGTTACTTGGGAAGACAAACACCATCACGCCGAAAGTCCCCCCCTTCCTTCTTCTTCCCCCGGCTTTATATGCTGAGCATGACGTCATATGGTATGGGATATCCCTTTGTCAGTTGGGGTCAGCTGTCCCAGCTGTGTCCCCTCCCAGCTTCTTGTGCACCCCCAGCCTACTTGCTGGTGGGGTGAGGTGTTGTGACTTGATTCTGTGTAAGCACTGCTCAGCAATAATGAAAACATCCCGGTATTATCAACACTGTTTCCAGCACAAATCCAAAACATAGCCTCATACTAGCTGCTATGAAGAAAATTAACTCTCTTAGCCAAAACCAGCACAGTTGCATTTCTCTTTTTTATGCTGAGACTATCCCTGTCAGAATTCTGTGTTGCAGAACACAGTAGCTGTCGGCTAAAAATAAAGAAGTAAAATATGGAGAAAATCTTTGAAATGGCAGAGTATTTCAATTCTTTTTTTCTAAATGCCTGTATCTGACAATTTAACTGGCCAAACCAAATTATTGGGGAACATAATACAGGGAGAGATTTAGCCATTAAGTCTGTGCCTCAGGGAAAGATGTTTTGGTTGACCTGGTCTCATCCTTAGTTACAGCTTTGTGTTGCAGTGCACCCCCAAGGTATCTTTTTAATATTTCCTTTTCCTAGTATTTTGCACGTGAATAGTTCTACTTTGGGGCAGGAAGAGTCATTACTCCTTAGACGAATAATATTATTATAGTCCCTGAAGACCTTGGCAGGTATCTCTTTTAGTGTTTGTTTTTCATTTTTCTCTGCAGAGATCTCTTATTTCTCTTGTTTGGATTCTATTGGAAGTGTTGATATATATCTCATTGCTCTTTCAGGTGTTATACTATAAATCTTAGTCTGTCTCTGTACCATATTCTTGAAAGAAAACACAGTTTCTTTGGACTTTCTATAACGAGGGGTGATTGAGCTGTCCTTGTATTCTCCCAAAGCACCTATTTTAAACTAGTGCCTTAAAAACACTTGCAATACTCTTTTGATTCTACCTCAGATGATAATGTAGAATTTTCGTCTATTTGGATACAGATTGTACTGGAACATCTCAAGGCAGAAATTCACCCATAACCAATTTCTGTGTTGCAGGTTTCTTATCTGTTTCTTCCACTCTCTTTCCGTCATCAAGCTCTCTTCTGTATTTCTTACACCACCAAGAAAGAAAAAAAAAAAAAATCTGCTTTGTTGCCTTGTAAGAATCATGTATCTAATAGAAGAACTTGATGATGTGGCATCATAGAAGAGTCAGAGAAAAAGCTTTTGATGCATCCTTTACTTTGAGCTTCATTTTTTCCCCCCATACAGTAATTTCATACTTCTTATACAGCAAGATATGTTGAGTGAGAAAAATAGGGCTCCTACCTGAAATTGTTCTCCATAAAATTCCTAGAGGCAATGCTGAAAAGTGTTGTCAAATCTTAAACCTCAAAAGAACAGTGTTTTGTGCCAGGAGGTGCTAGTCAGTTATGATGCCAAGTAAGAAAGGCAATCAGACTCTACAGAGTTTGTATCATTAAAGTATAATTTAAAATACTATTTGTTAGAGCTAGCACAATAATGAAAGAGAGAATAGTGTAGATAATCTTATGTCCCTTCAGATGCTGGGAACCCCAAGTTGTGCAGCACGAAACGTGCCTCCAACCAACCTGCAGCACATTGTGCAGGCCCCATCTGTAGAAAGGGGTACCCCATTTTGGTAATTCGAGCTATTATCGGATTTTCTTACAAGAAAATAGGTCTATTCATCATTTCTGCTGTCAAACAGAGAGGATGTTTGCATGAGAACTTCTTACCACACTTTTGGATAAAGGCAAGGTGATGCAGGAGGTGTAATTGCTGGAACCAAGGGGGAGTTGCCTGCAGGATCCTCTTCTACATTGAGCCCACTAAGGTTATCCCACGGGCAAGGGGTTTGTGCAGCACAACACCAGCCTGAAGGCTAAACTGTACATGCAGTGCAGCACCACACTGCACAGCACAGGTCTGGTCCTACTCAGGTTAACCGTTGTGTGGGTCACTAACTCTTCTATGTACAATGGTCTTCTGATCAGGATCACTACAAACCGTTATTTTTAGAAACTGTAAACAATTGTGTATGTTTGCTATCTTTCTTTCTAACAAAAAGGCTGAAGATCATATTGGTTTGGAAGATAAAATGTTCTTTCAAACATTGAGTGGCTCCCCCCAGGTGAGGGTTGAGGCACAGAAAAGAAGCAGTAAAAAGTCTTGGCCTTATCCTTTGCCTGTGGTGTTCTTGTTTGGTGAATAAAGGATTCAAGTCATTATATTGTCAATCTGTCAGCTTCTCTGTGCATGAAGGAAGGATTTCAAAACTGGCTAAATAGGATGTGAGCACTTAAGAAGATCAGGTTCTTTTGAAAATCCCAAACTAAATTCAAATGATCTTGATGGATGTCAACATTTTCTCCCTGCTTTTATCGGGGGGGGGGGGCGGGGAGGGGGGCAGGGAAGCTTTCTTCCTGCATATTTTTCTCTTTGATGGAACAAAATATCACTTTTGTAGATAAACTTTTGTGTTTGTCCAGCCCACAAGTTGCTTAACTATATTAACTGAAGGAAATTTACATTCTGAAATATGTCCATCTCACAACTAGACATGCCTGACCTACTTTGATGATGTGTTTCAGGAAGACAGCAGGCATTTTAATGGTGCAGTACTGTAATACATCTTCAGACTCAGAGTTTACAGTAGTTCATAAACTTGTTTCTTGATTACCATAATTCTATGTGTTGGGTTTGGGAAACTGGTTTAAATATACTGTAACTGGGTTATGATATAAGTATTAATAAAACACTAATGTTTAACTTGTTAGGTACCACTAGAGCTCAAGTGCTTTACAGAAAAACTAGGAATGGGAAGAGTCAGAGACCTTAGTGAAGGGGGAAAAAATCCAGTTTTAAACCCTTCCAAAAATTCTCGGTTTACTTTTTCCCTAGTGCCTGTTCAAATGGAATAGTTAAAGTTGAAAAAACAATTTGATTTGGACTTTTTTTTTTTTTTTCAAAATCACTTTTCTTAAGGAATAGCTTGGGAAAAAGATTGTCTCACTGCCACTATATAGTGTCAGTACATGTTCCCAGCCATCCTTTCGGGAAAGCTATTATAGGTAATAGATGCTGCTTCTGAATGAAGATGTGTTTGGCCAAATGCTGCCCTCAGCTATGTCAGTGGAACTGCCAATACAACAAAACCCATGAAATGAGTGATTTTCCAGTGGTATAACTGAAGGCAGATTTTGTCCTACTGTACTGAAGTACGTAGGCAGTTTAAAAAAAAACATGAAGTCTTTTGATCTGCTTATAACCTCTAGTAAAAGTACATGGAGTTGTCTGGCAGAATGAAGCTCTTCTGTAGAGTATTTCTGTGATCTCAGTTACTTGATAGCTGTCCAGCTGATTCATTAGTTCATTATCCTGTGTGCTATATTACTACATTACATACTGTAGCCCTGAGAATGTGTGCCCTCTTAACATTTAAAGGTATTTTAACCTAGAAATTTTTCCCCAGAGAGGATGCACTGAAGAACTGTAGTGACTAATAGTTAGGTGAAAAATTGTCCTGACAGGTTTATTTTTATGTTAAGTGATTAAAATTATGTTTGCTTTTTATATCATATTGACATGTTAAATTTACAGAAATTTGGGGAATTTATGGAAACGTCTACAAAAATTGTTTCTAATGTTTGCAGCAGGACAATTCGTCACTGACTTCCTTTTTTTCTATTAAGCTCTCAATAGTTCTCTCTTTCAAGAGTTAGATAGGAAGGTTTGGGTTGTGACGAGTCTTAAACTCTCAAGTAGAGTTCTTGTGCTGGAGCTGTACTATGTAGTCCACAGCAGGGCTGTGGAAATCCAAATCCATTCTGGTAATTCAAACTGTTGGCAGAAGAAATTACCTGAATACTCAAATAATTGCCCAGGTCAGCCCTGAAAACCATGGAACCTTTCTTACCTGTGAACCACTGCCGGAACTCCTCTCTCCTCTTGTGCTGGTGATATGTTTCTGTGGTTCTTTGCCAAAAGCCTTATAGATTTGAGAACATTGACTTTCCCTTTCTTGCATTCCTTGCTATTGTAGATTTCCATAATGTGTTTTGATGTATAACAAAATATTTAACAATGCTGATATTTATGGTAGTGCCTGGGTAAACATCACTGGGATGAAGTGGGAATCAATGTAGCATAGCTATTGTTTCAGGCTTTCTGCCTGCTTAGTCAATCATATTTGCATGCATCAGTCTTGCTTCTTGTTTTAAATATTTTCTTTGCGTCTGAAGCAGTCAGATGTTTTTCAAAAATCTAAATAAAGCTGCAAGGCTCTTTCACTGTCACTACACTTAGCAAATGCTGACCTTACATAAACTCATATCAGTTTCTATGTGTGATGGGCAAACCACAAACTGTCCTCAGTTTGGGTTTGTTTCAGATATTTGGCAAAGTACAAGTTGGAGTCCTCTGAAATCTAATGGAAAGAAAAACAAATGAAAACTTTCCTGTGTGAACTCTTGCATTCAGCTTCTGGTCTCACTGGGAAATAAGACAGCAGGAGTTTCCTTCATGGCATCAGGTTTTCTGGCATGCAAATTTTCAAATGTTCTAACAATTTAGAAGCTTAGTGAAGTATATTATTAAGTGAAGATAACAGCTCCTCTAACTGTATAAGGAAGTGTTTGGTTTTGTTGTTGTCTTTCAAATGCATCTATGTCCTTCTAAAAAAAATCTCCCAGAAATTATTCTTGCTGTCATTGAGCCATTATCTCAACTTACGAGAATGTGTTTGGGCTTTGTTTCTTTGTTTGTCTGAGTGTTTTGTTTTGTTTTGTTTTTTTGTTGAGGGTTTTGGGAGTTTTTTGTTGTCATTTTTTTGGGGGTTTTACAGTTAAAGAATTTAATAGATTTTTCAGGCTCAAGAGTCCCTTAGATCTAAAGTTTACTTGTAACTCTCACACCAAGTTTTTCTGGAACAGAAATCTTTGCACAAGTCACCTGCCAAGTATGGTATATTTCCATATGACCTGCATAGAATTCATCTGCCCTTAGAAGTTATTTTCATATGAATACAGTTCCTGTAAAATAGGACTGGGATAAAATAGGACAGATCTAGGGACTTGATATTATGAATGCATGCAAGCATGCCTAGATCCAGGTGGATATACCTTAGACATGCTTTCACAGCTTGGCTTATCTTTTTCAGCACAGATCAGTCTCCAGTTCATCTTTTACAGTGAAAAAAAAAAAAAACAACCAACAACTTCTTTGGCAATAAATATTTGGAAGCCATAGGATATTTTAAAAAATCTGACATCAATGGGTACTTTACCATTTCAGAATAAAAACATAATATTGACTTTTGGCCCTAATTCTGGCTAGTCACCCTTTTTCTTCCCATTCCTCTCATCAATATGCATTGTTTAAATCTGGATTTTATTGATTAAGGCCATTGTATAGCAACATGATCCAGACTGTGACATGAATAAGAAAGTGACTTGATTTCTGTTCTTGGCAATGGCTGTGAAATATTTTTCAACTCTATCTGTGATCATTTAATTTTAGGAGTTTTTAAAACTGAGCTATTTCTATGTCTAGACAGTACCCAACCCAAAAGGCACTAATCCCAGTGGGGATCCATCCAGCTAGCACTCCAGAAAACCAAATGCAACCCCAAGTAAAATAGGAAGATCTAAAAGAATGGCTCTGAGTGAGCGCTTCTTAGAAATGAGAATATTCATGATTTGAATTAATCTGAGTAGCTCACCATTGGGAAAAACAATTCTGAGATGCAGAACAATATCAGTAATATATTGAAAGTGGGCAGGAAAGAACCTGTGAGAAATCAGCAGGTCCTAATAGCTTTTAAAATGAATTTCTTTTTCCCCTGGAAATTCTTTATAGTGTCTACAAGCTGTAAATACCCACGAGCCTGTGGTGTTCTCCTGTTTGTTTATTTGGTGCAAACATGGTAGTTTCTGCTTTGCACCAACCATTATGCTGTTATTTCAGTAAATTTTCATTTTTTATCAGCCTCTTTCACTTTCCTGAGACAAAAGCTGTGCATTTGAATGCTATGGACCCCTCAGGAAATATTTGTTTGAGGAAGCTGGTCCATTTAAGTTACTCTGCTGAAGAAGGAAGCCTTTGCTACAAGGACAATATTCTATCTTAAACCAAATTAAATTCTTAAACAGACTAGCACATATTGCATAATGTCTATGCAGTAGTTTACACTATCTGAGAAAGATGATTGATAGCATAAATAATATTCTGCACTATTAAATCTTATACTGTAAAGTAGTTTTTGTGATACCTACTTTCATATATTTCTGTGATAATACAATAGTAGTAAAAATCTTATTTCGTGGGAGGGGGTTTAGCATACCTATTATATTTGAGAAATTTAACTTTAGCTCAGTTATTTCAGTAGATATCTCACCATCTGTCCATCCTTTTCCTTCTGTCAGTTCCCCCTCCAGCTCCCAATTTCAGGTGTAATTTTTCTGCGCAGGTCTTTATCTGCAGTGAGCATACTCACTCTGTAAGAATAACACATGAACAGTCACTTGTATTCCTGCTTGGGCTTCCAGTGAGGGCAGTACGTGCACTACAAACTTACATGGGGTGCAAGGATGCTTAGTGCACACAGAGACTTAGTCTGCTACAATCTCAATATGTGCAAAGTCTATTTTTTAACAGTTTGCAACTCGGTCAAAAATGCAGACTGATTTTTCAGAGGTACAACAGGGTGGACCTTTTATCGGCTACTCTCAGGCAAGAATCCACTACCCTACTTTTAAATGGTTAAACAGTAGGGCTTTAAAGGTATGCTTTGTCAAAATGTCAGATTTGAGATTTGACATTATAAAAATGTAATTTCCCCAGACTAATTTTTGAAATGGCTATTCTGACTGTCTTTTCCCCAAAAGCAATGGCTTGAGGCAGACATCCACCATAGATAACATCAGCTCAAGTAGTTACATTTTGGGAAAGTTTTTTTATAAGCAACTGAAAATGGCTTTGTTCAAAGGGAAAAGATGGGCTCTCTGAAAGGGGTAAGATGAACAACCTGCTTCTGAAAAAGAAATTACTTAACACACTGCAAGGTGTGCTTAATAACTAATTACATCATTAGCAGTTAAAACTCAAATAACTTAATCAGGATTCATATATATATCATTACAAATATTCTTTAATATGAGTAGATGGTTTGGAAAAAAACACTGTGCCAAGAGAACAATAAATAAATCATGTCAGAGTACGCTTTTTCATCCTTAGTCCATAAAAATCCCCTATTATTAATAAAAATCTTTATTGAACTGGTATACAAAACAGAGTAAAAACTGTGCTGTATCCAGCAGGACCATATTTACTCTGCTAGGCAAAACAAGGGTTAACTGTTCGTTGTTCTCATTCAGTTGCAGAAGGAAATGGTTCTTCACTAATTGGCAGATATTGGCTTGACAAAACAAGGCTGGACTGGAACACTAAACAGCACACATTAGGTAAGCAGTGAAATTAAGAGAAAATATATATCTGCTGATGATACAGATGTTACTCATTTGAAATCATAAGGTCAAAATTAAAAGTGACAGAAGCGGATGTATCTAAATTTCATTGGGTTCATCCGTATTTCTGGTGAATTCTGATCATTTGCAGAGAGAATCACAGAAATTGAAAATACTGCCTACATCGGCTTAGTGAATGGACTTTTCCATTTAGTTGTGCCTAAGGTTAGGTGTGTCTCTTATGTCCTAAATGTAAGGATATGAAAGTTAGAAAAAAAATGGAGGTTTGAGTGGGTGTCACCAGATTTCTTTCTAAAATAGCATGCAAAATAAAGTATAAGTAGTGGTTTTGCCTCAGACACGTGAAATGGCATTAGAGTCACATTGTATATGCTCCATTGCATGCAGACAAGGATTTCAGTATGAAAAAGAGCTGCGCAGTATAGTTAGCAGCCTCGCCATAGTCCAAAACATAATGTGTCAAGTTCTCTACCTTTGCTTTTAAAGTTTGTCTTCTGCAATACAAATAATAGAGTATTAACTGCCAGAAACAGAAAAGATCTCCCAGAAAACTATAAAAACTTCTGAGATTGTTACAAAAATATGAATTAAATTTAAGACATTAATGTTAAGACATAAAAGCATGGTATACTCCAGTATAAATGCGAAGGCAGATCATATAGAATCAAAAAAAGACTTTCTCCAGAGTTGTGTCCGGAGAAAAAACATATAATATGTTGTCTAAGACTAGAAACAGTAAATGTGCACTGGGATGATGCAAGATGAAGTATAAACATCAGCATGACATAAGGAAAAAGAAACACTTTGGTTCTGTTATTCTTTGTTCTTTGTTGGACGGATTTAGGTGAGGATACCAGAAGAGAAATCAGTTGTAGACTGCATAGTCAGCACCCCACATATCAAAAATCGTCCTCTGGACCTAGATTTAATGGTCAGGAGACTTCACTGCATGGTCATTCTGTCAGTCAAATGCAGGTCCTGCTGACACTGCAGGGGAGGTGAAACCCTTAGCTGTGTGAGTGTGAGCATTCAGGTTTATTCCAGCTGGCTGCAACTGGTAGAAGGCAAACATTGCTGCTAATGTTCTCAGGGCATTACACGATATGCTCGCTGAGATGAAACACAGGCAGGGACTATTTCACCTCAGTTTTCTCTGAGGAATTGTAAATTACCCTCATGAGATATTCAGTAACACACACAAGATGGGCTGTTTATCAGCCTGTTTCAGATGGGTTAGTGTAATGGTTTCTACAGAAATTCTCACTCCTTGTAATTTAAAATACAGGTCCTGGAGCACCAATATATGAGGTTTAGTGCAGCAGGCTTTAAGGAGGAAAGGAGTTTTGCCAGCTAGCAGAGGAAGGGGTAGAACCTCTCCCCTTTAAGGTGCAAGGTATAGGTAGACTATATTTCCACCAGCAACCTGACAGGAACTGCTGGGACAAGAAGTAAGGAAGAGGTGGGGATAGTGGTACAGAAGGAAGGGGGTCGTTCCTCTGGCTATATCTGTACAGAAGTTGAAAAAGCTTCAGTGTCCTTCATTACTTTGGTTTCCTCATTTGAGATTGTTTGGAAATTTCTTCCCCAGTCCTTCGCAGTCCTGTGCAGCCAGAATAAGAACGAAGCCTGATGATTTGTCATCTCACACATATCAGTCTTTCCTTTTTTACTGAATGCTTATCATCATTGTCTTTTACTATGACCGAGAAGAGATTACCAGTTGCCATTGTACTGATTGCTGTCCTTTCTGCACATGGGTAAGAGATTTGGCAAGTAGGAAGTTTCAGACAGGCAGGCATTCATGGAAGGGGTTTCAGCCCTCTGCTTGATGATGGCTGGAAGTGATTTTAGGCAGCAGGCAATAACAGAGGTGAGAATATACTGAGCTCCTAAGGTCATGTGAAAGGCATTGATTTTCAACCTTATCAGTGCCTCTTATGCGAAGGGAGAAAAGCAGAGTACAACCAACTGTCTGGCATCAAATTAAAAGGTGGGTATGCTGGTAGATCACGCCTGGAATAATCAAATGAAAATGATGATCTTCAAAAGTCTAGTTCAATGCACTACTGTAGTCTCAGTCAAGTCAGCAAAGATGTAGATTAATTCAGCCTCGCCTCTTGCTTTTTTTCTTGCTTAGTTTGAGACAGATTGTATTTATTGCATAGGCCAGCACTACACCAAACTACAGCAGGTTCATTCCTTAAATGTCAGTTGATTTTATGAGCTCACATTTAACAAAAGAAGATGCAGAGTGAGAAACTCACAGATATTTATGTGTAGACCAAATGTTTGTTGAATATTACAGAGGTAGAACAGGATATATAATATCTTTAAAAGTACTGTGTTGAGCTAAAGGGAGAAATAATAAAGGAGGCTACTGATCAGCTGTTGCTCCAGATTTAGGGAAAGAAAAAAGAACAGGTGGTGTTGGCAGCACACACACAAAGCCATGTACGCTTTCTTTGAGAGTAACAGCATGCAAGGCTTTGAGCCTATGCAGGCAAACTGAAGAAATTCCAAAAGTACATATGGGAGAGGACAGATACTTAGTGAACATGTATTATGGACACTTCCTTTATTGCTGTTGTCCCATCTATATCCAATATGTAGTTCTGTAGTTATCTGTTGGATTATTTTTTGTTGTTCATCAATCCACTATATAAATCATAAACCAAAACTGTAATAGTTTCTTTTGTGCAACAATCAGAAATCTGTCCCTTGTATGATGCTGGGAGAACTGTTCTGCCTATGCCATAAGATTTCAGTGGTGTTATTAAAAAAGGGCATTTACCTGAGTCTCTGAGTTCCTTTACGGGAGAAAGCCTTATCTTCCAGTCTATTTGTAACAGTAGACAGAAAATCATTTTTCTTCTGATACGACTTTGTGTCCAAGACTAAATTCCTGCTACAGCCGAAGTCATGCCTGCAGGGCAGAATTCTTATTACTGTCTTGGAGCAGCATTGACTTCCAGAATAGTTCTGCATTTCGGGCCTTGCTTAACATCATGGGTGCTCTAATACAGATCTGCTTTCGTGAAAGAGCTGCCTTAAGAACAATATTCCTACTGTTACGAAGATTTAATTCTGAGCATTTTCAGGAAAAACCCTATTTTTTTTCACTTTGTTAATAATTTTAGGGACGACTCCAGGGAAGACAGCAATCTCTTCACAACAGATATTAATTATCATTATAGGTTATTACTTAATGATGAGAAAGAGTGATGAAAGAGAATACATGTGTGTATAAAGACGAGGTAAACCCAGTGGAACCCAACAAAACAAATTTCAGTGTTGAGAGGAGATTACATTTCTCATTTGTAATATTCCTTTTATGATGAAACCTGACTCAAGGGCAGAATTTTTATAATTGCCATTGATGCTTAGATAAAATTTGAATTGTTCCTTTAAAAAATGCCCTTAATCCTCTACAAACTCTTAGTAGAACTCAGTTAAATGTTTTCTGATACAGTAGTATTTCACACAAGTATTGAAATAAGTGGGTGGCCTGTTTTCTCAGATTATATTATTTTCTCTTTAGTATTAGGAAATGGAAAGGACTATATTTTATCACCACATTATCATACTAGAACTTCTATATATGGTAAATTACAGAGTTTTTACAAAGACTACTGCTCTGTACCAACTCAAACTGGAATGCAGCTGTAGCATGAACAGTTCATTAAGCCAGGCATTTTGCACTAGTACAGAAAGAAGCCTTCAAAGATTTCTCCTACTCCTTAGATTAAATTGCCTGTCTCCTTCGTTGTGCAGTAGTGTTTCACGCAAAATACATAACACCTCTCCTACGCAAGGACACCACCACCTACATCATGGTAGATGAGTTGTCAGGTCCAGTATGCGCCATATGGTGTTAGCATACAGTCATGACAGGTCAGGCTTCAGCATTTCATGAGTGCTGGCAGAGGCGACATGGCCTTTTCCAGGTTTGCTTAGTAGCGAGTAGCTTGCTGCCGATCTGCTGCTGTTCTGGGCTGTTTGCCCAGAATTCCTCCCAAGAAATACTAATCCCTGACACAAGAGGAATCATCCTCTGCATGCCCCTCTGTGGAGACAGCAGCAGACTCAACTGCAAAATTGTGCTTGGTGCTTTCCTCTGCAGTGCTTTAAAGTAGACCTGCAAACTTGACAAAATGGCAATGTCTCTGAAGTACAATGGAAGCATCTGTCGAACTCGGGTCGCTGATCATGCTAACCAGCGATGTGTATAAGGAGTGAGAGAGGAAAGAGTAGAAAAGACCTGTAATATGTAAGACAGAGACTTGATATTCATTTTCTCACAGCAAAATTGTAATTTTTGTGCCACTGTTGATAAACTGTTGCTGTGCTTATTAAACATCAGCCACACAACAGCAAATGAAATTGATGCTGGTTTTTTTTTTTTTTTTTAAAGATGAAGAAAATGACTGGCTTTGGATCTATCCCACAACGATGACATGGCTGGGGTAGTTAGGTTTCCTGTGCTCTCATCAGAACTTCAGTTTCATATGTCTGCTCTTCAAGTCACTTGCTAGCTCAAAATAAAGTGAAAATTTTTACACAGAAGGCTTAGGTAGAATTAGCATTTAGAGCTATCTCTTCAGTGATATGGTTTTCATTAGTGTACTGTTTAGAATATAGGTAATGGAATGGTGGTTACGGTTAATTTTTACTGAAAGGGGAGTAAAGAAGAAAACCTTTACATCTGAAAAAGTGTTATAAAGGGAACTGAATATCCGAATTTGAATCTCCTCTTATCTGTGTATTGAGAAAAAAAAAAAAGGAATAAAAAAAAAAGAAGAGATGTTTGATTTAGATTTTTCTAGAGAATATGGTTAAAATTGCAGAATTATTTCCATTAACATTCCACTTTGAATACAGATAACAGCCAGTACAACATAATTTTGTATTTGTTATATAGAACATAAAGTACCAAAAGGAAATGGCTGAATTAATACTGGAAGAACTGAATTTATATCAAATGTACCATTATTGTCTGGTCTCCAGAAGTAATTAAAACTGGGAAATAGGATTGCAAATGAGCCTTTTGATGTGACATCAGCAAATCTACTGTAACCAAAGGATGATGGGCTGAACCATGCCTTTCACATAATCTGATTTAGAATGTGTTTTACAGCCACAATTTTACAGTGAAACTTACTTTTAAATAAATTTTAGTTTTTATGCAGTAGAATAGACTTATTTTACAGAAAGGCATCTATTATTCTCCACATGTCAATCAATGATAGCTTAAAAGTGACCTATAAAGTTGATTTTACATGAATAGGTATTTTGCATATTATGCAAGAAGAAAGAAAACAAATTGTGTAAGGTAATATATGAAACTACCTCAAGTATTTCTCCTCTGTTTCATGTGAAGGATCTTTTCATTAATAACACAAGGGATTTGGGAACATTGCATTTCTTCTAATCAGCTGGTGCTGAAGCGAGAAGAAATTCTCTAATGTTTTCTATTGAGGCTTACACAAATTATAGATAACACCTTAATATGCTGCTCTTCCTTTTTGGGGATACAGAACAGCTTATCCAAACAATGAAGAACGCTGCCTCCCAGCTGTGCTTCTGTTGTACACTTAGGAACTTTCTGCCCTGTACCTGCTGGTGACGACTAAAATGTATGCAGAGAATATTCCACACTACAGCAGGTGTTTTCACTTTTGGGGAGGTGGTAGGGATACTGCACATTTATATTTTAATACTTTATGTGATTGTGGAATTACGTATCATCATATTGCACACAGCCCATGGGGAAGAGTTAAGGTTATAGTTTCAACCCTAAATCTTGCATTTCCTGGCTAGTGAGCAGTTAATCTATAATATTACTTGCATTTTAATACTGTTGGGCTGATCCTGTCCCTATTCAAAGAAAACAGCAAACTCCTGCTGGTTTCAAAAGTTGAAACCTCTGTATGTAATACATATAATTGTATTTCATACCATACATAATGATTTCATGCTTTTCTAGGCTGTTCAAAGATGAGCTATTAAAAATTTTTCCTCTGTTTGTGTTTCGCGTGATATGTCATTTAATGAGGAAGCAGAGATTTAGCAACATTATTAAAGAACAAATTAAATGTCAATTAGCACTGACATTATAACGTCAGAATTTTAATCCACAACAGAATTTCAGTTCGGCATACTGATCCATGCTCACTTGCTTCTTATTCGTGATGTTAATATTTATCTTCAAGTTAAATACTAAATAAGGTAAACTTTTAGGGAAAATATTCTGTACATCATGGAAGAGTTTAGGGTCTCTGTAAGGTACGTTCTTTGAAAAGGTCAGATTTTGCAAGTATGGGCTCAACAGTATTTTTGATGTTATTGTCATAAATGCCCTAGATTTCCTAGGAAATTAAATAAAACCAACAGTTTCTCACCAACCCCCCTTAGGTGTGTATATATATATATATATATATATATATATATAAAAATCATTTGTATCTAGCCCATTTGGTGCTTATTTGTAGATTTTAATCTCTTTTTAAACTTCCAATTTGCCAATATTTCCGTTAAGGCAAAGTACCAGCATTAATATCAGCATCTGGCTGAAAGAGACAGAAAAATCCATGCTTTATCATAATAAATCAATTAAAAGAAATAATAGAAAAATATAACAGACTGTTTACAAATCATTAGCCCTAAGTTTACTGCTCTTTTAAACAAAAAAGCTAGACCTCGAAACACTGAATAGTAATTATGTATTTACAAAGACAAAAACTGTTTGTTGATATTTAATAATTGAATTGCAAACTGATGATTCTAATATTTGTGAATTTTTTTTCTGACTTTTTTGAAGTCTAAATTCCCTCCTGAAGATCTCAAAATGTCAGGCTCCTGCCTGTTCATTAATTAGTTACTTTAACTGTTTCATGAATGCAACAAAGAAAAAGAAATATTATTAGTTTAGCTTAAATGTCTAGATATACTTCATGGATACCATAATGTTCACATTCCTGTACTTAAACATATGCATAAGTAATTGGGCAAGAGAGTATCCAACAAACAAGAGTGTGTGTCTCTGTCAGTAAAGAAACTGGAACTATGAAAAACTGGAAAAAAAAACCCCTATAATTTCTCTTAAATGTTCAGGTAGGGAAATAGCACTTACTGATCTGATCTAACCCATATGATTCAATGGATAATTCCATGTTGAAGTACCACAGAATATGTTTCAAAATCTGCCAGCTATTGATAACTCTCCAGGAGTCATATTCCAAACAGACCAACCTGACTCTGTTTTAAATCAGCATAAAGCATTTTCTCTTCCATTATTTAAACCTGCTTTGGAATAAGCATTCTAGAAGGAGAGACAAAATAAGCAAAGCTCACTTTCCTAGGCCAAAAGGTAACCGCTGGCTTTCCTTATAAACACAATTTTACTTTCTAACATGTAGCTTTCTATGACCATGGAGATGTGGAGGAGGCTTTGACATACACATGGTTTATTTTTTCAATTTTTCAGTAAGTATCTCTTTTTAAAAGACTTCTTGCAGAAACACAAAGTATAAGTTTCCCTCATCTAAAGAGTATTTCACTGTGTTGATATCACCTCAGCACTTCCAATTTTCATAACTGCAGTTGTGGCACAAACTTGCATATTGTTTTTGGGCAGTATCAGGGAAATGCATTGAATCAATTAACAGATTAAGTTAAAACAGAGCTAATGTATTATGAAAAACAATTCCCTCAATCTTTATTATGACTTAAGATAAACAAGAAAGTCAAGTCAAGATTGCACAGTAGTTCTCTGTTAAGCATACAGACTAAGGTCTGGATTTGGAGAGTTTGGGGTGTGTAAAGATGAAACTGAATTGGACAGACAAAATGTTAAGTACCAAACCCACTCATTAAGCATTTCAGTACTTTAAAAAAAAATCTCAAGAGTCTATGTGGGTCCAGTTCTGGAAGACATCCAGTGGGACATAACTGAGTTAAAATAATAGGAATATTTACTTCATCTTTTGGCTGTCTACATTTAGCTTGCGATTAGAAAAAGCACCACACTGGGAGCTGACAAAGGAAATGTAGTATTGAGGTCTTATCAAGAGAGATATTTCTCACAGCATTTTATATATGGGACTCTGATCTAGAAATATGTCCCCAGAAACATGTTTTCCTTTTTTCACTAGCTTGCTCAGATTTTTGCTTGTTTGGTGTTTTGCTTAAAATACATCGATATTAATTTTGTTAAATATGTTTTACTCAGTTATTTTTTCATGCAAAAACATTTCAAAACTCAGTGTCTCTAGTGCTGGTATACCTGGGCAAACAACAGTGGTTTAGGTGACTTGAAATGCAGGTGTTTACCACAGCAAAGAATCAGTCTGAGAAACAAACTCACCACATTTACATCAGGATATGCTATGCTATGTTTGTTTAATTTAAGATCATTCTTAGTTATTTGAGATACAGATGTTAGTTTATTACAGTGTGTTATGAATGAGAAGACAGAACAAGAAAGTAATGAATATTAATCTTGTGTCTAACACAGATGCTACTACTTTGGCAAATATCTTTAAAGCTGGTAGCTAAAAACAAGTTTATATTTTGATAATCTTACTCCAAAGACAGATCAAGACATGTATATGGTATATATTAGGGACCAGCTGTACTGGGAATTAATTGTAGCTGATTGGTTGTGACTATGTCATGATCTGGCCTCCATTTCAAGTAAACCCCAATAATATGATGTTTTCTTACTGCTCCCTATTTCCAAGTAGTGAAATGGAATGAATTATATTTCTCAAGTGATGATAATTTAAAGATAGTTAAGATAGTAAACATTCATAAAGCATTTGGAAGAATTTCTATATTTTGAAATTATATATACAGATGAGTGAAGTGAACTAAGAGCTGAGCTTGTCACTATGTAATTGATATATATCTTTGTAATGAGTCTTTCATTTAGCAAATGAAAAATTACACTTCTTTATTTGGTGTAAGAGTTTAAGTGAATATTGTATCATAACTTGCAATTTTGATGTTATGGTCAATAACTTACATCATTTGTGACGAGTACTTCTATTCACACCGTTAAAAAATATGTATTTGTTGATCTGCATTCTGCTGTTATCGGCGGCAATGATCATAGCTCCAGATTATGCAATGAGCATAGTGCAGAAAGTCCCTCAGAAAGCAATGTAAGCCTTGTTATGATAAAGAGAGCTAGAGCTATTTTAATAATAGCAAATAAGTGAAAGAAAAACACAGATAATGAAAATGTTAATTCACTTAATTCAAGAAATATTTGACTGTAAGTCATGTGTTCATTCAACAGCTATGCCCATGCTTTGTGAGCACTCAATGAATCCAACCACATTTCTAGCAAAGAAGACAGAAGATGGCTTTTAGGTTAGCAAACTTAAGGTCAAGTCCTTCAACAATATGAGTGGCTGGTGTGTATTTTAAGTGGTTATTAGGGGGTGTTTTGCTTTTAACAAAGAGAAAAAGGGAGGAAGGGCTGAACATAAATCAACTTTTCTTTCATCTGTTATGAATGGTTATACAGAGACAAATAACATTTTTTACTTTCCCTGAGAGCGCTTGCATTCATAAGGAACCTAAATCTGTAACTCTAACATCTAAAATGTCTCCTTTATAATTTTTTATTCTTTCTAGCCAAGTACAATACTACTCATTTACCATTTTAAATTATATCTTATTATTTTATGAAAACAAAAATGTTTCCTTCTGGATTTTTGCTCCATTTCAATGGTTGACCTAGAGTTTCAAAAAGGTGACCTCCTCTCCTTTAATAAGTGTACTTTGGTATGTGTGAAAAATACTCAACATAACTAAGCTGTTCTGTTCGGTTCCCTAGGTACATTATTCTGCTTCTGCTTTGGGATAGTATAAATATAATATGTGGTGAACTAACTGGAAGTACTGTATTAATTGAAAACAATCCTGTATAAAATACATGCATTTTCTGTCTGCAGTCAAATAAGGGGAATGGTATTTCCTATGACTGTATTGAATTTCTTCAAAGGGTCATGCTTATGTTTAAACCTTACCACAAAACCATAGAATCCACACCTTCTCAGTTATATATAAAAACACTTCAGATATAACAAGTCCTGACTGAATATGTGCTTAGCTTTAAAAACAAAAACCTGTAAGAATGTAATTCTTATTAGGTACCAGATGCTTTTATTTTCTATGGAGACCAAAGTTTTCTTTTGTTCTTGTAATACGATCATCCTTAAAAGGATTATTTTTTCTTTTTGGAAAAAATACAAAACCTCAAATTTTCAGTGATTTGTCCAGAAATCTTTGGGTTTCTTATTATTATAGTATTCCTTAAAATACTTGCTCAATGTTTCTTATAAGGAAAAGAACTCCACAGTTTCAAGCTTTATTTTATTCTCATTTGGTGGAAATTGTTTTCTGTTTTAAATAAAGACCTATTTAAATGAGTTTAATGTCTCTCACAAGCCTGACTGATCAGTGGATGAAGTTAAAGAATCATCCTGCTCTTTTAGTTCTTCTGGTTGTTTTTCTGCTCTCTCAGTTTGCCAAGATAGTTCACCAAGTAGCTGCACAAATTCATGTCAGAGCTAGAGACAGTGTGATAGAAACAAAAGACCCACAGAAGGGCGAGCGGGATCTGCTTATGCTGCCTTAGACAATGCTGGGATTTATCATTTATCATACCAGCTCTGGCTGGGATTTGCAGAGCAACTCAAACCAGTCAAAAATTAAGGCTTATGAGCTCCTTTCCTCTTTGTGCTGATGCTAGGATGACGTGCCAAAATTAAGAACCATTTCGGAGAGCCGATCTGGCTAAAAACCCTCCCTACCAAAACCTTGCTACACAAACGTGCAAGTAAGAGAGCAGGCAACAGCCTGCTAAATAGCAGGTCTTTACAAAGTCCCACAAATAGCAAGGAGACAAACCTGAAAACTGCTAGTTTGCTTCAAAGAATAGATGGACTAGAATTCAAGGAAGTCAACACACATATTTTGTGTTTGGGCATGAATATGGCAGGGAAACCTGTAGCTCCTTATATCAACATCACAACTTTCATTGACTTTAAGGAAAAGGTTTTCACCTCAAATTACTTATTCTTCCACCAGTGTATCTCTCTGGGGAGTGTTACACAAGGAATATGCACAGAATTTTAAACTTGTTTTTAAACTCAGCAATATGATAAAAAATATGCACCTTGATCATATGAAAAATCTGTCTGGTTCATGCAAATTTTACAGTAGCACTTTAAAATTGACTGCTTTTCTGGGAAAGCGCACAGACTCCCCCCCAACACCACTCCCCAGTTTTCTTCAGATTTAATCACAGGGAATTAAAATGTCCTGAGAATTGTGTTAACATTATGAACTTCTAGTGTCAAGAGTTTTTCGAAGAGTGATATGACCTTATGGTTCCTGCTTGTTATTGCTATAGGTAAAAGCTGGGGGCATTTTACTGCTATTTTTGAACTGTACAGTATCATGGAGTGCAGCCCCAATATTTTTATTTCAATAGATATATATTACATGGAGAGACCCTAAAGGTAAAAAAGATTGAAATCAAATAATGGCCTAATACTCATCGGCATGCCTATCAGTAGACAGATAGGGTGTGTAATTTTTGTTACCTATGAATGGGATTTCAAATGCAGGGGAAGCCAACTTTCCTTTAATCGTGTTGTTCTTGTAGCCCACAGAGAAGGCTTCTGTCAGGCACCCAGGTGGGCACAGGTGATTTTAGCTGAGGAAGTTTCAACATTAAGAGCTGAATGCAGCTGTGAAATAAGGAATGATACAAGTTATATATACAGCAAATATGTTAGTTTGTATAAATTCCTCTTTGACAGGAAAATATCATGGGCAATGGAGAACTGAATATAAAGATATTTTTTAAAAAAACATAGTCTGTCTTACCTCATACATTCCTGCTATTTTTCCCATGCCAAAAGATCACAGTTCTGTTTCTTCAGAGAATAATTTGCACCTACCTATATTCTTGTTCCCGCTTTAAAAGTTCTTGTCATAAAAACATTGCCTGCTTAGTGTGTTACTTAAATATCCTCCATTGACTAATTCCCAGAAATGACAGACATAGAATCATAGAATCGTCAAGGTTGGAAAAGACCCTTAATATCATCGAGTCCAACCGTTAACCTAACACTGCCAAGTCCACCACTATACCATGTCCTCGAGCACCACAACTATCCGTTCTTTAAATACCTCCAGGGATGGAGACTCAACCACTTCCCTGGGCAGCCTGTTCCAATGCTTGACCATCCTTTTGGTGAAGAAGTTTTTCCTAATGTCTAACCTAAACCTCCCCTGGTGCAGCTTGAGGCCGTTTCCTCTCATCCTATCACTTGTTACTAGGGAGAAGAGAACGACCCCCACCTCGCTACAACCTCCTTTCAGGTAGGTGACCCCTCAGCCTCCTCTTCTCCAGACTAAACAACCCCAGTTCCCTCAGCCGCTCCTCATAAGACTTGTTCTCTAGACCCTTCACCAACTCCTTTGCCCTTCTTTGGACACGCTCCAGCACCTCAATGTCCTTCTTGTAGGGAGGGGCCCAAAACTGAACACAGGATTCAAGGTGCAGCCTCACCAGTGCCGAGTACAGGGGCACTATCACCTCCCTGGTCCTGCTGGCCACACTATTCCTGATACAGGCCAGGATGCCATTGGCCCTCTTGACCACCTGAGCACACTGCTGGCTCTTGTTCAGGCAGCTGTCAACCAAACATAGTAGCAACAAAACTCCTTCATGGCAACAGGTATTTATTCATGGCAGAGCTGATTACAGTGTGAAAGCAGAACTTCAGTGCCTTGTCCACCAGTATTTCTCCATACCTTTGTCAGCAAAGTCAAGAAAGAAGAGTCTAAAGTGACTCTATAGGTAAATGTAATCAGTTGTTTGCAGTTATCTTACAGGTTGACTTCTGAGAATGCATTATTCGCTTTATTTATGTCCAAACCCCTTATATGTTTTTCTCCAATTTGATGAATGCAGAGACTTGTAGATGAAGGAAACATCCTACACACTGCAAACAGTGCTGCAAAACCTCTTCTAGAAGGACTGAGACAGAAAAATACCTTTTTTTTTGTCATTGTTCTGCACATTTTTTGCAAAATATCACCAGAAAAATACTTTGAAACCTAAAATACATCAGAAGGTGTATCTACATTAGAGTTTTAGTTTGGATAAGAAATGAGATATTTTAAGCAAATCTCTTGATTGTCCTCATATACTTATACTTTGGTTCACATCTTGGGGCATTTGAATTGGATTCCTTTTTGATGAAACTAGACTGGAAGGTGTACTCCAGGAAGACTCCAGATGTACTCCACCTGTAAGCGAGCATTCAGTCTGTGCCATCAGATTAATCCTACTCCAAAATAAAACTTCCCCAAAATACATACATGGATGACAGGTCACCAACAGCAACATTTTTCTTCTATAAATGCACTCAGGTTATGCTGCTTGCAAAAATAGAATAGCCTCTGTACAGTAACAAGATACTGTACAATAACAAGATATCACTTTGTTCATGGCCTAGATTTATGCCCACAAAAAATGACATTGATTCATTGTCTAGCTAGGCCACCTCAGCTGCAATTGTAATTTTAATTGTATGGTAGACTTGCATTGCATGTTGCTGTTTGGGTAAATGGATCTAGGAATCCCTGCTGCATGAAGGTATTGCTTAACGTAGTTGTCAAGGATAGGCCGAAAGGCAATAGAAATAAACTTTGGAGCAAATGCGATTGCATTGGTCTCTCTTTCCTTTCTAACTTTCTTATTAGCACTAGCAAAGTTCTGAGTTTATTTAGTTTATTTATTTATTTATTTATTATTATTAGCAAAGTCATTAGCAAAGTTCTGAGTTTATTCAACTGTGCAAAATGGGAATTTCTGAGACACATAAGTACTGAGTTCTAGAAAAAGTTCAGATGAAATAACTGAATGAAATTTTATTTTATTTTGAATTTTTATTTATTGTTGTGCAGACTTTTATCCACTCTCTGTATAAGTCTGGCAGTCTGAGAAAAATAGTTTCTCATACAGGAAACAATGGTGTATATAGAAGATGTGATTTTTTTTCATGTGAGTGCTTTGTTTGCTCACTATAACTCTTACTTGCACTTAGGCATACTTGCAAGGTTGTCTCTACTCGCTTGGCAGCTTTGTCACTTTAGTATATTGAAATGGAGGCACAATAATGTTGACACAGTTATTCAGAAATCCTTAAAAAGATACTAGAACCAAGTCTCTGTTGGAGATTGTGCTTCCTTGTTCCCATAAACTGGATGTATGCTCTAAGAGAACTGCCCGTGCATCCAAGGAGAAAGGAAATACCTTGAAGAAGAGAAAAAGCATACTCTGAAAATAGCCTGTGCCTCAGACAGATTTATTGGATGGGATTACATTCACAACAAGTAGTACAAACAGGTTAATTTGCTTTTATCCGTAAGTCAGCTAACTGCATGTGAAGTAGGTAATCTGAGTTGAAGGAGACAAAAAATAGTGTTAATTAAATTTTTAATGGCTATCTCACCCCAGCTGAACTTCTCAACAGAGTTTGTTAACTTCACATGAGCAATACATGTGCTTTGAGGTTTACAAACAATTAGAGTGCTGGATATGGAACTAGTGAGATGAAATGTAGTGTATTAATGATCATATCAATTGGTAATTCAAAATTACTTACATTTCTATTTTTGCCCGATATTTGTAACCATATAATTAACTCAGAGTTTAAGGGATTCAAATAACTGGGAGGTGACATGGGAAAGCGAGTCTAGGAAATGAATTTAAAAAAATTCTTAATTAGTTTTTGTCATTAATTATTAACAATGAGATTTCAATAGATACAGCACCAAATTTTTTTTAAGGGTGAATTGATTAGTGTATCTTGATAATTTCTCTCTGAAGTCCTTTTTACTTTCCATGTGATGCAAAAGGCAATTTAACGCTTTTTGAATAACTAATTTTAAAATTAAGCAGCCTACTTCACCGTGATATCTCTTCTAAGAAGAAAAAGTTTTTTACTAAGAATCACAGTTGTCTTAAAGCTCAGTGCTACAATTATTTGATAGTCTCTAGGGCTTCTAAATTGTGATGCCACAACAAAAACACATGGCTATTTCTACGATATGTTACATGTAGGGCTTTTGCATGTGACTAAGAGGCACACACACACTCAGAAAGAGTGAGTATCTGAGAGCATTAGGAAAAGAGAAAGAAAGAGTGTGAGAGAGTATGTGCAAGAGAGCTTCACTTTCCTGTATAAGTAAAGTGAGGAGAACTACATCTGTCATTTTGTGTTGTGGTGAGTGATTCAAGGTCCCTGGTGTCAGGTTTGGACCTGCTTCCTTTCCTTCCTTTCTTCTTTTCTTCTACTTCTCTCTCTCTCTGTCTTGCTATGGTCAGACCCCATGTTTACATGAAACACTCACACTGGTTCTAACGGAGTCTTTTTAGATTTTAGTGTGTTGACAAAAAGGGAATCTTAACTTAAACGCTCTGTTTGGGGCATCAGAGCAGAGAATAAAAGATTGTTGTTAATCCTGGGCTGACTCAGGCGAGGGGTAGCTGGCTTCTTGTCCTGGGAACACAAGAATAAGAAATAAATTCTATGCACAATGGAACTAAAGAAATCTGAAATGGTTGAACTAGCACTAATGTTAGTTGTACTATCCTGTTCTTAAAAGAGAAGTTATGTACACATGGATAAGCCTGCTTTTTTTGTTTGTTTGTTGGATTGCTGTGTGACATAGGAATGAATTGGTTTTTTTTCTCTACCTTCACTATTTCTGGCTTCTGGGGAGCTGTCCATTACCCCATTTTTCACTGGAAATGAAAAACACATCTCACAAGGATCTTGCTTTTTCTGAGAGGAAAGTTATGTTTTCTGCTTCCCAGTGTTGACCAAAGAACAAGTCTGAAGCATCTAGACTTTGCCTTGGCCTTTGCAGCGGAGTGCTCTGCTAGGAATGTATTGCAGGAGCAAAGGTCTTGCTCACTCATTGCAATTTAAAGCTGCTACCACCTCTGCTAAAACAGCTTTAAAAACTGATGGAGTGAGGTTCTTGCAGATTTGTATGCTGTGCTTGATCAGCACTAAGACATAAAGTGTAAACTATAACAGAAGTTTTTCCCATGATGTGGTAGATGTATGTTCTTTGGCAGTTTCTGGGATGTCTAATAAGTGTAAGCTAGGACTCCAGCCTTTCAGCCTTACTGGCACTAACAGGATGTCTCCTCCTTAGCATTCATTTCTGTTGGACAGTATTGATGTCTGCAGGCATCCACTTCATCCAGTTTGGCTGCATCGGGCCAGAAGTATTTCAACTGCATGCGTGCACACACACACTTTGAAAGAGTAGGATAGCAGAAAGCTTATTTCCTCAGGCACAAGCTGAAAAGGAATGACTAGAAGCGAAGTCGAAACAACTTACATTAAGAAGATGATGCACATTTTTAACCAACTGTAGGCGGGATTTGGGAAAAGGTGGGCTAGTCCTTTCTTGGCATACAGGACTGTGCTGTACAGGAACAAGACCTTAATTGTACTGAATTCTCTGTTTCTTAAAATCAGAAGTGCCCCTAAGTGTAATGAATAGATTACCTAATTTTGATACTGACATTATGTTATAGAGGAAATGTACAATCTGTGACACTGTGCTGTGGCACAGATGTCCTTTGTTTTCAGTAAGCAGTATCTGTCTAAACTTTAGTGTTCTAAAAGGTTGAAATTTCTGTTCTGAACAAGAACATACAAACCCAATGCTTCTCAAAATTGTTGAGCTACCCTTAAAGACATCAGGGGTGTACAAATTGCCTCAGATTCCACCACTTGGTTGAAGAGTGCATTGCACAAAGTTGATTAGGGATGAAGGCAGTATTCTCTGGTTATGGAGGGTTCTGGGAAGATGCTGTGGTTGGGGATGAGTGTATTAATGGATTTTTTCTAATGCTGGAGTCTGTGTGCGTCTTTCTTGCACCTAGAGTACAATCCCACTGAGCTTGCCATTTTCGTGTATTTATTAGTATTTCCACACAAGATGTAGAAACAATAATTTTTATGGAATAAAGCTATTGCAAAAAGCTATTACAAAAGCTATGAAATTCAAGCTATCAGGATGGAAATTTATTGATGTTAGATAACTATATATGTTATTGATGTTGGATAACTATATATAACTATATATGTGATTATTGTATTTTCCATGAGCTCCACTAACTGTTGCCATGAAGATAGCTGGAATTGTTTCCTTTTAAGGAAAGGGTGAAAAAAAATTCCACAAATTACTAGAAAGATCTTCTCAGTTTTCAGAAAGATGTCATGTTACAGAACATTTTACTCCCCTCACTTGTCAGTTGAACACCTTCATGAGTATTGACTAAATTAATCTGCATCATTTCCTTCACCCCTGAAAAAAGCAAAGTAAATCAAATAATCAGAAGACTAATTTAGTTGGTTATCTGTTTGACAGCTGACATGCTGAAAAAGTCAGGTGCTTTCTCTGTCTACCTGAAGTGCATTTTTTTATCTGTCAAATACTTGCTGTCATGTGACGCTTACTTATCTGTGAATAAAAAATTTGTTACAGCAAATGTAATTCAGAAGATGCATCTTTAAACTACAGTGCACATTGCACAGAATGTGTCAGAGCTGAAATTCATTCCAATCATAAAGCCCCATGCTACTTCTTATCTATATTTGCTAAACATTTTTAAGCAGGCTGCTAAAAAATAGCTTTGGGGACATGGATTGGCTATGTTTTTCAAAACATAAAAAATAAACAAGGGTACAGCATGCATATACTATACACACCCCCCTGTTTCCTACCTTTTTTCATTGCTGTCAGAACCTCAGACTTGATGCAGTCATTCCATTTTATAATTACTGGCAATTTCTCAAAGAAATCAACACTTGGAAGCATCTATTTTCTACCTCCTCCCCATTTACAAAGAGACTGAATTTTTAAAAGCAACATAGAAGTAATTATTTCTTTTTTTTTGCAAGAAAGCAGTTTAAAATTACTTTTGGTAAAATTATTTTTCTACAACAATGGAACGGCTATTATATAAACATTGCCTACAGGAAGGACCAGCAACAGAGGATGTAAAACACTCCTTTGAGATATGCCATCATTGGAAAGGTGGTATATGAAAATGCTCAAGAAACTTGCACTATGAATAATTTACTGAGAATCAGATGTGGCATACAGTATCTTAAAAATCCATAAGTAACAGCAACCTTCTTCAGCACACCTTCTTGTGAGTTGTTTGGTTTTTTTCATAAACAGATTGCTCTAGAGAAAATAGCTTTCAAATATTAAAGTTCACATAGATATAACTTGAGGGAATATAAATCTACCTGTGCTTGTGCTAGACCCTTATCCCCAAATCATCTTTCTATTAAAATAAGAAAACTAAACTAACTGCCCACACCAAAAAGACTGTATTTGGCAGTAATTTAACAGTGACTGATGTTACACAGAACATTTAATTGTTTGGAGATAGATCAGAAGGGTATTTTGAGAAAGGGAAAAAAAATGAATTTCTTTGAAATATTCCATCTATAAAGAAAGAGAAGACTAATCTGAAAAGGCATAATGGAAAAAGTGGGCGTTGCAATAAAGTTTATTCAGGTGGAAATGGCATTTCCTGTAGTTCAAAACCAGAGGTAATGACTCCTGTACTCAGATTACCAAGGACAAAAATAGAGGTGTTTTGTATTTTTTTTTTGCTTAGTCCTTGGAGAAATGAAGCACTGTGCTACTACAGAGTGCAGATCTGGCCCAAAGAGGGCTTAAAGCAAAAACAATTGTACAAAACTATTCTTTTAAAGAGTGAAGAAGCTAATTCTGCAGTACTGCTCTGAGCCTTCTGTCAAATTGTCCCTTTATCATCCGATTCAGAGTCTGCTAATGCAAACAGGGGAAGCTAGCGCAGAGTCTTTGGCCTTCTGCAGCCTTGCACCTCTTACTGAGGCCACCTTACGGATGCCCTGGCAGGTAGCTCCATTGCTTGGATCTGCTGCAGACACTGTGCGGGTGGTTGTTGGAAGACAGCTATCTGAGAAATACCAGTCAGTAGAGGGACTTAGTTCTGCCCAGAAGTCAAATGTGAAAACGGGGGCTGAGCTATAAGGCAGCACAGCTGTCACTGTGAGCAGGGCAGCACCGCAGGGCTGCAAAGGAGTTGCAAATCCAACCTTTTTCTTGCCTGCTTACAGCCTCACCCTGAATGCCCTTAGCTACTTCTAAAATGCCTGTGACTGTGCTAGGGAAGGATGCTGTAACTGCTGCCACCATTCAGTAGTCTCACACTCGTAATATGAAGAAAATGCTTTACAGGAAGGCTCCTGTGCTCTACTGACAAAGGACTACAACTAGCTCTTAGGCATTCAAACTGCAGAAGGTGCTTTTTTTGCATATTTACAGCCCTACTGTATTACACATTAGGACTCTGACTATGTGGAATTTTTTTGCATGCATGAAAAAATCTTCCCTTCTTAGACATGATAATAACTCTTAAACATTACAGAAAGAGTAAAGAATGGAAAACTCCTCTCGATTTAATTTTCTTCCCCAGTTCCATACTTACACATGAAAAGCACAGTGCTGATTGATCATTAAGTTGGAGACTCAAATTAACAAGACACTTGCTGTTTCAGACTGATTGCTGTGATGTGGCAGAAATACATGTTATGTTGTAGCCAGTTCCAGGCACGCCATGCGGGCACAGTGGGGTTGCTGCAGGGTGTTGGGATGAGACTTATCCTTATGAGTGGCCTGGCTGGTAATTGAGACTCAGTGTGGAATTGTGGTCTTGTGACTGAGAGGTTGTGTAGGCAGGCTGTCCTTCAAATGAGGCTTCTAGGCACGCTTTTATCAAAACTGGCAAATCCCAAAAGGTGCATTCAGGGAGCCTGTTTCTTTTTTCATTTTCAAGTTTACTCCTTCTGTCACTCATAGATCTGTTGCCAGATTAAATTTAGCATACTTGCAGCTGTTAGCCTGCAGATTTTCCATGTATTATTCAAAATACAGACTAGATATTTCAGATGTTATTTTTTTCAAATATTTTAATATTGTTCTTTAAGAATTTACCAAAGAAAAATCAAATAATAAGGAGCTATATGATTAAGACCTATAAAGAAAAAAATCCGGGTAATTTACAAACTCAGAATCACCACCATTCACAAGACAAATATGGAACAAGCAAGTCTTTCAACCACAGCATGCATCCAAAGACCCTCACTTTAGTGAAATAAGCTTGCTTTAAAAAATCCTTTTTCGAGTATACGTAGCCCAAATAGACATGTCTGAACTCCAGACTTCTCTAAAACTAGAGCGCCTCTCTCTTTCCTTCATGGCATATGTAGAAGCAAAGCCCAAGCAGTTCTTCGAACAAGATTCTCATGGTGAAACACACTGTATTAATGTGAGCTCAGGTTTTTGATGTTTGCTATTCCTTCTTGTACTGTTGAATGCTGGAACCAGAAAACAACATGTAAGCAAAAAAGAAAGGAGTTAGTATTACTGTAATTTTAAAGATTCATCTATTCATTCTGTTTCCCTTACATTGATAGGTGGTGAGTTCCCCGCCCAGTCTAGAGAGATTGACTATATGACCTCCATTTTAAGTGTGATATAAGCAAAAGACATTATTTTGATTTCTGGTGATTCTGTTGAACAGATTATCCTATTTCACTCCTCCAGAGTGTGCATGCCTTCAGAGCCTCCTGTGATGCCAGGGAATGGCAGACCTGATTTTCATCAACTGCAAGAAGGCACTTATGCAGATGATTAACGATTCCCTGCTCCAGGAGTACCATTCACTGGTGGATGCACTTCACTAACTAACTTCAGATTTCTCTGGCAGCATGATCTGTAGCAAATTAGCATTTGTATTCAGTATGCAACCTTCACATTATATTCAGTCTAAAAGGAAAAGGTGGCTTGTTCCAAGCCTTAGCGGAAGTTGTTAGTTCTATTGCAGGTTCAGAGAAATTAGAAGGATTTGATTGCTGAGGGTAAAATCGAGGTTCTCTGTTCTTCCCATAACTTAACTAATGTTTATCCTTCTTATTACTCTGTACTATACCTTTTTGTTTTTTACCACTTTGAATATAATTATTTCCTTTTAAATCTCTATTTTTTTTTCTCTCACTGCCTCCTCTCTTTTTCCATTTACTATTTAAGCTGTCATAAATGTATGCAAAACATCCATTGAGATCCTAACTATTCGTCAAGTATACTAGCTAGTTCTTACACTACATCCACTGCATTTCTGCTGCTCCCTCAGTACCCTTGGGTGGATCTCATCCGGCCCCATAGACTTGTGTGTGTCTACGTGGTGTAGCAGGTCGCTAACCATTTCCCCTTGGATTATGGGGGCTTCATTCTGCTCCCCGTCCCTGTCTTCCAGCTCAGGGGGCTGGGTACCTAGAGAACAACTGATCTGACTATTAAAGACTGAGGCAAAGAAGGCATTAAGTACCTCAGCCTTTTCCTCGTCCTTTGTCACTGTGTTTCCCCCCACATCCAATAAAGGATGAAGATTCTCCTTAGCCCTCCTTTTGTTGCTGATGTATTTCTAGAAACATTTTTTGTTGTCTTTTATGGCAGTAGCCAGAATAAGTTCCAGCTGGGCTTTGGCCCTTCTAATTTTCTCCCTGCATAACCTCATGATATCCTTGTAGTCCTCCTGAGTTGCCTGCCCCTTCTTCCAAAGGTCATAAACTCTCCTTTTTTTCCCAAGTTCCAGCCAAGCTCTCTGTTCAGCCAGCCCAGTCTTCTCCCCTGCTGGCTTGTCTTTCAGCACATAGCGACAGCCTGCTCCTGTGCCTTCAAGCTTTCCTTCTTGAAGAATGCCCAGCCTTCCTGGACTCCTTTGCCCTTCAGGACTGCCTCCCAAGGGACTCTGTCAACCAGGCTCCTAAACCGGTCAAAGTCTGCCCTCCAAAAGTCCAAGGTGGCAATTCTGCTGACCCCCCTCCTTACTTCTCCAAGAACCAAAAACTCTGTGATTTCATGATTGCTATGCCCAAGGCGGCCTCCAACTGTCACATCACCCACAAGTCCTTCTCTGTTCACAAACAACAGGTCCAGCAGGGCGCCTTCCCTCGTTGGCTCACTCACCAGCTGTGTCAGGAAACTATCTTCCACACACTGCAGGCACCTTCTAGATTGTTTCCTCTCTGCTGTATTGTATTTCCAGCAGGCATCTGGTAAGTTGAAGTCCCCCACAAGAACAAGGGCTGGCAATTGTGAGACTTCTCCCAGCTGCTTATAGAATACTTTGTCTGCCTCTTCATCCTGGTTGGGTGGTCTATAACAGACTCCCACCATGATATCTGCCTTGCTGGCCTTCCGCCTGATTCTTACCCATAAACACTCAACCCTATCATCAACATAGTTAAGTGATGGTGACTTCTTTGATCATATAAGATTTATCTTCTTAGTCTGTTTTTAAGGTGATTATCAACAGTGTCCAAAGAAGTGGAGAAAGGGTATGTTATTATGTCTTTATTTAGGAACTTCAAAATTGTGAAGCAGAGAATAATGTATTGTGTATTTCCTTAGGGGAGAATCAAACATGGCATTGGGAAAACACTTTCAGAAGAGAAGTGAATAGACTTTGTATTTTAGTCAGTGGTCTTATAGAGTAAGGGAGAAAAAAATCATTGCATATGACAGAACTGAAACATGAAGAACACTGTTTTGAGAATGTAGTGTGAAAGGCAGGTGACATGTTAAGAAAATGGAGGCTGGTATACTAGTCCTGAAGTTTGGTGAGTATGCGGTCATTAGATGCTAGTGGCAACAGTTTCAGGAGAGCTTATAGGCTGAATGTCAAACTGAAGAGGTTTGTGAGGAAAGATCTTTTTCAGTCAGCAGAAAAAGGTATGCTTACTGACTCGGCATGCAAATTGTGTTTTGCTTTCTTTTCATCTCTTAGCAGAAATGAGGCTATTTTGTACTAACTTGAACTCTGAATATTTTGTGATAACAAATTACTTTGTGCCTACTTCTTAGGTATTGTTCCATTTCATACTTTTTTCTCTTTCTGAACGTTGAATAAAAGAGACAGTAACAATTACAAATGTAAGGTTCCAAACAACATAGATTAAGATTTTAATATTTATGACACATTCTAATGGGTCTGAATGTTTCTGTCATGTTCAATATGTGTTGGATCCAGTGACAGAAAAGTTTGTCATGATCTCATTTTATTTTATTGAGATGAAATACTTAAATTTTTATACAAAAATGACAGTTGGAGTGAGATAAACCAGGGAAAAATAACAAGACTTTGTATTGCAAATTAAGTTAAATGAGTAACACACCTATACACAGAAATCTAGAATTTTTGCAGTATTATTTTCCTTATGGTATTTGTAGGATTTTCCCCCAAAAGAAACATCCACTGGACACAGTGCTTTGTGAGCAGAGTTCAAGTTCTTCTAATATTTATGCAGAATTCAAAAGCAGCCAGGGGGCCTTGGGATCCCCTTATTTGAGATACCTTATTCATGAAAATTAAAAGTGGCTGTTTGGCCTAGGGCTTTTGAGAGCTCTTTAAAAAAAGGCATAAAAATTGAAGAGAAATTCCTTTCAAAGGCAGGCATTCATGCTTAATGCTAAACAGATACTCAGCATGCCAGATTTAATGCAAACACTAATAAGAATGCCAAAATCCAGGAACTGCACAGTATAAATGTCTCTACATAAAATAAAAAAAAAGAAGATAAATATTCATTTTAGTCCTTGTACTGGATGCAATAGGGAGAGAAGGAGATATAAGCATCAGCATCACTGTTTTCATAGGTGTGTGTAAGCACTGGACAAGGACCAAACTATTGAGTAGTTACTGTAGGAGTTATTCAGACTTCTGCACTCATTTCTGGTTAGCACAGGCGAGATGAGGGTGATCAGTGTGCCTGGAGAGAGGTGGACTTCAGTGTCATTCTGAACTGTCAGCAAGGACTGAACTCTGCTCTCTCATCTTTAGCAGTAACATCTGTCACTAGATGGGAACAAGCTGAGGTTTATGTAGCAGTGCTTTCCCACTAATGCAGCTGTAAGCTTTGCTCTGTCCCCTTTGCAGCTCATCTTTTTTTATCTTGTGTTTATACAAGCAATGCTCAGCACCTCTGATGTGTAGGATTAAACTCTTAAAGCTGGCAGATGATATTTGTAAAATATAACTTCCGCAAAGCAGGATATTTGGTCTGTGGCAAGCTTATCCCACCATCTTTAGTAAATTCATGTATATCTGCATAGGAACTTTCAGATGAATATGTCCATAGGGGTTATCTTCAGAGATAAGAGCAACTAACACAACCTCACATGTTCTGTATTTCAGAACAAACACAGAAATAATTCAATTAGTTAGTTGTGAGTGACAGTAGGAGTGAGAATTACCCTGTGCATGATCTGCACTTCATCCATAGCAGAAGAAAGCAAAGAGTAGCAAAGGATGCAGGAGAAACTCTTGGCATATTTGCTAAACAATAGTGTCAAAGGTGGAATATCACTTTTGATCTCTCTCCATTACTCTTTGTATTATTAATACTTAACAGTGACTGACATGCCTGAACCTTCTGAACTTGAAGTCCATAGATACCTTTGTTTCAATAACTGTATCTTTAGGTTTTATTTAGAAAATTTAATGTGATCTTTTTTGGAGGGGTGGGGTTCCAATCAGGTATGTTGTGCAGACTGTGTTTTATCCATTGCAGGTCATTTCTAATTAATGTGTTAACTTGAGAAAAAAAGAAAATAGAAAACAAACGAAATCCTTTTGGCCTGAAAATTGTAAAGCTTTGCTTACAGTGTTAATACAAATGGTCTTGGGTTCTGTCCAAACCCTGATGAAGCACTCCCATGGACTCAAGTCAGAGCATACAGAATGTTTATTACCTAACATTTTATCTGCAAATTTATTTGAGAAATAGCAGTGATTTTTAAACAGAAAACTAAAAAAGGGGAAGATTCTAAGTAATTACAATCTAATTTTGCAAATTCCCACTATCTTGCAGTCCTGTCAAGTAGATTTTAAAGAGGTAGCAGTTCACATTAAAGAAGTGCATTATTTGGTCACACAACTGCCAGTAAGGAAAGAATTTACCACTGACGGGACAACTGATGGTCACAGTAACATTATCATTGAATGTTCTTAAAGTTAATTCACAACCAAATAAAGTTATCTGGGAGGGGGAGGAGTAAAAGATGATTAGATGCAAAGAAGAGTGAAGTCCTGCAAGGTAAAGAGAATTTGATTTAATTTGTTTTGGAATTTTTTTGAAACTGATGGTGTTATATCCCTGAGGATATATCCCTCCTAAAGGAAGGAGAAATGATGGAATTAAAATTCTACCTCACAGACTTAGTGCAGTTTCAGTTCATATCTCAGAAAGATTGATTTCAGCATTCACATACATTCTTATTGTTAGTATCCAAATAAAAACCTCCACAAATGGAATTACCAGTGTAGCTCCTGACAGAGTAAACTATGTGTTTTTGGCTCGTAGTCACTCCTAGCTGTTTTTTGACTTCTTTTTAAAAAGTTGCCTGCTGGAGAACTACACTAGCAGTGTAATTAAGAGCCCAGCAGTAAAAGCTATAATATCTGAATACAAACGGTTCCAGAAAAATGGCTTCTGGAGCAAGACTAAAGTGCACATACCCCTGTATACTTTGTTTAAAAAAATGTGGCTATTTTCCCCTTCAAATAACAAAAACAGTATAGCTTTTCTTTTTGTAGTTGATAAAACTGATCAGATATAGCAATTATTTTTCTATCTGCAGATTGTATTAATTTCAAATTTGATATTAGCAGCATTTAATTAATGAGAGGTTTAAATTTAGCATAGCATATAGTTATGCCAGTAATAGGACAATTGTCACTACATTAACCACACTTGGCTCACCACAGGGTCTGTATGCAGGAAGAGGACATTGTGTTCTGTTAGCCTCAAAAATCAACATCTTTATCCAAAACACCGCTGTTATTAAGCTAATAACCTTGAATATCTGCAGATGACTGATTTAGTTATCCAGCTCCAGGGTCAAGACCAGCATGTTTGAAAGTAACTTTATTATCTCTTGTGTTCCTTAGTCCATACCTTTCTAGCGATAGCATAAGCAAACTGGATGGGATTCAGAAAATGAGTTTCAGCTGAAAATTCTGGCCAGTAAATTCTCTGGGAAAATCTAACACCTCTGAAGAGGCTAGCGTCCCTACAAACGAGTAGGAGCTGGGTGTATATGCTGCTGGGTGATGATTGCCTTGTGTTTTTCACAGAATTTCCAAGTGGCTGGAGAATTCAGTCAGAAAATCATCTTGGAGGGTTTCAAATTCACAGCCTAATTTCCACCCTGTTGGCAAGATTGAGTAAGAGCAGAGTACTGACTGAGGTCCAGATCTTGCAAAAGTGCTAAGAGTGTGTTTAATTTTATGCACCGTTAGAGTCCTAAAGTTTTCAGTTCCTTTACATATAGTTCTTCCTTTTTGCCATATACGAAATTCATTTTACAGCAAATATTTCTTCTCTTTTCTTGGACAACTTGTTGCTCCCATCTTATTCCTCTAAAGCTGTCCATGCTCTCTCTCTCTGAATATCCACCGCTGCGTCTGTCCTTATTTTACTTTGTATAATTCCCTGGAATGTGACTGGGTTAAATTCAGTTTCTGAAAAGGAAGAAATTAAACCCATAAAATAATATTAGCAATCATGGATATTGGGAAGCTCTGTGATAAAATAATCTGTACCTCTACATAATTTGAAGTATGGAAAACTCTTTAAAGGTGTGTGGATAAGCTTGTTCAATGTAAACAGTTTCAGAAAAAAAGTATCAAAAGCTGTCATTATGATGTTGAAATTACCCATGCTTCTCGAAAGGGAATGTTTTCTTTTATATGTATAACATGAATGTCTCATCTTTATTCTTCCCCTTATGTATAAAAAATGCCTAGAAAGACTATTTTAAAGACAAATTAAGTTCCACATAGGTGGTAGGGATAATTACTTGCTGATTTATATTTGATATGCTTCCTGAAGCTAATACTCAGCAGGTGTCTTGCTTGCATTTGAGAAAACGACACAGTGTAAGGACATGTGTAAATCCTGTGTCAACAGCAATTATTCATAACTAGGTCAGGCTATTAAAGACATCTAAGGAGACTTTCATGTAGCTTTTAATTTTAAACTAAGTTATCTTAAAAAATCCTAATTGCCCCATTCACACACATACAAAATTCACAAAATTATTAATTTATGAAAACATCTAATTTCCCTATTTAAAACTTGACATTTAGCCTATGTAATTAAAATCTTGTGAACTATTCTGATTAATTCATTCATTAACATATGCATTAGAAGAGAGCTGAAAATATTTCTAATTAATTTGTGTATCAAATATAGTAGAAAACACTGTAAATACTGCAGCATGTAAATACTGCAGCATGTCTACTTTATCGTCTATGGGCAATCATTTCCTTTACTCTTCTTTTTAGAATAAGTTCTCTTCCTATGCCATTTCCTTTGCTAAACAGAGGTACAGGTAGTGGCTGAGAATTATTTACAGATGATCCTTGATTCTCGTGGTGAATTTCAGAGAAGTCCCTAGCTCTATTTTGAGCTGCACGAGACTTAAAGGTAAGTATATAACACCATTTTTTTCCTCTTTCCTTCTTTTTTTTTATCATTACAGACATCACTTTTGTCTGGTTGTCATGAGTGTGAGTTTTCACAGTGGAAACAAGCTAGCCATCATTTTTTGTTGTCTTTTAAGCTCTTACCACTCTCTCTCTGCACAGGTAAAGCCACAATTTAAAAAATTTTACTAACATGCTTAATTCCCTCCATAGCATCAGCATCAGACATTTACTTAATCATCAGGATATTCAGTATTTGTACATGCAAAGAGGCTTCTCATAAGCAATTGACTGTAGCTTCAGGACTGCAGTATACATTAAAAAAAAAAATTAAAATCCCTATATGTTTGTTTTTCCAAAATGTCCCAAATTTATTGGTTCCTGTTTAACATCTTTTACCAACAATTATTCCCTCTTGCCCTTTCACCGTCTGTGTAGCGGAGCTGAGCTCTCCTCAGTCTTCCCTCCAGCTGTCTCCAGCTCAGAACTGATCTTTCATCTGTATTTCCACTCTGCTAGACTGCTCTCTTTTCACCTCTCTGATGATAGACATTTCTGCTCTTGAAGCCTTTGCTTACAAGTTTCTCTATCTAGCTTATAACTCACTGTGCAAATTATTTGTGGTCCAGTATGTCATTGTAAGAACCTAATATACGGCTCTGTAAGTGCTTGTCTTGTGTTAATAAACATGTCATCATGAATGTTGTTCAATGTCATCTCTTTATTTTTTATACTGTTCCTAATGCTTAGGTTTTCTATTAACTAATTTAGTTGTACTTTCACTTCCTTCTTCAGTTATACTTGCAATACAAAAGGCATGCTAAAAACGATACCCAGTATGAAGAGAAAAAAGCGGAAATAAAACTTGGGGATTTTTTTATCATTTAAACTCTGGTAAGATACTTAAAAAGATCATCAGAAGATTAGTTTTGAAATAATAAGCTTCTTACACTATTTTAGCTAGAGAGGCTACAAAAACTGTGTGCAAAAGAAAATAGAATGATTAAGGAGACTCATTGAACATTATGTCATATTCATATCCTGTGTTACTTAATTCTGGAGATGGAAGGACATGGTTGCCTCAATCAGTTATGTTTGCATTTATTTAAATAAACCTGCTAAACAGCAGGTGGGTGAGACCCACTGTTTTTGAAATATAGTGAGCAAGAAGTGATGTGTTGAAAATGTTTGTGGCTTAGTCTGACAGCTACACTGATTTAGAGTCTGATCTTGTGTTACGACCTCAAGTAAAACTATGGATGTCAATGGGAGTCTTATTTCTCTAAGAACTGCAATATCTGACTCTCAGCTATATGGTAAAATTATATTGTATTCTAGCTCCATCAATATTAATACTTAAGATTTGTACATTTCAGAGCAGCTCTGTGCCTGTATTTGCTAAAAAAGACTTTTCAGAAAATAAGTCTTTTTGCTCTTGCACTTGTAAGAAAACAATAAGTTTTATGGTCTTCAGCTGAACAAATTCTAGAATGGGAAATTGAAGGGGAGAATGCATAAATAAATAAAATAAACACTCCTGTTCATTGCACAATACTTGAGGAATTGCTGCCTCCATCTTTATGGTCTGAGTCATGGCAATTTCAGAGGAAAATGGGAGATGTCTGCACTGAGATTCTCCATCTTTCAGCATAAAATTTTTGGATAAAAGCACCAAATCACACTGCAATTAGAGATCTACTGTAATTGCAGCTTGATTTGTTAACAATTATTGGAAATTAAAGTAAATACAAAAATTTATGAAAGATAGAAACTAAAGGATGTTCAAAAGGGCACATCTTCAGTTCTTTACTCCTACTACCAGTGTACTCAGACACACACAAAGGCAGACACAGACACACAGACACACAAGCAGAAATCAACTTATACTGTGTTCTTATATTGAAGACAAAATGGATTAAAGAAACTAGCAGCTGAGGTGTGCTTATTCAGCTGCCTTAGAACAGCCAGAGGCCCTGCCAATCTGCAGTTATGACATGGATATTAATTTACCTTCCAGCCGTTTTCCATAAAGAGATTTACTGTGGTTTGCAAATAACAATGTTTCTGTCTTCAGAGTGTGAGTTCTGAAACAGCACATGTATGTACATATGATTAAAATTCTATTCTGTTTTAGTTCTTATATTTTTCAATTACTTTTTCAAAGCCACAATTTAAAAGTGTGTGTCATTGAACAAAAGTTTTGCAAAAATAACTACTTTTTGCGTTTTTGCACTTGTCTGAGAATATTTCTTTATATTCATTGCTTTTGAATAATAAGCTGTATGCATCCACTGAAAGAGAAAAGCCTTTAGAAACAAAAATATACATTACACTCAATGTATGTAATGACATTGCAGAAGATCATTATGTAAGCACAACGCACTTTCTCATGGATCCTAACTCACAAGCAAATTAAATAAATAGATCAGTTCTGGCATTTACATGGGTCATACACCAAAAAATAATTTTTATCTTAAATGACAGCCCACATTAAATTGTCTAAAACCTTAACTTTACATAATACAACGGTGTATAGTACAGGAGTATTACGTTCATCCATGTGGATACTAGCGGAGCAGAGCAATCTGTTTTGTTTTCTATACATAGCCACTTTCTTTCCAATGACTAAATATTTGTGACCACAGAGAATGGAAAATATAAGAATATACTTCAAATGTTATGGAACACATATAACTGAACATTGTGACGTGTGCATATAAACAACATGTACAACACTCCTATGGGGAAATGTAAGGAACAAATAATATTATGTGACAAAAGAAATTTGTATAGTTCAGCCAAAGACACATGGGAGAAGTTACATATTTCCTTAACGACCAACTTGAGGCTGATTACGTGTTTTCCTGGGGAAATCTCTCAACAATATTTTATTCTAGGATGTTGATGCAAAATTTAACATGAAAATGGCTCTTTCTGTGGCTGCAAGGTATTTATTACCCCAGTTCCTCTTCTTTTGTTGCTATTGTGAATCGCATATATCTCTCTTAAATTTCATATTTGTTGTGCATACTCTTGGCTTTGTTCTGGGAGCACTAGACATGGAATGGATTTAAAGTAGTGGGCCATAACATTGATTAATAGCAGTATACAACCTCTGATCTTGCATAAATGACAGTTAGATGGGTCTATTGTAGTGATACATACTCCCCAAAGAAAAGGAGATTTTTGCTGGGTTGATTAATAATGTGCATCAACTATTAAAACAAAACTGGTCAGAAATAATTAATGATAATGAAAAATATTGTGACTCAAAAAATAAAAATCAAGAGAATAATATCCTTTTTCACACCTGTTAGGCACAGCTATAATAGAAGTTGAAACAAAAGCCTATGTATGGCCTGTTATTTATAGAAGCTCAACATATTTCTGTGCTGAAAAATAAAAAAGCTGCAATAATGCTGACAAAAGTTTACCTTTCCTCTACACATAGTTATTTAAATAACTGAGTTCTGACATGGACCATGGCTTCCCTCCATCTTCCCTATTCTTTGACCCACAGCTTTCTTCCATCAGCAGTTAGCTGAGACTGTTTAGAGATGTTTTTCAGGAACATGAAAAGAAAGAAAAAGGAAATGCTAAGTGGAGGGCATTGAATTGAAAAATGTGTCTTTTTGGACAAAGAATAATCACTGTGTGTGTATATATATGTGTGTGTGCCTATATATATATATACATATATGTACACATATATATACACACACCTTAATCTCAGTTCAGTTTAAGTACACTTGGAACTATGATGATTTTAAAGAGGGGCTATTTTTGCACTAAAAGAGAAATTGTTCTTAATTTCCATTGGTGAAAGATGATCTATGAACAGGACTTTTCCCTACAGATTTCAGTAGCCGGAGACTAGCTACCTTCAATTCCTTTGATTTTACCTACTGGTCCCCATCTCATAATCTTTGCTCCTTAACTCTCATTGTCTCCACTCTTCCTTCTTAAGGCAGTCACTTGGAATAATTAAAATAGAATATATACAAGATTCTGTAACTCTTCAAATGTTCTTTCCATACTATTTCACTATATTTTTATTCTGAATGTGTTTACCAAGGTATTCTTATGATTGCCTGGCTGTTTCTGTGCTCTTACACATAAATTAGTAGTTTAGAGTCACTGAACTTCATTGTAACTTATACAGTACCTCAGTGTGAATGACTAAATGAAGAGCTCATTTACAAAGCTAAGTGCAATTTTGATCTTTGCCTGGCCTGACTTCACTTCCTGCATATGTAAGGCAGTATGTTTTCACTTTTCCTGGTACAGAATATCATCATTCTCCTGTTCTTAGACTGGGTCTTCCCAAGAGTGCTCGTGACAGATCCAGCAGGACTCAGCATCTGAGATTCTGCACTTTGGAAATCTTTGGCAATGATTGCATTCTTAAAGTAAAAATATTTTTTGTTAACCGTGCAAACTGAATGTTTGATAAAAGTCGCTCTACATGGTGTATAATCCAATTATTCTTCTGAATGGGACACAGGTAAATCAGTATTCTTCCAGATATTACTCTAATCTTCCTTTACAGGTTCAAAACTCTTGCTTTCTCTGTGTGTGTGTGTATGTGTGTGTTTGTGTTTGCACATGAGAGAGAAGAGAGACAAAGGGAAGCATAAATCAGTCACTCAATGTCCTGTTTGTCATGGTGACTGTAAGCAGATACTGGAGAACATATGACAATACAGAAACATGGTGAAACTTACCCCAAATACTGTGCTAGTTCCTTTGAATCCGGGGTCTAGAGTTGTAATTTGTATCGCTATATTTAACAGAAACCTTTCTTCTGTGAATGTCTCTGAACATTTTCTGAACCTATTTATGTTTCAGGCCTCCATAATTTCCTGTGGAGATCAGAAAGTTCTGTATTATATGCTACGTGAAAAGTATCTCCTGTTTGTTTTAAACCCAGTGCCTAATAATTTCTTTGGCTACACTTTGCTTCCAGTGGTATTGAAAAATTATGAAGAATTATTCGCCTTAAGCTCTTCATGTGGTTCTTGATTTTGTTATGTCCATCATCATTATTGAGGATACAAAAGTATAGTAGATTTAAAAGAGTACCAGTGCTTCTCTTTTGCTAATTGCTCCTCTTTAGTTTGTACCAGCATCTGTTTCCTCTTCTTCACCATCACAACACGGCATACTGCAAACTCATCATAATCATGCAAACTCATCATAATCCTATCAATGGGCACTGTTAAATCCTAAGAGTCTTTCCTTTCCCTACCACAAGATCTTGGTAGGTCTTGTAGAAAAGAGGCTCCTACATAAAGAATCTTATTTCCATGGATTCTATCCATAAAATTTCCCCTGAATCATCTGCTTCATTTGGTCTTGTCCATTTTCACTTCAAAACACTTCATAGGGCTGTACTTAGCCTACATCACAATCTCACTGTAAACTACTTAGTATATGACCTCTGCACATTTCTATGAAACTGTGTGATAAAACCCAATACTATGCTACATGCATAGTACTGTTAAAAGAGTTTAATGCATGACTTGTCTTGATACTTTACCTGAAGTACTGGTTCCTTATTTGCAAAAGTGCATGTTTTCCTTAGGCTAATAGCTTATATGTTAATATTTCTAGATTGCTTTTGTGGTGAGCCTAACAGATACTTATGGCTAGTCATGTAGAACAAATATCACAGTAAAGTGGCATGAAATACATATGTGTATTGTGAAGTCATGTTTGTCAGTGTGCTGATGGGTAAAACAACATTTTTCAGCAGAACTTCAGACACATAGAGAAATGTATGCATGAAGTCTTTTAGTCATAAACATATCATCCTAGTGTGCAAAATTTAATATGTAGTTCATAAGTAAACACAAACTTATTTTTTCTCTTGAAATATAAAATACTGTTCAAAAACCTAAATAGCTTCCTTGGGTAACTTGGAATTTAAATGAAAGTTTTATCAAAGGGTTGGCAGAATATATTTAAAAATATCTGCTCAGAGACCTCAGGAAATTACTTTTTCCTATGGCTCTGATTAAATATTTCATGGCAGTACATGCTTATTTATTTGCACTTGCTATGTCAAGATAAAAAACTCAAACAAACAAACCCCTCTTTTTATGGTAAATGCACTTATTTTGAATACTGTCCCCGTCAAAACCAGAAGACCTGACCTAGGCAGACTGCTGAGTCTATAGGGTGAATATTGTCTAATGCTGAAAATGAACACACAGGAACATTCCTCACTGACAACTTCTGGAGCTGGTTTGTTAATTTAACACTTGAAGAAACGCATCAAAGACCACAGGCAATTTGTTGTACTGAAAGTAAGGGGAAGCACATCTAACTTTAGAGCATCACATTGCTAGAGAATCAATGGTAGATAACACAAGCTGCTGTCTTTTCTATTTTTAAAATGAACAATATCTTGATAAGTTTAAACCCCTTCCTTTTTCTGGAATAACTGTTGTGATATTTGTCTTGATTTCCTGTAATTAAACATTGATAAACAAAACTGTCCACAGGCTTAGGTCCATTCTAGCAGTCATTGTGTGACTATCATGGTCAGCATCCCCTTTTTCACATCCTTTTTCCACCCCAGCTTTACAAGCTCATGTTGTCTTCTTTCTTTTCACCCCCCCCACCCCCAACACTCCTGCAACCTAGAGTAAAAAAAAAAAAAAAAAAAATATATATATATATATATATATACAGCAGCTTGTTTTGTTTCTTTGAAAGTTTTTTACTTGGTTCATGAAACATTTTATTTGTTTGGATTCAGAGCTATTCCTTCCTCAGATGTAATATGAAAGGGTACACATCTCCAACCCTTGCTTCTAGGATGTCCTGACTGATTCAGTCTTTTTCCTTTTTGAGCATCTCAGAGAAGCTCTCTCCTAGCTTTGTGTTCAAATAGCAAGCTCATTACTGTGAAGCAGCCGCTTTTTCTGCCGTTCCAAGCAACTAATTTTGTATAAGCTACAGCAGAACATCCTGGCAAAGGATCTGCTTGATAAGGCATGTATTCCAACAAATAGATAATGAATCTTTACACTTTTTCTTTGACATCAGAAAACGTTGGCAAGTTTTATTATTATTTGTTTTAAATGTCTGCTCCTTAACAGTCTTTAGTCTGGAGATTTTTTTTTTCCATATGCCTGAGGCATAACACAGCAAAAATATTTTTGTCTTGAAGAAAACTAGAAATTAAACCTTCATCCATCTGGTGATTAAAGGCCATGGTAGAATCTGCGCAAATTCCATGAAAAAATGAGCTCAAAATGTCAAGTTTTCTTCAATTTTCTGAAAGACACAAATCTCATTTGTTATGTTGTTGCTAGTTGTTGTCATTTTTGTTATGATTGTGATTCTAACATATATTGGCCTCTATGTTGTACAGCCATATGTTGAAAGACAGACTGCCTCAAGGATCTTTAAATACATTGTCTGATGCTATTGACAAGTAAATAATTGTATGCCTTTTTATGAATCTACGTGGAATCTCTACTTTTCATAACTCTTCTTATATTGGGACCAGTTCTAGCTATTAGGGTAGGTGGGATTACCAATTACAGCTTCACTCTGTTAACTTCCTAAATCCTCAAAAAAATACTAAGAGAAAGCGGTTATTCACCCTTGCCAATTTTAACAGGAAACAATTATTGATGGTAAATAATAAATGTTTCACATTTGCAGTTTTTTGGCACGTGCAGCTTCCTGGTAGTTTAAAGGCATTCTCTGCCTGCCTTTAAGTATACAAGCAAGCGGTTTCTCCAAAGTGTTTGAGATCTGGAAGCATGAAGAAGTTAGGTCTGAACACTGATCTTGTACTACTCACTCTAGAGCAGTACAGAGCTCTGCATGTTCACAAAGACAGACCCATGTGATGTGATGGCTGATACAGTCATGGGTTATAGAAATAGTATAGAAGTTGGCAGAATAAATTGAAATTTTGCCTTTGAAACTTGTATAAATATTATCAATTTTCAGCAAATTAATTTGCTCTTCATCCAGTGGAATTCATATGCATTTCTACGTTATTATCCACAAATAACAATTTCTCTTTTAGCTTACATTTTTGGGACCTTACTAAGTATTTATGAAATTTGTCCTCTTTTTTCAGATGATAGTTAAATGTTTTCTAAATCTTTGTAGCTGGTGATTAAAGAAAACAAATGTCATGAATGGAATATTAAACCTCAAAACAGTGATAAACAGTAAAACTATGCATACTGCTACTAAACACCACAGATAATTAGAAAAAAAATATTTATTTATTGTCCTTCTTTATGCTCATGTTCATAGAAGCAAAGTAATGGATTAGTAGACATAAAAAGGCAAACAAACTTTTAAAAATCAAAGCTAAGAAGAAAAAAAAAGATAATATAAAGTTGTTTTACTGAAGTTAATAAACCCCACATTCTGAGACAAATATCCTCAAGCCATTTGTTTAAACAAGCATTAAGTTTAGCAGTACTACACCATAACATGATACTCCAAATTAAACTTTTGCATCTCAAGTGACCTTTATAGCAGTTTTACAGTTCATAAATTTTTTACAATAGTGCTCTGTGGAGTAGTTTTAATAAATCTTGATTGTGCTGTAAATGTTATAGCACATACTTGAAATGGCATTTCCAGTCCTAACAAACACAAGTGTGGAATGATTCCCCTATTCCATAAGGAGAATTTTGCTTCAGTATTCATGAAATACTGGAGAATATTCCAGTAATGCCACAAGTATCCCAGTCCTGGGGGAAGAAAAACATGTCTGATATACATATTTATCAAAGTGGATGGAAAGCATACCAACTCCTCATATACTAATAGGAAAATCTTCAGTTTGCAGGGCTTCTAAAGTACTCCAGGGTAGCTGGATGGAGGCAGGATTATGTTTTCCATTTTCTGTTTTGTTTTAAGACTTGTTTTCTTGGCAAAGTGTCACATCCATAGAACTGTAAACTGTGTGGTCTGTTTCATTCTCCCCAATACACTGGGATAAGTGCACTTAGTTAACGTATGTCTGCTTAATCTTATTTCTCTGTTTAACATGATTTTTTTTTTCTGAAAAAAGAAAATTTAGTTACATACTATACTAAAAGCACTCTAGTAATGTGTTAAATCATCTGTTTTGATATTAATTTTTTTTCAGCCCTACATCCTCCATCTTTTAGTCCAGCTATTTGTTTACTTATTGATTCCTTAACATCTTTTCACATATTGTAGTTACATTTGATGAAAAAATCATCATCCTATAGCCATCGTTTTGAGACAACCATGAGATCCTCTATCTTAACAACTTCCATCTCTTTAAGAGTTCATTTATGAATATGTTTTCTCATTACTGTACGTATAATTTAGTTTCTTATTTACATCTCTGAGAGCCTTTTCCATTGCTCATAATTTTCACAATTTTCTTTTATTTTCTTGATCTCAGCCTAACTTTTCATCCTCACTGTATTTTTATCTTTTCTGCCTTTTTTCCCAGGTATGAGAACATGAATAAATTCCCTCCTTTCTCCCTCATATAGTTTGTTAAAAGTGTTTCTACTCAGAAGAATTTAAGCATTTGAAACTAAAAGTTTTCAAACTTTATTTTCTCTGTAGATGTTGCTATTGAAAATAAGCCAAGCTTGCCGCCCGCCCCCCATTTCCATGAATGTTAAATTATGGATTTTGAAGTCAGAACTCTAAGCCTTTACTCATTTTAAGGATCTTATTGATAAAAATGCACAAGTTAATGATGAATCGGTTAAAAGATAACTATTGCCATGTATGTTCTGTTCTTTTCCTAACCCGAGTAAAACCTACAAGGTCTGCAAAGCAGTCTCTGTTGTTCAAGGGATGCACAGTGTGACTTTGAGAAAGTGTAATTACTGATCTATTAATTTGCTCATAAGCAACAAACAATATAGGTCATGTTGTACAATGAAATAAAGATAGTATATTGGATAGACAGATACAATCAAACCGAAATGTTAAGGTCTGGTATAAATTATTAATACAGAAAATCCATAAGAGAAAATTTATTATAATTGGTCCTGTAAGAAAATGTATAATGTAATATTAATGAATCTGGGTTACAGGCCCATTATCAGTAATAAAGACATTGTTTTTTAGCAGTAGTTAAATGTTGATCCACAAAGACTTTTTAATAATGAATGAGAGATTCAAAAAATGGTCTATTTCTCCTGAGGATGGAAATATGTAGATCAAGGTATCTGTTTGAGCAATTTAAAGAAGGCAGAGGTTAATAGTCTCTATAATTGCCAGAACCTGTGATGAGTACTTAAAGCAAACAGTCAACTCTTGCAACAAATGGTATGTAGAAATTACACCATGGTATTAGGAGTGCGAGTCAATTTAGTGTATTGTTTTGGTGATTTTGCCTATAATTGTAGAATGTGATTTTTTTTTCCATCTGCTTTAACACTTTACAGTTACCCTGTAAAGAGCTAAACGCATCTGAAAGGATTGTGAACACAGACAGCAGAACATGATGTTTAGCAAAGGCGACACAATCAATCTATCCTTAATTTGTTTTCTACATGCATTCATGTTTTTTTCGAGACTCTCGGGGGGAATCTTTGATATTTGAAAATTTCTGGTGCCACATTTTTTCCCTTATGTTATGTTGAGTAGAATTTTTAAGAGTATCATCCTTAGAATTAACTGTATTAAACACGATACTGTAATAAATGGCAATGCATTGGTCTTAAGCATCTGCTTTATACTCTCTGAAATAAAGATTTTCTTGGCTTTAGAAATTAAGTTAGATGAAACTTTTAAACTCTTTCAATCTTTTTTGTGTTTATTATTTAGATGACAGTGGTTTAGGGAAAGCTTAAGTGAGATTGGATTCCAAATGTGCCAAGATCTATAGGAAAAAGTACTGGAAATTAATTCTGTCCTGACACAGGTGAGGCAAAAGTGGGAATGGAGGCATGAACAATGAGTATCACTTGAATTTTCTGTTTAATCAAGGCAAAAACTAGCCAAGTAGAGATTAACTATTATACCACTACAATGATCATCACCCCACCAGAGCCTAGACTCAGATGTATAGCCTTGTGCAAATTAGCAGTTTCCTTTTATATCTTAATTATTAAAATGTTAACAAATGATGCAATCCTTTGCTTTCAACACTGAGTAGTGCTGATTATAAACATGATGAGAATCTCTTCAGCATGTTGATGCTTGCTCTATTTTCCCGTTTCATCCATTTCTCCTCTTCACATGCTCTTTCCCCTCCATTCTTTCCTTCCCTGTCATATTTTTGCTTTCTTTCTCTGCAGAACCATGTTGTGTAATCTCTCTATCCCTGCACTCTTTCAGTTAGTTGCTAGAACTGTAAGGATTGATGTGTGAGAGCTGCAAGAACTTAAGTATAGGAAATTCTGAGGCAACTGTAGAGTGCTCATAAGAATTGTCTCCTTTGCAGGAACTGAACTCTTTATGCATTGCTACTCCCAAAACTAGAAAATCCCCAAAGTCTCAATTCTCTTTAAGCTCTTCAAGTTTAAAGTTGTTTAGATTTCCATAAAAGAAGTAAGGCTGGACCACCCTTATTGCTTAGCAAACATAACTTCTGTACGTAAATCTGGCAGACTTTGAAACACAAGTTATTCTTCAGAGAATGTTAAATTATGGACTCAGGCGAAAACAGATTCTAAATTAGGAAATATTTCTGTCAGCTTTCAATATATAATGCAAAATCAGAACAATTCCTATGCCTGGAGTTACATTTTTTAGTTTGTGCACTATCCTAGCTGATCATAAAAAGTGCTATATATGATAGCCATCCAGAAGCCTAGTAACATTTTGAGAATGCTACATTATATTATAACATACTCAATGGAAAAAAGATATGACTGAGAGCAAGATATCTGGTACAAAACCACTGCAAAAGAGATACCTTTATATGCAGAAAGGAGCCTTACTAGATTTCCTAGTAAGAAAATGTCCAGATTTTATATTCCTTTTAAGCCATATTCCTACTAAGAAATAAGTTCAACTTGCAATACAAACCTTAGCCTTGCAATACAAACCTTAATATTCAGTGGCAGTATCGAAAATCCGAATAATTTCAAGAGCCATCAATAACAAAGGTAGGCTTCTGAAATACATTTCTGACAGAAAGAAGCAAAATATTTGATTTGTTTTGAAATATGTCTTTTTAGTGAAAATGCACTGAGATTGTGTTGGAAAGTAGTGCCAGTTTTCTGTCATTTCTTTGACCGTAAAACATGCTCAAAAGAAGAGCTTGGCTATACTGAAAATCAAATGAAGAATTCTTGCTACTTATGGTTATGAATAATTTCTAAAATCATCTCTGAATTAGGAACACCCATTAGAACGTATATTTGGAGACGTTAATGTTGCCAGCATTGTTCTTTGTGAATACCTTTCGCTAAGAAAAGCAAAACTCGGGTAATACTGAGTAGAGTTTTCTATGAAAAATCATGCTGACTGAATACCACCCACAGACTGGATAACATCCAGTTAAATCATCCTCTTCTCATTTATAACCATCACTCATAGAACACACATTCCAAAACACATGCAAAGATTTATAGCAAAACTAGATCACCTAGAATAATATGTATTAGGTTTAAATATAAGCTATCCTGAGCCTGAGTGACAGTCTGTTTTCACTGCCTAATAATGCAGAACTTGAAATGTGCATAGTGGCAGATTTTATCTGAATGATAATAAATAATTGTTCTATTTCATATGGAAAAATGTTTTGTAACAGGTTGTTATGAACTTACTTATCTTCTTGGTACCTGAAATTGGCTTAATCTCCCACCAGCAGAGAAATAACTCAAGGAAGAGTCATCTAAGTGTTGACATAAAACTGTGCCCAAACAGTACGAAAATAGCTTTCTGAAAAGTAATGGCAATGTCAATAAAAGAAGAAAGAAGAGTCCATGTCCAGTCCAATTTTCTACTTCTTGCCTCTGTCTTGTAAAAAGGATCCAGCATCATGACCTTCCTTAAGAGCCTATCTATTGTTTGGGTTTTTTTAATAATTTTGGCTCTCCAAACCCAGGACACCTCTGTCATATTTACTCTAAGATATTCCCTTGGGTTATTTCAGTGGCCTTGAGAATTCAGCTGATTCAGAGTCCTATAGAGCACAACATTATAGGCAAGAGTATGTCATCGCCTTGAATTGAACAGGTGAACAACCAGCGCTAGGTTGTGCTATTTTTGTTCCTTCTAAATTATTTGTTGCTTGTGTGTTTCGGTGACTATTTATCTATTCCCATCCAAAGGAAATGGAGACTAGAAGCTATGCTAACTCCAAAGTCATAACGATTTAACCAAGGAGGATGAGGAGTTAAGATAGATTATTAAATTGAATAAATTCAAAACAAAACAAAACAAAACAAACCTAGGTAAGAAAAGAAGGGGGGAAGGATAGTTTGATACTTTTTTGCTTCTAAAAAAGTATATTGAAATTCAAAGCAAAACAAGAATGACTTGCCCACTACGTTTTAAAGATACTTAAATATACAGCATACAAATATGATAATTTGTGCAAACCAAAGTTCTCAGGTGTTTCAATGTTTCTCTTATGAGTAAAATTTTAGACCTCAGTGCTACTGAAGAAGACAGTCCAGCCCTGCATATAGATCTAAATTGTTGTTCAATTTATGCTTTCATATTCCAACATGTACCCTGTGACAGAACACTGATGTGAATACATAATACTGTATAATGGATAAAGGAAATCTTAGTAAAGTAAAAAACAAACAAAAGAAGCAAACAAACAAACAAAAACAAACAGCAAAAAAAGGATAAAATAAAAACATAAACATAAAAAATATAAAGAAAATAAAAATGGTGAAAGAAGCCAATGAATTTTAAATAAATGCTTTCTGACTTCTGCTTCTTAATGGAATATGGTTAGTAGAAACTCCTCTTATGTGAAGAATACCATACACAGGAAAGCTAGCCTCTAACTCCTACTTTCCTAACTTAAACAAGGAGATGAACACCCATGCACAGCAACAGAGAAGTCAGTTACCTATGAATAATTTCATTTGTGTACAGATGTTCAACTAGAGATTGAGGTTACATAACTCTCTAGGAAATCTGTCCAAGTTTGACATACATTCTGAAATGCATGCTATATCCGTCATTGCATCATAAAATTTGCAAAAGCACACTGGAGCTAAACATAAATATTATATTGCTATGTTTTAACTGGACACTCCATATTCATTGTGACAAGGGGATAATGCAGTTTTCTGAAAACAGAAAAGTGTTCCCAACTCCATTTCAAGTTTCCTTTTCTCTTCTATGGCAATAGATTTCCAAAGTTCCTCTAAGCACAGTCTCCATTCAGAGCTCGGTTTCTGGGAGCTGAGGATAGACTTGTGCTTACTTCTCTTGCAATTTTTGAACACTGAAAAGCTAGCTGTGCTGAAAAAGCTTGCATCTTTTTGGACATGGTAATGGTCTTTGAATATATAAAAGATTGCTGCACAGAGAAAAGGGATAAACTGCTTTCCATATCTGGAATGTGTGTGACAAGAAATAAATTAAAGAAAGGCAGATTAAGGCTGAAATACCTCAGATGACTTTCTATCTTTAAGGACCGTATTGCTTTGGGAGACTGCAGAAGCACCATGATGGGATGTTAGACAGTATCTGTCAAGTATGGACAAGGTGCACTTGATTTTGGCTTGAGGAAAGAAATGGAGTAGATAATCTAACATTCCTGCCAGCTGTGTTTTCTATTATTCTTGGTGACTAGACATTAGAAAGAAATAATGTGTGATTTATCTGTGTGCCAATGGATACACTAGTTTCTTTCCATTTCAGTGATTAATTGTTCTAATGCAAAGTTCCCAAAACTTTATACTGCAGCTGGCGCGACTTTTGCACAACTAAGAAACTGTTAAAATCTGACATCTAAACCCACTCTGAAACAGCTTTCAACCAAAATCTTTATAATAAAATTTTTGCAAGTTTCTTAAACACTTTTTTTTTTTTTTTTTTTTGTGGATATGTGCAATAAATCCCTCATTAGCATGTCAAATTCTAGTTTATGTTTCCCTTCAGATTTGAAAAAAAAAAAAATGATGTTAATTATTTATGGAACACTACCATCACTGTAGATAATGATGTCTTAAGAGACTGATGATAACAGACATGTACAAGTATGGTAAAATACTATAGCTCATTTGTGACTGATTAGACAAGTTTGTTGAATAGAAATGGGATAAGAATAGGATGTGCTATTTTTCTAAATAAGATTGTGTAAAGTGTTTCTCCTTTTGTAACGTTTTAGAATTTTTAAAAGCCTTTGAGTCTTTGAAAGTTCATTTTCTCATTGATCATTTGTAGAACTAGCATAACATCATATCTCCTATGAAAGTAACCTACATTTAACTGGATAATTAATTTGCAAAAGGGAGGATCTGGTCCAACAAGCAAATTAAACAAAGAGGGAAACCTAAGTAATTCAGGAAGGGAGGGAAGGAGGGAAATGAGTGATAATTCAAATTTGCAAGGCAAATTCATGGCAGATGACAACTGAAGGTCACAGTAACCTTGCAGAATATTACATATCCAAACTTATATTATCAGAGTATTGTTCTTGCAATGTTTCCCTAGTGCAACAGACTCTCAAAAGTCAGAATGTTCCACTTAAGTTTCTGAAATATGTTTCCATGAACAATTCAAGGCAAACTCAACTTTTAAGTATTTTCCATACTTCGGTTCTGTTAAGGCCTCTTTGTAATGTTAGGATACCAACACAAATTTGTTTTTTGTCCAGAGACAGATCTATTTTTTTTTTATCTTCTAGACTTGAGTATCCAGTACAAAATGAGTCTTTCATTACTGTTCATTTATTCCTAAGTCCTAGAATTAAGAAAATATGATGCTGAACCACATTGATCTTAACTGTAATTGCAACATTTACTGAAATAAAGTGTAGCTCTGAAGAAACTTGCGTTTTCCAGCAAGGCAAACTCCTGGAAACTTGCAGTTGACTTGAGAGATGCCAAGGTTGTACCATTTCTCTTGCTCTCTCACTACTTAAAATCTAAAGATCTAGAGCATACAACTTGGTCTGTGACAAAAGATTATCATTCTGAAGATTTTCCAGGGTTTTATGAATTTAGTCTTCTACCAAAGAGTAGGTCTAAAAATCCTGTTACTGATTCATAGAATCATTTAGGGAGTAATTATAGGGCTTGAAAAGTGACACATTTTATGCAATTTATTATTTTCCTCTAATGTCTAATGAACTTAAACAACAGGGGAAAAATATCAAATAATATGAAATAAAAAAATTAAAATTCTCAGTTTTACAGTATTTTTTTTTTTGCTACTGGAAATATTAAAAATAAAGGATTAATTTAAGATTTAGAATGCATTAATTTGTTTATATCAACAAGACTACATAAAAGCAATGTAATTCAAATTTGAGCCAGTAAAATTGTTCTGGCTAAAAGTAATAATAATTTTAAAACATTTCCAGTGCTTCCTATTCTTATTTGGGCTAGAAGAACAGACTGTCTTCCAAAAGAAGGCCTCTTAAACATTTACAACAATTTCTTTTTAAAAAAAGACAAAATAGTTATGTATTTCTGATATTTACAGAATATCAGAAAGATGTTCTAGAAAAAGTGAATTATTTAAGAGTGGGCTTTAGGCTTTTTGAATTGACTCTTATCCTCCTTTGGGAATGAGGACACCAACAGAGACGTATATGCAGAAACTTCAGAGGGACGTCCTTTAAGATGTTAGTGCCAGGAAGGCAATTCTCACACAACAAGCTCTGAAACAAGCAACGCATAGACACTGATTTGTTCCTGAGTGTAACCTAAAGTTTTCAGTTAGCAGATGACAGGTATCCTTTTCCCGTTGTCACTGTGTTAAACTAATCACTTCACTGTCTCCTGCAGTACAGATTTATGGCTATATTCCTGGCAGTCTACGTATCAAACGTAACGTCTTTGGCTCTGAAAGATAGAGCACTGCTCTAGCAGCATGCTGGAGAAAGTAGACCTGCTTATATGAGGAACTGCAAAGGATAATTATTTCTTTATCTTGCTGTGTATTTCTGAAGAGCAGTATAATGCCTCCCTTTGAGAGACAAAATATCAGCTCAGTGTTCAGCTTGTGCCAGACTCAGCCTGAGCCGTTTAGAAGTAGAGGAGTATTAATAGGGGAACAGGACTCTATCCACTGTATTTGCACTGGTTTCACATTGCTGGACTGCAAAAAAAGTTGTACTGAGTAATTAATAATTAACTGGTAATCCTCATCCAGCAGGGACTGTCTTGGTGCTGTCTAACAGGCAGAAGTGTAAATACGGGGTTTCGGAAGACTCCTTTATCGTAAAGATGCATTTCTACAAACTGTCATGCAGTGAAGGGAATTCTTCTACACTATATGTCCTCCAGACTCAAAATTTTCCTTGCATAAACTATTGGACCTTTTCCTTGCATAAACTTGCCCTAGTTTTTGCATGCCTAACATAAAATATAATTTTTTGTCAATAGGTAGTAAGTTTTAATCCTATAAAAAATATAGCCTTAAATTATTATTCTCGTTTTTATCCAGTTGCAAAGAGAATGATGAGAAAAATAAATCAATGTCTGATAATGTGCTATAAATCTTGGGGGATTTCTGGTGGGTTTAAGAGTGTCCTTGTAAAATAATGCTTTGATTGCACAGAGAAATGTCAGCCTGGGTAAATTATCTGAATAGAAGTGGTTGATGATATGATAGTTATTCTTGATGTCACCTTGAAAGCTGTGCTAAGAACAGGACGCAGTCCCAGTTTCATATTAAAATCCAAGAACAGTAGGTATTTAAAACATGCCTTCCTTCTATTTCTTCTTGTTTTTTAAAGGAAAGCACTGAAGGGTGAATTTTGACTGCAACATGTACTATAAAATATTGATAAATTATACTTATCTAGTGTAACCATAGGCCTGCCAGTCAGACAGAATTGCTGCTTCAGGCAGTATGGTAAAAACAGTAGGGCTCTGTAACATACTTGAAATTTGAAAATGAAAAGGTATCAGAGCAAGGTATTAAAAGGTGTGAAACCGGATGAAGAGTAACACAATGTCTGTTCATGTTAAATGAACACAAGCAACTCCAATCCCATGGAAGTCAGAGATGCAAGCTTTTGCTGCCCAGCGGTGCAATCAGGAGGAATCGGGTCTGTTCTCTCCGCACCTCTGTAGCTCCTGTCCTGCTCTGGGTTTATCCAAACACAGTTTAAGCCAACCTGTCTTTCTAAACCTCTAAGTATATAGCTGATGGGAAAAAAAAAATCCTTAGTGTTTCTACTCAATTATCATTTTCAAGTCAGAGCATCTTTCACTAATCTTAAAAAATCCTGCCTACGGAGATGAAATCTTCCTCCTTCCTACCATTTTCCCTGGCAAATATGCTGCTTGAAACAATTTCATGGCAAATCTGAGTGCTTTCTTTGTACATCAGATTCTTCAGTCAGATAAGAATTTACAGAGTAATTTTAACAAATATTTTTACACTTTTCAGTAAGAAGAAATGTAAAAACCCCTTGTTTCTCTGTGTTCTGATCATGGATAGATATACCTTTTTTTATATGGCCATATAAAGAAAACAGGAATATGTTTTTACATGGAACCACTGTAGTGCTATACTATGCATGTAAGAAGAGGGAATTTTACATGGTTCTTGCTCCTGCTCCCCATTTTTATTACTTCCATCAAGCACTGAAAAGTGAAGATAAAGCAGTGCAAAAAAGAAGACAAATGCTACAAAAGAAAATGTGCCATTTCCTCATTGCACAAAGGATATTTATGGTATTCACAGTAACAGAAAGAGACTACTAGATGTGCCCAAAATAACAGCTAGCTCACCCTGGTACACTGAGATAAGGTCGAGCATATGTAGACCATCACCACCTGTTGCTTATAACCCCAAAACCAAAACCAACAACAACAAACTATCAAAACCTTTGGACACATCCTGGAGAAGTTTTTTCCCTAGAATTCAAATGAAAGATATTTTTATGCATCGGAAAAATATATTTATTTACTCTCTGGCTCTGTGCACTAAACAATCATCTGTTATATACCTAATTATGTATCCTCTCCCCATTTCTATACTACCTAAACTTTTTGTTTCATCTTTACTCACAAATCACATCTTCCAAACCATTTACTAATTTTACCTGAGTTTGGTTACAGCTTTATGCCACAGTGTTCTACCTGATGAAGTATCAATCCATTTCTTCTTTGTCTACAAAGCCAAGTACCCTATCTAAGAGAATCACATTAATGTGATATGATCAGCTCTTAGGAAATCCAAAAAGCTGTCACCATCTAAACTTCTAGATATTTTCAATTCAAAAATTCAGTTGAGGAAATGAACAATATGTGTCTTTATGGGAATGCTTATGGCAATGGAAACTAGTTTAACTATACTATAGTTTCCTAGTTTCCTTTTTTTTTTTTTCCTTTTTTTTTAATGTTAGGTTTGCTTTCCCAGGCATATTTTGGACATTACGGGCAATTTTTAGAGGATAATTGTGGCTAGTCAGATATCAGAAACTGATCAAGTTTATACCTTATAAAGTTGTTTTCTTCAGTGAAATATCACTTATTTTATTTTAATATTGTTTAAATGTTTTATCCTCTTGTGTACACTATTATTTCGTGGTTTAAAATAAATTTATTAAATATTTGAATCCAGAGAGCTTTTATAGATGCTTTTTTTCCCCTTCTTTTTCAGAAAGACTAGAGCACAGATACTATTGAATACTTCAGTCTTTTTTGAGTCCTTAATTTTGTCTCCTTTACTGTTAAGCACCAAGCCTATGTTTTGATTTTCTCTTTTTGCATTTAGGGAACCTTATCTTGTTTCCTTTTATGTTCCTGTGCTTTTCTGATCTTATCCCTAAGGGACTTGAGCTGTTCCTTTATGTACATGTTTAGACCCGTAATCTTCTTTCCATTTTCTGTTTGATTCTTTTTGAATTTTCAGGTCACTGGAGAAATTCTGATGCCTCCACAATAGTTTCTTACTATTCTGCCATTCCTTGCTTCACTTATGTATAACCTACCACTATGCATTAATATCTACTCTTTCAGTAACTCCCAGCAGTGCTATACTCCCTCGCCCTTTAAACTTTTTTCCCTTCCCAGTAGATTATCTCCTGTACTCCTGGAACAGGTGAAATTTGCCTTCCCCCCTCAGCCATCACTTTCCTGCTTGTTTACCTTCATAATAGTATTACTTCACACAGCTTTTCTGTAATCTTCCACAATTTCAGTTGCTGAATGTAGCTTTTGTTTACATGTTCTATCATTTTTGTTAGTTGAAACAAGATCTAAACCAGGAGCTTCCTTTACTCTCCAAAACAAAAGCTGCGCCCAGAATATTCCATGCACTGACTGTGTCATCCTGCTTTGCTCTTTAGGTATCTCTGAGCAATTACAATCTCCTTTTGCTACAAAGGCTTTAATTTTAGGAATATTGAATTATTCCTCAAAAAAAAAATACCTAACCATCTTGTCTTCTGGCCTATGTTGAACACGTGAATTCAGCTCTGCATTAATTTTCCTTTTCTGTCATTAAATAGGAAATCTAACAAATCTCTATCCTTTCCATGAACTTGTGAAAAAGTACACCTTTGATACATGGTACACCTTTCTTTCTTGTTCTCACACCTGCCATTCCTGAGGACACTGCATCTCTATAACAGTAATGTACCCCTGTGGTTTAGCTCACCAACTCTCTAGGATGCCATTTTCATTAGGTTTTGGCTATACTTTAGCAAAGCAGTTCTTCCTACACACTCCCGTATTGGGGCAGCTGTGTAATAACATCCCAAAGGTTAGTCTCCTACTTGACCCTCTCATGACTGTATTGCAGATGATTCTTCACTGTCTAAATTTAGATAGAAGAGTAGGCTTTCATCTCTGAGATTTTATCACTGATCTTAATCAAGTCTATTTTAAAATATCCTTCCCTGTGTGCACTCGAAGATGTCCTTCCTCTTCCTTTTTACAGGGACCTTAAATCTTTTTTGCTGCCTCGTTTGTATAATGCCATGCCAGACATTGTGACATCTACCTACACTCCTTAGTCTTCTGAAACATTCATCTTGGAGTCATCTGTCTTCACCTGCCTCTATGATCTTTATTATGCCGTGCTGCTATCTCCTGTTCCAGCACTGTGCTGTCAGATGCTTGCAGTCTCTTTCATTCTGCACAGTATACAATATAGCAGTATCATTAGGCTCATGTAAATAGAGATACCTTGCTTATCTTTCTGAAATGCCCTTATTGTGGGTGCAAGCAGAAGCGCATTCCTGAAATGACGTGTTTGCTGCACTTTAAAGTAGTCAAGGTCAGGACCTTCCAAAAGACCTTTAGGTAATGATTTTTCTTTGCAAATGATCTTAGGTACCAGTAGAGGCAAGAAGTGATCTAGGGCTAGTGTTCCTATTTTAGACTGTTACACATGTGAGCACTTTTTCTTTCAAGAAGAGGTAATAATAGAAAACTAAGAATAGAATGAATCAGAACAGAATTAAAATATAACCTTGACATTCTTGTCTCTTAGCCCCTCAGGAAATCACATGTTGATTGTACAGATTGCTTAGTATTTTCTGTGTTCCTTTATTTGAGCACTGGGGAAGCAGGAGTCATTTTTTGATGAACAACTTTGCTGTTGCAGGGACAGGCAGCTGATTCCCACCCTGGTAGCACTGGCATAAGCAGAACCTCAGGAGAGAAAAATACCTCTGGGGCAGGGTAATTATATGATTTGTAATATGCCTTCCTCTTCAGTCTATATTCAATTTCTGCTTATCGCAGTATTTGGCCATTGGTCTCCTATAGTGATGTACTAGATGCAATACAACAGAAAAATGTGGGCCAAGAAGAGCATATTTTTAAAATGCATAAACATGCAGCTTTACAATTTCATCAGTTTGCTGTGGTTTTTCAGTGAGTACACCACATCAATGTATTTTGAGTAGTAAACAATAGGAGGTTCTCTTGTTTGTAACGTATAGTGCTATATTTTATTAGGTATTCTATTTGGCAATGTTTACATTACTGTGGTTATGTGTTATACAGACTGTTGAAGTTGTGTCAGCAAACTCTATACTTTCAATTTCATAAGCCCCAGTTTTTTCAGGTGTGTAAACCAATCACAACACTTTTCTCCAGGCTAAAAATTCTCTTATATTCTCAACAGCAAACACTTTTATTTATTTTAATTAAAACAAAATATCCATTTAGCTTTTTAATGTTTTTCTATTAACCATACCAAACTAGAGCTAAAGTATACTTGCTTTGTTTGAAGCTTTTGTAATTTTCCATAGGTCAGTATAAAAGACAAAACAAGAAAAGGGTTCAAATGAATAATTTAAAAAAATCAACAGATATTTAAAAATTTGCAATTATTTCCATATTTATCATGCATTTTCTCTTGCTGACTGGACTATTCTGCATTGAGAGTGATTTTCTTAGCATATAACCATACTGCTATTCGTGTTAATTTTGATGACATAATTTGACCTGTAGAGGAACCAGCCTTTCTAGGGCATTTCAGAAGTTGTCACAGCTGTCTAAAAGTGGATTGTGCACTTCAAGGTGAGTAAGTATATTCAAGAGTTGGACGATGGAAACATCCATGCAGACTGAGGGCCCACACTTTAGTCACACACTTAAGACTCCTGCAAGCAGGAGTGCTGACTGTATAATTTATTCCTAATTATCTAGTGCCATGACAGTGGCAGAGCAATCACACTGAGCTGTATCTAGGGTAGGGTTTGCCTCTGTTACTTGCCCTGAGTATTACCTGCTTACAGAGAAACCTGCTGATCCCTGAGAGTGGCGGAATCTGGTTCCTAATTGCCAGTAATTCCTTAGCTCCTTGTGCTTGTTTCAATCCGGATGCAGTCAACATTAACACCAGTGTTAGAAGTATTATAAAATCTCCACTATAATTCCTCTTTAATTAGCATCCTATTATCTTAAATTGCTTCAACAATTTTATTTTTTTTTCCCTAAAGCTCCTCCATTCTTTCAGTAATACCCTTTTTGTAAAACTGCCTAAGTATTTCACCACTGGTTGCATCTGCTACAGTTTTTTACTTTGTCTTTTAATAGCTTATTCAAAAGGAGAGAAAAGCACAGTGGGCTCTGAGTAGAGTGCAGTAATATCGGTGTTAGTGTTCTCAGGGGGTTTCTTTCTCTGGAGCATAATGGTTGAACTAAGTCTTGCGGTGAAGAGCAAACGTACTGGGCTAGTGGCAATAAACTTGCAAACAGCGAGAGACTTGTTCACTCAAGTTCAACGTGTGAATAGTTCTGTGCAGCTCTAATTAGGACCCTGGTTCTGAATAGGTAATTAAATATCAGATTGGTTGTCCAAGTGAAGGGATTAAAGTGAAAATATACCATTCACATTTATAGGAAAATACAAAGTTCTGCATTTCTGTTGGCTTGCCAGCATTACAGTGAACTCCATTTGGAATACCTTTAAATGTGCCTATATGAGACAGAAAGAGACACAGCTGAAATGTAACACGCTGTCTGCAGTGAGTCTCTCACGGCAATGATGCAGCCACTGAATAAGCTAAAGCTGACATTTTGTATTTAAGAAAGGTATTCCTTAGCCTTTGGAAAAATGAGCATTATTGTGTATCAATAAAAATGAAAACAGTGCCATCATTTCAACTAGTGGACTGTCTGTTTTGACACCTCTCCCTCACTCCCCCACCCTCCCTTATTTCATGGATGGCTGAGTGCAAACTGCAATGTGGGACATACATACTTGTGCTTTAAGGGCTGTTTCTCACATGGATGGGAAAGTTTAATTTTAGTAATCTAATCACCTAAAGCAGATACCTTGGACTCACATATTTTATGAGGTTTTAAAACCTGTGAAATACCTTTGGCTAAACCCGCCAATTTCTTTGAAGTTTAACTGCTTCCCAAGGCTAAGCCTCCATTCATTTTTTTCCTCATCACATTAACAGTTCAGAATTTTAAAGTGTTTAAAGATCTTTTTAGGCATTTCATTTGTGTTACTGCTTTCTCACAATGCTCATATTGACATAGCAATATAGTTCAGACAAGCACTGCAGAATGTAAGGCCAGGGATGTCCAAAAAAAATCAAACTGGACCATCATTTTGAAAATTTTGGAAGTATGCAATGGCAAATATTTCTTACTGTTCTCCAAAACAGGATTTCAGATGTTCTTTTGTTTAGAGGACACAAAGCTATTTGTGCTCTATGCCAAAATAAAGGTTAATTGATTGTCCTGGCTTTGCTGAAAATTAGGAAGGAGAATGCATTTTCATAAATGCCAAGAAGTGATGGGTAAGGACAGAGGAAAACCTGAAACATGTCAATGCCTTATACTGTACTGTCTCCCAGACATGGTGACGTACCCTTACTTCTACTCTTCCAGCATATCTGTATGAAAAGCAAACATGTTTCTACAGACCCTTCCAGCCATTTTCTTCCATTAACTGAAAACAATTCAATTACAGCAAATTTCATAGTTTTTTCCTTCTACACCAGCACATAGGCTAGATGATACAGTGCATAACTATTTGCCCAAGTTTTTAAAATCCAGACTTCATTAATTTCAAGAACAGAAAGGGTTATGATAACCTAACCTGATTTTTTTTTATTGTACTGGTAATGTAATTTCCAATTTCATCTAATAATTCATCGTAAAGGGTGACTGACAGAGTAAAAAGCCCCCTACTGAAATCACGATTGCCTGCCTCCTAATCCCTTCCAACTTCTTTCTGCCACCGGTCTCAAAAATTTATAAATGTTATGGTGACAATGGCAATATATACTGTATGTAAACCATTTATCATGCCCTTATGAACTATGGCTTAGGAATCACTAATGTTTTTCAACACCTATGCTGTTAAAACTTGAAATGTCATATATGTTTTATATTCAGATTTATTTACTCAAAATGAGGAATTTGGTGCTGATATTTTCGGAAATAGAAGATTACACAATGACAAAATAAAGACAGCGTACTTAAAGGTGTTCGCATGAAAAGAAAAAGCAGCTGGTAATGCAGTATCCTGAATTAAATAGTATCCTGAATTAAATAGTATCCTGAAAGTCTTAGTGATACTTCATGTTCATTGGGTGTCAGTAAGAATTAGAGGAAAGTCCAAAATATCAGAACAAAGAGAACAATATATTTTTGCGCATTTTAATGAAAAATAAAATTAATTTATTTGAGAAGTTGCCTTTAAAAAATATTAAAGCATACCTGGAAGACTATATCACCAAAGAAAAGTGAAACAAAATAGAAAAGATATCGTATGAATGGAATTATTTATCTTGATGTTCACAAACACTATAATTTGTCATCTTTGCTACTCTGTTTCTTCATTATTGGGAGATAATCCTTGGGGACTTTTTAGTGGTTCCTGCTGTATGAGCTCCCTTTATGAGTTTCATACCAAATTAGTTGTGAAATTTTTATTTTGCCACAGAAATATAAGATTAAATATTCCCCATAATAGCACTGTACACAATGAATAGATATGGCTTTCAAAGATTTTTGTATATATTCTACTGTAAGTTAAGATCAATTAACAAATATTTTCAATAATATATTCCCTTCGTGAACATGAGTCCATGTAAGCATTAAGTACAGATTTTTTTCCTGCATGATTAAAAAAGTAATGAAGTATGTGATTTTGTTTAAAATCTGTAGGAGAGAAATTATACTATAAGTCTTATCCTCTTGTGAGCTGATCACGTCAAACTTCAAGATCAAATGTTTTTACTCCTGCAACTAATAGTTTCTAATGAACCACAATTACTAATGATTTAATTATTTCATAACATACATTTCATTAAAATATTTACTTTATCAATCACATCCCACATAACTAATCAAATGTCATGGACCAACTTAATTCTGATTTAATTCCTTTGAAACAGAACGTATTACATGAAAAATGATCTTTTAATATAAGCTGGAATGGGATCTCCTGGCTCTTGACCATAGTTTGATACTGTTCATGTCTTAGTTCTTCATGAAGACCTGTGGATCTTTGCCTTACAGGTGAGAATGTGTGATGAACAGATCCTCGATATCCAACAAAAAAAAAGTCCCGGCTTACAGTGGACATTGTCACCCTTGTCACTGGCAGTCTCTAGGGCATGTCTTTATAATTTATCCTATTACATTTTTAATAATTTAATACTCAAGACTGCCTAGGTTGTTCTGCACAATATTTTGATATATGGGTAATGCCCCCTAAATTTGTGTAATCTGCAGACATCTTTGGCACATTTACTTTTTGGTATCAAGACCATTTGATGTAAACTGTAGGAAATGTGATTAAAAGCTCATCACCAAGAACACAGAAGAGCACAGAGGCACAACAACAGGTAGCAAAACCCCAATAACACAGCCCCCACACCAACCCCTCCCAGGGTTATCCCAGGGGAGACTCAGCCTCATGGGCTGGGGTGCCATCCATCAAGGGGAATCAGAAAAGCTCTCTGGATCACCTTTTGGACTGAGACGGCTGACAACCTACAGAGGTAGAAGAAAATTAACTCTATCCCAGCTGACAGCATGACAGGGGCTCACTATGGGATGCAGGGATAAAACATCTTGGGATTTTAGAAGGCATTATGAGATGTTTAGGGAAAGCACCAAAGGTGGGAAAAAGGAGAGATCAAGGTGGTTTGGGAAGGAACAGGCATGGAAGGGAAAAAGAAAGGGGAAAAGAGGCTAAAAGGGGTTGATTGCATGGCTAGTCAATACACTTGTCTGGCTGTGCTCTGCACTGGTCTCTCCAGTCTGTTCTGTCTTCTCATTTAATGCCATTTCCAGCTGTTTTTCTGGGTGAGGGGACGCTATGCTGCGCACCTGTATGTGTATGGAGGTCTAACTGCCAGCAGCTGGAGTGGGGCTGCTGGTCACAAGGGCCTGGGTGCCAGCACCTGGAGACACCAGAGTTCATGCATATTGTGTGGGTAGGCCCACCAGTGTGTGATCACAGCCAACACCAAGCTAAGCTAATCAGCAGCTAGGGGAAGAGATTTGGGAGCCAAGTACTGCAGCCACCGTAAGTCTGGGCCAGACACTGGAGAGACCCAAGGGTCTATGAGTCCACTACTGGAGGGACCAGGAGGTCCAGGCCAGCAACTGGAGAGGCCATGGGCCCCGGGGGATGACTACTGGTAAGGCCATGAGTCTGGACCAGCTACCTGGGAGACAGACCTGTTTGCATTTCTGTGTGTCTGTGCATGAGGCAACTGGGAGACTGGGGGACCCAGGGGCCAGCTACGGGGTCTATTGGGTGCCTAAGGTCAGGTGCTAGAGGGAACCATAATATGTGTGTGTGTGGGGGGGGGGGGGGGGGCGGGCTCACATGTCCAGGTGCATACAACTGGGGAGACTGGGGATCCAGGGGCCAGGGTAGATTGAGTGTCTAAGGTCAGCTACTGGACAGATCCATACCGTATGTGTGTATATTTATGCATATACTTTCCAGTAATGGGCTTTCGCCCTGATCAGCCTGAGAAGGTAACAGGATGAGGCCATTGGTGCTGTTTGTGCTTGTGGTAGTGCTGAGTGTGTCTGCCTGCAGCGACCTGTGTGGCTGGCTATGCATATACATGTGTGCATGTGTGCGTATGTGTGTGTCTATTGGGAATACATGCTTGCTACTTTCTGGACCTGAGGAGATGGGGCTGTGGCAGCCTCATCTCTGTTGGGCTATTGGATTGGCAACTCCTAACAAATATGATTGACTTTTGAGGGAAAACAGTAGCATTTTCTCTCCTCTTTCTGCTTAATACCTTCCACAATTCTACAGTCTTTTGACTTGTGTACCAGCTATCTTCTTCAGCTAAACCGTATCCTCTGTAGTTCTTTGCAGAAGACCAGAGGGAATAGCTTTATGTATGTGGCACTCAAACTGAGTGTTAAGTTAATCAGGGGTAGATATTGTACCAGGTCTACTAAATAAGACTATGACCTTCATTTCACCTTTTCCAAATTTAATTTAGAATAAATGAATGTTCCTCTTTGCAGTAATTCTGTCCTGAGCCCTGACCGGTTAACTTCAATTGATGCCTTTGAAAGAGAGGTTAAATCTAAAGACTCAAAAAGCAATGTAGACAATTTCTGTATGTTGTCCATTTTTAATGTGGCTCCAGTGCACTAGTTACCCAAGAACCACTGAGCTTCTTCAGTTATTTTGGGAGTTAACCAGATTACTAAACAAGGATTATATAACTATGCTATATTCTTACCTGGAAGGCAAACCTGAATGAAATATGGGTTCTTAAAAATGAAAAGAATGGGGGGGGGGGGGGGGGGAGGGCTAGTTTAGTCTTTTCCTATTAAATACTGGAAACAAAGACCAGCAAGCATCCCCAAATTGTTTCTTCTGTTTCTGTTCAAGACTAATCACACAGAAGACACATCTGCCCCCTCCCCTGCATTACTTAAAATAAGTGTCACTAAATCAGATAAATGCAGGCTCTGTGGCTCAGCAGGTGATAACTGAACCCTTACAGTTTAGAAGTGCTCTTGTGTCCCCTTGCTCTGGGCACAACTCCATTTCAGAATTAATTTTTTCCCAATTTAAAAAGAAAAAAAACAACTTGCATTACAAGCTAGCCATGTAATTTGAAATTACATGTGATGGATGCTAAATGGAATCTGATTAAATATGAAGAACTACTACATGAGCAGTAGTAATAGTGAAGAGACTAAAGCTGAAGTAGAAACCCGGGAGGCATAAACTAAAAACCATGGTGCGTACCTGCAAGTCTGGCCACCACCATAAGATGAAAATTGCCCAAGAAAAGTTTTTGGACATGTGGGACAATACCCTGAGTATATCTGAGTAAAATAATAATGAAAAAAAATGCATGTACGTGCTCTTTCATACCTAACACTTTTCTCTTTCTTCTCTGCACACTTCAACACAGCCTGAATTTTATCTACCTGCTCTTCCTGACCACCTTTGTCTTTCCTCTCTGTTTCTTTATTACAATACTTTCATATTTTCTCCTTTTCACTCTTCAAGTGTAATAATTTAAACTGTTATTTCTAATACTGTCTCTGTAATTCCACTGAAGAAAAGGAAAATTAATATCTAAGAGTAGTTGCATTCTTATATACAGATATTGCTGATGCATGAAAAGGGTAAACAAATACAACTTTATTACTGGTTTGCACCAAGGTTTTAGTATAGTTACAGACAAGTTTTGTTAATAGCACATTCTGAACATTTTGCACCTACCCAGTTGTGTTTATTTCTTTGATATTAAAAGTTAACCAGAAAAACAATCTATATCAAAGTAGACTGATGCAGAACAGAGAAAATCATTACTAGACTTACAGAGTAAGTCACTTGCAGAGCTGTTTTGTCATCCTTATGGACTAGATTTTTTCTCCTTCATCTCTCAGAGAGAAGAAAGTAATGCAAATTTGTATTTTATATAGCCTGCTGAGAAGATCTGAGCCAACTGCTTTGTTTGCTGTTTTCCAGTTGGGAATTATCAACCCCAATTTGATGAATTTTTGTTAGAATACCTGAGCATGCGATTATGTATACAATGTTCTGGATCTAATGAGGCTCATTCAGTGCTTTAGAGAGCAATTATTCACTCCTTGATTGACACATAACTGTCTTGAGTTGAAACTCTGAAACATCATTAGATGATTTCCCAAAATTACACACTTAAATTTAGCTCTGCTGTGGTTATTCCATGCCACATGAATAATTTCTGTATGTGCCAATGAGTCTTTTGAATACACTTATCCAAACAATGCAGGCTACCTCTAGGCTCCTATGATGTGAAACAGCTTTAACCGTGGTAAGCACCAGCAGAACTATTCCTTTGCTAATTCTCCACCTTTTCTGTGCTTCTTCGCACAGACTAGTTTTCACTATAATTGACAAAACTCCTTTTTTACAAGAGACCCTAGGATGTAGACCCCTTGCCTCTGAAGAACTCCACAAAATCAAATATTAGCCTCACGGGAAAAACCCATCAAGCCCTCCCTGCTAGCTGGTAATGAATGCCAGAGCACAACTTCCTATCTCACAAATGGCATGACAAATGCAGAGCATTGGTCAGATCACTTCTATGACCACCTTTGTCATTTGAAAACTATCATTAGGAGAGACAGATTGATCACTTCTGCTTGTACTCTAATGTTGTATAGCTAGATTGATTTCTTAGCTTTAATTGTTAAAGAAGTGTTTACAGAATGATCAAGCTAGTTAGAGAAGCCAAGTAAAGGGTTTCATGTACGTTGTCAAAAGTCTCCTTTATCAAAAGTCAAGGATGGCTTTTACCTGAAAGCTTACACCAACTGTTAGTCCTCAAGCACACCATGGTGAGCCAGGTGAGCCAAAACCGAAAGCATCAGATCACTTGGAAAAGAGAGTGAGCACATTGTTTTTGGTCTACTGTAATGAATCCATCTGAAGACATTGTTCACCAGGATCCCAGAGTTGAACTGCAGAAGATATTGACGTAATTCATAAGAAAAAATCCACACTAATATAGTATCATTCTCACTGGTTTTAGTTTTGATCAGAAATACTATCTGGAAAGGACTGGACTCTGTTATTTATTTCCTTGGTAGTCAACAGTCACAGAAAGGACTTACATTTTTCCACAGAGGCAATGCTCTTAACAAAAAAGATAAATACTGCTACACCATCTCTATAATGTGAAGCCATGCCGTAAAAAGATGATGTGGTCCTAATTTAGATTAAAGGAACAGAATGTACAAAGTATGTTAATAGCCCAGGGGAAATCTGACAGTGGCTGAAGAGGGTCTGTGTGTTGATCTTAATCTACATAAGATTAAAACATAAGTTGTTTTTACCAGTGACCGTGCAGTCTAAACTCCTGATAGTTTTACAGAATTCTTTCTTTTGTTGCCTAGTGATCTTTACTATCTTGTCATCTTTTACCACCTTCTCTAGGGATTTGAAGAATTCCACTCAGATCATTGTAATCCTCCCCACCCCTTTCTTTTGATACCCTTCTCAGCATTATTGTTCTTGAATCATTTCACTGCAGAATAGAGCAGTATCACTGTCTTGACATGAAGGACACCTTGTACGTACTGTGGACTTACCTTAAAAATAATTTGCAGCCTCAGATTCACACTAAATATCCTTGCTGCTGAAAGATAAATCACACTTTTGTTCTTTGGAACAGTGTAATGGTCAGCTCGATGTCTCCTCCTGGTAAAAATAGAATTCCTCTTGATGTTGCTAAGGTTATGTTCCCTGCTAGCTCTTCCTCTTTCTCACTATAAATGTCTCCGTCATTAATTTTGTTTCCAATTACCTCTAATTTACAATCACTAATCTGATGCTCTGTCTCGCCATGTACTTTTTTCTTTCTTTTCTCAGAGTCCTGAGGGCACCACCAGCCCTCAATGGCCCTGACCACCCTCCCTGGGGCCACACACTGCCCATGGCCCAGGACCTCATTTCAGCCCAGCCTGGGGCCCTCAGTATCTGCCCCAGAGATGCTGTAGGAGTGTTGGTCTACATCCCTGTCTCTATCTGCCTCCTGGACAGACCTCTGTTCTGCACTGTGGGTAGCTTGTCTCCTGCATGGACCATTTTCAACGTTTTAGCTCTGCCTTTGCCGCCCTCCCCTTTTGTTCATGACCTGGCTTCCTGGGTGGACCCTGGCCACCTTTAGCAAATATCACTGACAGAGGTGACCAAAATGAAATGGTTTGTTTTCAGCAAGAGCTTAGGGGATGCCATCTTCACTGTCTTTTTTCATAAGTGCTTATAAGAGCATTTATGCTTCCGTGATGATCTTTTCTTTTCTTAAGAAAAGAAAGAACTACTTGTGTACCAACTCCCTTCTTTGCTGAACTTAGGTGATCTCGAACCACTAGGTTTATACCTGTATTTGTTTGTCTGTTTGTTATTAGGGGTCAGTAGTAATATGTTCAGCAGGAGTCACTAAGCTTGAATGTCCGCTCACCTGAGATATCTCTGGCCTTGTTATCGTATAGCCCCCATTCAGACTCCATTAATTTAGGCAAATATGTTCATTATTTATTGCAGTTCTGACAAGATCGACCAAAGCTTACTCTTTCCCTCAAATGTTGATGTTTTATTTAACACTTGTTGTGATTTCTCAATTACTTAGTTGTAATTAAGTTCTTTGTCATAAAGTTTATCGTTTACAGCCTTGTTTTCACACATATTCTTAGACACTTCTTTGCTCTCTATAGAATGATAAAATGTTTTTTATTGTTGTTTTTAAAAGACTTAATTTTGTTGTCCATATTTTCATGGATTTATCATCTAATGGAGTTTAGAAAGAATGTTGAGCCTAGGGGGAAACAGATACAAATTATTAACACTTCAATCATACATATGATTAAAAAGAGTTTTTCCATCATGTAAGTGTATATTTGTGTAATAAAATAAAACCAAACCAAACCAAACCAAAACAAAACAGAACAAACACCAGAACTTGTGACTCAAGGAAAGGAAAGGAAAAAATACTGTAGAAGAAGGCTAAAGAACTAGCTGAATTAATCACTGCATTAAGAAGGCTTTTAGAATGAAAGCAGAGATAGAAAACAAGTTACGTCTTGTAGTTTTAGACAGGCTACATAAACTTGGTGTGGTATAGGAAGTTAAAAACATGATCAGTGATATAAGTAAAAGAGGATTAAGGGAAAGAACAGTCATCTTTGTATGGTAAGAATAGGATACAGACTAAATATTTAAGAAATAAAATTAAGTTTTTGCCTTGATTCTAAATAAGGGTAGTAATTCTGCAATGGGAAGGGATGGGGTGTTATCACACCATGATGGAAACAAACCCAAGGTTGTTGTGACCAGCTTGGGCACAACAGAGAACTGTTGCTCTAGAACTATAAAAGACTTGGTGCACTATACTGCAGATGAATAAGAGCAGTTATAGATCAAATTGAAGGCTAAGTAAGCACAGTGTCTGTAGTTCTGAAAGGAAATTGCAGATACATCAGTTTATCTGGTGATTATGCAGGGCTTTAAACATCTTTTGAAAGAATTATTATTATGAAAGTTAATAGAAGATCAGAGATGTTTCAGCTGTTATTTACTAAAATTCAAATTAGCCTGTTACACTTTTATATGAATTTTGGAGAAAAAAAAGTAATGTCTTGTTATAAAGATAAAAAAGGAGATTTGATAGCTATAAGACACACTGGTATGGTGATTCATGATCTGGTTCTTGTGAAATTACTCCTAAACTAGGAAAGATTGTCATTAGTACCAGTGAGGCGTAGTTGGAGTGAGTATCTAGACAGCTTGGCATAAACCATCTAGAAGCTGTTTTTTTTAGTAAGATGCCATACTTCAGCTAAGCTGCTTTTCATCAGTCTCATTAGCTTGGACATAGTACCAAACTAAAATGGCTGTATGTTAAAGAACAATTGGAGCAACACATTAATCAATCATTCAGGCACCTCTACTTTTCTGTCATCAGAGTGAAAATAAAAATAGCACTATTTTTATTCCTTAGATTTCAAGGCAATTTATACTAGAAAGTGAGTTTCTCTAAAGGAAACTGAGAAACCTCAGAGATGGTAACATTCAGCTAGCTTACTTTTGAAGTGAAGTTGGTTTAACCAGTTTGAGTTTCAGATTTAGACCCTTATTCCTGATTGCAATGATGTAAATAAAAAGTAAAGTGGGCACAAATTGTTATATCAGAATAGAATCAATTTACTTCTATTCTACATTGTTATTAAAATAAACACAAAGACACCATTCAAAACCAAGGCAGTATAATGTAAAAGACAACAGAGAATTAAGTCTGCTGATTTTCATTCTTTTCCAGTGGATCATACCTAGTAGGTAATTTGCTTTTAGCAATGTTACAGAAGATTATCAAAAGAAAGGTTTTCTTTAGGAGCAGACATATCACACCACAGATGATTTGGGTAGCCATCAAAGCTATCAAATTGAGGTTAAAACAACTGTTTAAATACTATTTCTCAGTACAGTTTTATTCTGTCTTTTCACCAATAACAGTAAGGCATTTTTTCTGGGAAGAGATCTGCAGTGAGATCTAGATGTTCAGAATGCCACTATTTATGGAGAGCAGTTTGAGAGTATAGGTTTGAGAAGTGATTTTTATTTTGTGCTAGTGAAGTATCTAAAGGTTTCAGATTACTTCTGTATCTTTTGTTTCTCAGGGAATGTAATGGAAGAAACCCTACATTTTTTAAAAGTAAGAGAAAATAGAAAAATAGGTTTACATTTCCTCCTTATCCCTCAACTTGGACACTGTCAGGACCGTGGATAAACTGACATAAACTAGAATGAATGGATTATGGTGTCCTAAAATGACCATCTTAATAACCTGATGTGGAATTTAACCAAGGTAGGCATGTCTCAACTCCAATAAAATAATATATATCTTTTTTAATGTTAGGCACAATGTACAATTAGGGTACTGTACACTGCAAAGGACACTGGATTCAGTGGCCTGGAATGATCAGATAATCTCATGAGCTTTGACATCTGAGGTTGTTGTCTATATTGTCTTTTTTATTAGTCCAAAATCTGGAAGTTAATTGGCCTAACTCTGACCTTAGCTAGCCAAATAAAGCTTAACAAGAATCAGTACCTACGATGTTACACTTCGATTTAGGGACAGAGAAAAACACTAAACATTCTTTCCTCCTATCAACAATCAAGTTATCAGGGATCTTCAACACACATCATGGCAGAAAATGATGTCACTGGGATAAATACAGTATTTTGCTGTAACTACAGGAAACAATCATGTGAAAGACAATAAGTAATGATGTTCTAGGGTAAATAGTACCTTTTAGCTATCCTCCATTGCCCCCACGCAGGGAAAATTACTGAATGTAGAAATTGTGCCTCGCTCTCTGATGCAGTCTGCACAAGAACAAATGTATTGGTGGGACCTTTCCTCACAGCATAGAATTTTACCTATAATAGCTATGAACTCAGTACCTCACAGTTCTCGATGGACTCTTATGGGACATTGAAGCCAATTTGGTTGACTGTCTCTCAAAAATTAAATGTGGATCGCATAGTATAACAGTATGTTTTCACGACAAAGTTTTTCAGGGAAACCTTTTTGTCTGTAGAAAACTTTAAATAAATAAAAATGTTTTACAGTCATAATTTCCTCATGTGTTGCTGTTGTACATTACCAGGAAGAAAGTCTACTCAGTGCGACTATCTTACCAAACTCTCAAAAAAACAAGAACAATTCCTCAGCCTATAGTCTGTCATTCCTTACAAAATTTATGTTCAAAACCTGGTTTAAAACTCCCCTCCCCCTCATAACCTTTTTAGTCTTATTCTTGTCATCTTCACACTGATTTGAAGGAAATAAAGTCAGTTAACTGGGGTAGTAAAGGAAAGAAGAGGTGAAGAATTTGGTGGTATTTTTGGTCCCACTGTTTTCCACCAGACGGTGTCTAATAGCCGTAGCAGAAGACTTACATATGCCAGGAACGAGCAGAGGTTTGCTAGCATCAGTTTCAGTCTTGATGTGGTTCAGTGTCAACTTCTTTTGCTTTGCAAGTCCCATGCATATCTCCTGTACCAAAATTGAAAACACTCTGTCTATCAAATGTCTGCAACAATTTCTTGGCACACACACCACCAAGGGTAGGTGGTCTTTCGACGAGAGTGGCTTTGCCAAATAATTTTCTGTTCATAGCTCCACTGTCTCCTATTATCCCCTTCTTCCAAAATTCACATCTGCTGCTACAACATTTTTTCTCTTTAGCTTTGAAATATTTTTCTGGTAGTTTTAATATGGTGGTGGTTGTGAACCTAGCACTTGCTGGGTTTTCTAGGACATTTTTCTTTCTTTCCCTTTTTTTTTTCTTCTTCTTTTTTTTTTTTTAACCTCCCCCTCTCTTTAACTCCTTTCTTCCTCTGGTTATCTAACAGAAAATCTAACACTGCATCAGATTGTCTCTATTCTCTAAGAGTGATGATCGTTATATGAAATAGTCATTGGTACTGAAACAGACACTAATCAAGTAGAAAGCATCTGCTGCAACTTTACTTCAGTTGTGTTGAGTTTATGGGTTGAAATAGCAACTAGTGCATTAAATAAAAGAGTTTACAGTATGAAAAGACAAATACCTTGATTGTAAAGGCTGTAAGTTAAAAAATATGCAGATATCATACCCAGTGATAGTATTGTTATAGCATTAAATGCATAAGATTCATGGTAGTTACGGTAGAATTAATTCATCACATAACCTTTTGATAATTAGATTAATTCATTCCCTTTTAAATTATCTCACTGTAGTTTTTTGCCTACATTTGTAATATTACTATTTCGTTACACATAAGGAATAGTTTCACAAAAACAACAACAAAAGCCTCTCCCAAGAAAAGTTAAACAGCTCGTCTCACGTCATGAAACACCTCTCTCTATTGTACAGACTATGTAGACTATATATTCTAGTTTAGTCACTCACTCCAGACTTGCGCCTTTCTGTGTCTATGGTCAAACTTATAACAGCATTATCTAACCTGTGTTCATTGTTTTTACGGATTCCTCAAAACAAGATAGGAATTGCTATGTGAGACTGACTCTGACAATTCATGGCATCAGCACTTGCTCTTCAGCTTTCTTGAATCCTAGGTACATTTGACAAAATTCTGGGGTTTGTTTATTTGGAATTCTGTGGGTGTATGCAATGATTGCTTACCTGGTCTTCAGCAGCTCACAAATATGCTACTGATGCCGTCATTCCCAGAGATGATTTGGAGGTCAGGGACAATTTTCAAATTGTCATTGACACAAAGAAACCATCATTCTGAGTGAGTCATTGAACAGTTGACATAAAATCTTTGATATTTTCATCACACATGCATCTCTAGATGAATACAGGGAAAATTTTAACAAACAACTTTTTTGATAAGTTATAATGAAAATCACATATTTCTTTTTTTACCAATTTTATGAAGATACCCTGTCACATTTTTTTTAGTAGAAATATTTAATAAATAGCAATTTTATTCTGTTTCTTAGAGCTCCCATACTTTTCATACTGTGCTTTAAATATACCTTTGGGTTCATTAAACAAGGAAATTTGGTGTGATCATAGAAACCATTAAAAAAGAGAGCTTATATGGAGAAGAATATAGCCCACAGATTACATAAATTTGGAGTTCATTTGGTGAGACAAAGAGTATAATGTGCCACTAGCCAGGTTAGCCTGTTCTAAATGTCTTTTTTCTAATTTGAAGTTTTCTTAACCAGCAAAATGATGTTTAACAATGTCTCGACCAACTTAGAATAATATTCTCTTTTCTGTTTTAGGTTTTGCTTAAAAAGTGAATAAGTTTATGAGCAAGAAAGGTTTTACATTCCAAAGGAGCAAAGACAGAGTAGTATTAAATCTACAAAGGCTTTTTTTTTTAATTTTTGAAGATATAGACACAAAGACATTGAACTTGTAATTTAATATTCCTATTATTTGGTTTAAATTAGAAAACAAGTGCTGCAGGTACCACTACCAAGGTCTGGAAGGAGGGGATTTTCAGCATTATGTAATATATATGAGAATATTAAGAAAATCATTGACGTTTAACAGGATTTTCCTTCTTATCTTTTATGAAATCCTCTAAAATTCCCACTCAGGGAATCTGTATTTCCCACCCAATATATTTTTTTTTCTTAAGATTAAGAACATTTTCCTTAGTTCCCTCTTTATAATCCTAGAATCACAAAACAAAAGAATCACTGCTTTATTTTGGGCAAACTTCCCTCAGATTTCGGCAAGCATTCTGTGCTTATATTATATCTAGCATAGACTGTTGTACTCTACTCTTGTTCTACATAAAGTGTGATGCACATGTATTTGAAGTCAAATACACATATCCTTTGTTTCTATGAGCTAAACTGTCTTTTTAACATGAACTTATATCTCTGTCTTCTGTAGGCTAAAAGCAATGAGTTACTGAAAGTGAGAATACAAAGAAAATTATATCTCACAAAACTGTATACAATTACTTTAGGTTATGCCCCAGAAATGACTGTGATATATGTGGATGTCCCTGGGCCAACTTTAAATTGTCCCCTGTACAGACTAATTCACACTGAATAAGGGAGAACTTCTGGGCTGATATTATTAGAAACTGAATTTTCAGTCTTGAAGGATATCAGGGACTATATAGTCTATGCATGAAATCCTTGAACAATTCAATTTTATTTGAAATATGCCATTTATTTTAGATTAACTGGAATTCTCTGTGCATATTAAACTTGGATATATTTATGTAATGCATTGGTACTACATTGTGACACTGAAGTGGAAATAATCTAGTTACATTAGTTGGGGTATTGCAGTAACACATTTACACTGCTTTTGGCATCTGTGCTTGCCTAGATATCTCTACAAAATATTGTATTGGGTGTTATAGCAGTCTACTGCAAAAGAGATATGACAGCCGTATGAAGAATGCTTGCTCTCTCATTTTCATCCTGAATTTGTGAATTTATGGGATGGTTAACTGAGAGAGAAAGAAGAAAGCATATAGATTAAAATGGTTTAGTAGACATTTGTATAACAGTTTTGGAGTTTCCCAATGAAACTGAACTTTGGATTTAAAAATAGAGATTAAAAATATCACACATTTTCTTGAACTAAATTCTCAAAAGCAACTGTATGTCAGTACTTGGGACCTCTGTGATGCCTTTGCATGACTAAGCTACTTCAGACAAGAGTAAAATCTTGTTTAAATCCACTGCAATGATTTGGTTAAATGAATGAACTGTCATTCATTTAATAAGATTTAAAAAAAATCTAGAGTAAAATATATATTTCAAGAAACTCAAAGTGTAATGGTAATGGAAACAGATGGAAAAACTGGCAATATAATACATGAATTTAAGTCTTCTACCCAGAAAATTCTCTGGATACGTCAACTTTCCAGGGTACTTAGATGTATTTTTTTCTGTCATTGGTGTCAAAGTGAGAATAATTCATAGTTACACAGTAACTTCAATCAATTTAGTGTGGTTACACCACTGTAAAACTGGAGTCCATATGAAAAGAAGCAAAACTAGTATGGATCTAATCATCACATGCAACCTCATACACAATTAGTACCCTTCCAGCTAACAGGGGAACAGACTATAGCCCTTCTGGTGAAGTCAGGGTTTTTTTCTTAAGAGAACATGTATGACATGTTAACAACTAATATCATAATTGCCCAATTACTGACCCGCAGCTCATCAGTGTGAAAGTCTGGGGATCACCAAACTCTATTTTTTCAGTCTCGTGCTGCTCAGAGCTTGAATGGGTACACTCTGCACTGGGTTAAAACTGGCTGGACGGCCGAGCCCAGAGAGTGGTGGTGAATGGAGTCAAATCTAGTTGGCGGCCGGTCACGAGTGGTGCTCCCCAGGGCTCAGTGTTGGGGCCGGTCCTGTTCAACATCTTCATTGATGATGAGGGGATTGAGTGCACCCTCAGTAAGTTTGCAGATGACACCAAGTTGGGTGGGAGTGTCGATCTGCTGGAGGATAGGAAGGCCCTGCAGAGGGACCTGGACAGGCTGGATCAATAGGCCAAGGCCAACTGTATGAGGTTCATCAAGGCTAAGTGCTAGGTCCTGCGCTTGGGTCACAACAACCCCATGCAATGCTACAGGCTGGGGGAGGAGTGGCTGGAGAGCTGCCTGGCAGAAAAGGACCTGGGGGTGTTGGTTGACAGCCGGCTGAACATGAGCCAGCAGTGTGCTCAAGTGGCCAAGAGGGCCAATGGCATCCTGGCTTGTATCGGGAATAGTGCGGCCAGCAGGACCAGGGAAGTGATAGTGCCCCTGTACTTGGCACCGGTGAGGCTGCACCTTGAATCCTGTGTTCAGTTTTGGGCCCTTCACTACAAGAAGGACATTGAGGTGCTGGAGCGTGTCCAAAGAAGCGCAGTGAAGTTGGTGAAGGGTCTAGAGAACAAGTCTTACAAGGAGCGGCTGAGGGAGCTGGGGTTGTTTAGTCTGGAGAAGAGGAGGCTGAGGGGTCACCTTATTGCTCTCTACAATTACCTGAAAGGAGGTTGTAGCGAGGTGGGGGGGTCGGTCTCTTCTCCCTAGTAACGAGTGACAGGACGAGAGGAAATGGCCTCAAGCTGCACCAGGGGAAGTTTAGGTTAGACATTAGGAAAAACTTCTTCACCGAAAGGGTGGTCAAGCTTTGGAACAGGCTGCCCAGGGAAGTGGTTGAGTCTCCATCCCTGGAGGTATTTAAAGAACAGATAGATGTGGTGCTCGAGGACATGGTATAGTGGTGGACTTGGCAGTGTTAGGTTAACGGTTGGACTCGATGATATTAAGGGTCTTTTCCAACCTTAACAATTCTATGATTCTATGACTTGCTGTCAAACAGGCAAATCTAAATTTTACTTGTACACTTATTATTTTTTTGACTAAGGAAATATGAAAATATGAGCGAATGGAAATATATGATTATGGATTTATTTTTTTGTGATACAGTAAAGCTTTTGCATTCACTTGTTCCAAACTTAACATATGACTTAAAAAAATATTTAGTAAATGAGATAGAGACACGTGAAAAATTCATCCACTTTAGGAGTTACTGACTGGAGGAGAGCTAAGAAATACTTTTTACTTTTCCTGAAAATGGAGTTCAGAGGATCACTAAGAAAAAATTTCATTTTCAAAATGAAAGTGAATGCTGATTTTTGAGACTGTTGAAGGGCAGATTCTGTTCTACTGAACTAGACTGAGGCTGGCTAATCTAAAGCTACTCTACAACATGTTATTAAATAAAACTGTTGATTTTATATTTTGATCATGTAACATGATACATGCTATTTGATTAGCATAACATCATGCAAGTGTTTGTTGTGTTTTAAAAAATTCTGGGCTTACAAGCACCATTTTTCTCACCTTTAAAATGTACTGCTACCTATATACTTGGTTTAATAAACTGAAAATAGTACCATTTGGTTTTAATGTAGCCTATATTTCTCACAAGTTCCTTGGAGTGTAGACACTTCAACAGGGCCAAAATGTTTGATCTTTCTTAGCTGAAAAAATGCTTTGCTATGAATGAGCTTAGAGCTGAGAGACAGAAAAAAAGATTGTATGCCTGCTCTGTGAAGTGCATGATTAAAGATGCTACATCTTACACGGAATTTTTTTCCAATATTAAACACAATTGCATGTAGTCAAAGGTGACAGAACTAAACTTAGGTATAGGAGATGTAGGAATAGATACAGCACAGAAATCACTATTCTTCAACAAGTATAAATTCTGTGAGAGAAAAAATAATCAGAAAGAGACTACTATGAGGAATAGAATCTGCTGCAACATTTGGGTTTGAAGGATGTTATGAAAATGGAAGTAATTTTTCAATCATGTTCAACACCACTGTAGCGCTGAGACAAACTACAAATGTTCTCTTGTGATTAAGACAATCAAAAAAAGTCCTTAGAGTAAAAGGGGAAATTAAAGAAATTATCTTCTGTATCATGATGTTTTCAATGTGCTAGCAAAAAAAATGTGTCTGGTTTGAAAAAAATGTTTCGATAAATTCAGGCTATGCCCCCTGGAAACTGTTATGCTTTGCAGATAGGAGTGTTTAATTTACTTTTCAGGTATGTTTGACTGAATATGATTTAAATTGACTATTCCTTTTCTGGTGACCAGACATCAAGAGTAAAATTATGAATGACTGATTTTTTCAGTTTAGTGGCTGAATAAGAAAAATAAAATGGGCAAATTGTTTTCAAATTGAAATACAAATATTGTTTTCTTCAAGATGGAAAGACAGAACAGAGAATGGGGCTTACTGCCTGACTGTCATTAGCATCTATTAATCTCTTCTGAAAACATTCAGGTTTACCCATGGAAAAGCTACAGAGTATGCACCTCTAACAAAGTTAGGTATTCCAGTAGACAACTTTGCATCTAAAAATTAAAAGATTATCTGATTGATACCTACAGATAATGCAGATAAGTGGATAGACAGCTGAGTTTCAATATAATTTATTAAGATTCTAGTTCTACTTTACCTTATATCTGTATACAAAAGCCATTTAATAAAACCTATGTACTATTTTCACCTGATGGATATCTTTCAACTAGCTTAAGGGAATTCAGACTGAGCCTGTGAAAAGCACATCCATTAATTCTGTTGTTGCAATAATCCCTTGTATTTATAGTATACATTCTGCCTTCCTTCAGAGGAGCATGTAACATTAAGAAATGTTAATGATTTCATTATAAACTAACTCCAGTAACATAATCCTTGTATTCACATTCCCTTGCATATGAAGCGAAATTTCACTTCAGGTAACTGAAGTGAAAATTGAGGTTGTCTCTAAGTAACACCACTCAGAAGCACATGAGATACCCAGGTTAACCTGGTATATGTGAAATCGTTTGGCTACATTAGGGGGATATTCAGTTTAAGTAAACAGAGTCAATGCTGCGATACTTGGAGTTGTTTAGAGCTCGCTTGGGTGCTGTGTTGCACATACAAACTGCATCTGACTTGACTGAAGAACCCATATCATGATGCCAAGTGCTTTGCTTTAGTGTGGTTTGATCTATTTAATCTTAATACATGTCTGAGAGATCTTTTTAAACAACTGACAGCCTTGACCTTGGTAGATTTTTATAAATTATAATTCATCTACTGAAGTCATTGGCCTTTTTCAGCAAATCTTTAAGAGAAAGTAAGTAGCAATCTGTGACTTAGTTTAATAGTATTTTTATGAGTCTGACGTCCTTCCTCTATTCATTTTGACTTTTTTGGTACCGCACCAACTTTGTATTTAGCTACATTTACATTCTTCAGAGAATATGTTTTGATTATTATATTTCTGTCCTGAAAATTCAGAGCCTGGCAATGCAAATTTATGTTAGAGTAGGTACTATGATGGAATTAATCAAGGCTTTGTTACTTATGGTAACGGTAAATCTCAATTCCTTATTTAACCTGGACAAAGATATGAGGCTATAAAAGCAATTAAATAATTCTTATTACCAGTAATACATTTCCCAGGTCAATAGAGTTGTAGATGGGAAGTCTGAAAGAGGAGGAAATATTTCTTATTTATGGCTAAAAATTTTACAGATTGCATAGGTTTTTTATAAATACTTGTACATCTTTAGAAATACTGTTCAAGACAACCATACAATTTGATTTCAATATCTATGACTCAGATATTTGATATGGCACCTTATTCATATAGCCCTTTTGTAGTGACAATCCTCAAATACTTTCCAAAACATAAGCCCCCAGCCTAAGATACTGACATTGATAGACTACATTTAAGAAATGGACAGTATTCACCATCCATATTGGTGATGAAAATTAAGGGTCTTACAGGTCCGGGTTAGATACTCCCAAGTTTAAAATCAAACACCTATGGAAAAGAAAATGAAAAGTATAGGGAAAAGAAAGTAAAAAAAAAACAAAACCAAAACCCAAAAAACTGGTGAAGCACAGATCAGTCTAATTCAGACAGAGTGAAGAGAGAATATGAACTTTATCAGCTGGGCAGTATGTGAACAGTGATCAACAAGCCTTTACTGAAAGGTTTTTATCCCAAAAGAGTCTTCAGATGTGGACAAATAACACAATACCTGAAAAATTTGAGAAATTTTGTCTATTCCAAATGAATTGGATTGTAAATAATAATACATAAGTATAAAATGAAAGAGGCACCTTTAAGGAATGTAAGGACACATGTAAATAATCATCTTGTCTATTCATGGGCATATAAACAAAGTTCTTCCAAAATGGCAGTAAAGTATCTTTCATTGCATAGCAAAAGTTACATTTGTTTCCATTTATTTCAAACTGAAAGATAGTATGTACACTGACACCTTAATGAGCATTCTGTCACCTGCTGTTCCTCTTGGCTGATTAAAGCTAATTTATAGTTCTGTCTTTTTCATAACTCTCAAAAAAGTATGGAGTTATCAATAAGGAATAAAAATAGCATTTTTCCACTCATGTCTTATAGAGGATATGAGCTAAAATCTTATATACCACAGGGTTTACTTGCTGAATTATGGCTACTTGGTGGCACTCAGCACAAGACAACTCTACAGTCAATTGTAAAGCTTACAGTAACAAAGATTCCCTCCTTTAGAGAAAGTAAAGTCCAAAGTTCAGAAAAAAAAATATGTAGAAATACAGTATTAACATACTGAAATGGCAACATCTCAGAAGTCAGGCCGTCAATGACATTGATTATATATCTTAAGATCGAAATATACTGTTTGTCTCTTATCTGGAGATAAACAATGTAAATGAAGAGTGTGTAGTATAGTGTGTGTGTGTATGCATGTATATGTATGTATATATGCATATAAATATGTATACATTCACACAAGAGAGCCAAGAAGGTAATAAATTTCCAAAAGTAATTATATGAGAATCCTGTTGGGCCATTTTTAACACATAGCTCAAACTCTGTTTGACTTTTTTGGGAACATCCTTTTTATAATTTTTGACCTGTTTCTATGCACATTTTCTTCCCTCCAAAATGCTAAGAAGATCAAAATATTCACATTCCTTCTCCCCAACAGAACAAAATACTCCTGAAGCACGCAAATGAGCAATGGTGAACAAATTCTCCGGGAGCACTCGCAAACCCACTTTTGACAACCTGGTTTGACGGTGCCCGAAGTCACACTGCCACCTCTACCTGGGTGAAATCAGCTGCCTTGTCAGACGCCACAAGGGGTCTGCACGTGGTGGGCTCTAACAGCTCAGTGTGCAGCACCTGGGACCCATGCTGCAGGTGTGTGTGTGTGAGCTTAAGGGGTGCTTTCTGGTGGACTTGTGCATTAATGGGTTGCAGGGAGCAGCACAGGTACTCACAAAGCCTGATGACCCATGTTTCCAACTTGAGGTATGTGGAAACATGGAAACTTGTGCTCCCAGGAGAGGTGGGACGATGCTTGCAACCCATGTGTATGTTTGTGTGACTGAACATTTTGAAATTATTTCTAGCAGGGTGTTTAGAAATTTATAGGTGTTTATTAACATTTTATAAGTGTTTAGAGTTGTCATTTATACATGTTTTGCTGCTCATATTGATCCTGACTGTATAGTTCACTGATTATGAGTTAATTAGTGTCATTTGTAAATCAATAAATTGCTTCAATCCTGATTTAAAATATGTGAAGTGAGCAGCTGTTCCCTGAGACTCTATTCCAGCCTTGACTTTTTGGACACTAAATATATGTGAGCCAAAGACTCTCTGAAGTCTGTAAGAGTTATTACTAGCCTATTTTATGCTACAGGGATTCAGATTTTGCAGTGAGTAATGACTGTACTCTATCCTAAAAGAAAAAGTACATACACTAGCCAAAATATTATATACGTATATAAAAGAAAAACTACTCCCTAAAATACCAGTCTATTCCTGCTTATTGTCAGTGGAATATATTTCTCTCTCTCCCTCTTTCCCTCTTTCCCCAAATACTATCCAGAACATTATTATTTAATCTGCATACTTGCCTGAAAAATCATGTACTAAATCTTGTAATTGCTTCTATACATACAACAATAAATTTTAAGATTGCCTTGAGCAGCGATCCATTTGGGACTTCAGAATGTTATTAATCTCAGTCCAATTCATTGGTAAAAATCAAGCTGACAAAGTCATCCTAACTCTGTTTCTTGAGCATTGAGCCTTTGTGGCAAACACCTACAAACTTTTGTCTAGGCAGGGTAGTCTTTCATTAGTTAACACACAAAGTCTGGCTTCTCTAGGTTTTGATAAAGTGTAGGTAGCTAACTTTAGGTGCTCTATATCACTCATTGGACGCATCTCTTCTCCACTGAGTAGGATAAAGGATGCTTGACATCTGATAGCGGGGATGTATCAAGAGGCAGCCAGGCTGGATCAGACCTAAAATAGGAAGACACATAGAGGGCAGCAGAGAAAACTGACTTTTTATTGATCTTCAGAAACATTATTTCTTTTCAAAAGCCTAATTTATCGTGAAAGCCACACAACATTTTTACTAGAAATTGTTTCACTAGACTTTTTTTTTTGTACTTGAATAACATGTCATTCTGTCATGTGGTTTAAATCTTACTGTGTTATTTTCCCAGAAGGAGAGTATATTAAAAAAAAATGGTCATTATTTTTAGCATTTATGCTTATTTTTATAGAATTCAAAAATACATTTGAAATCAAAATATGCATAAGATATAATTAGTGCTGTCTTTATAGGAAGTTCAAAGTAGAGCAAGCCATGCTGTATGGAATTTACAAAAATTATCCTTAAAAAGGGCTGTTGTTATGGTACAAGCAATTCCCTCTATATCAGAAAGTGATAAAAAATTCCAGCTTGATTAAGAGTTAACAGTGGGTAACCTGATTAAGAGATGGTGTGGCACCACTTTTTCCCAGGAGCAGCAAAGGGCTTGGTTGTGAGTGAGAGTTCTAGTTCAGCCCCTCCTTTCTTGCAGGGGAAAGCAGCATGAGGAGGCTCATCAACTTCTGCAGATTTACTTCAGCTTTTATAGATGGCAGATCAAGTTGCACTGACCTAAGCCATGAGGATTGTTCTGTCTGCCTACCAGCCACTGGCCTATGTGAAAAGGAGAGTGGTGGGGTTAGTAGAACTGGCGTGAATAGAGGTTGTACAGGGGAGACAGAAATATCTTCTCTCTTTTGCATGCAAAAGCCACTGTCTTCAGGATTTACATGAAGAAAAGTGAAACACTAAGCATATTTGAATCAGTTGGATGGGAATGATAAACCTACTTTTTAAAAAGGTTTTCTGTTTTGAAACGGAAAATTTCTTGTTAGACCAGATGAAGTCCTTTTCCATCTGTGAATGCTGAGTTGAGTTCAACAAGTGGTTTAATCTAGAAAGACACAACAATTTTTAGCTTTGCCTCTAGAGTCTAGTAACCTGTGTGGAGGAAATTTTGGTTAAGTGCTATAGAGTTTCCTCTGGGAGAAGCCTTACAGTACTATAATTGTTTCTTTATCTTCGCAACACAGCATAATCTCTGGAAGTCTCAGAAATAATTTTAGCAAACAATGAATTCACAGATATAATAAAGATATGAGTTGCATGGCTTTGCTTATTCTGCATGGACTTCACACATCCTTCCAGAAAACTACTTACAAGTTTAACCTTTAATGGTCTGGGTCAATGCAACAGGATATGTTAAATCCGCAAGAATACGTAATTTAGATTTGTCATTTTCTAATACTTCAGAGCAGCTAATTATATCTACCGTTGATGTTCTCCATATTACTTGTCAGGTCTTCTGATCATATCTGTGACTGACAGTAAAAGAGTTATCATTTGTATCTTCTAATTTAATTTTCTACTGCAGTCTAGACTAAACGTCCATTGATACAGCAAAACAATGCCCCCCCCATCCATGCTAAAAGTATAACTGTAGAGGATGAGGACAATATTGGTCTCAACGAATCAAAATGACATTTTCTGACAAGAAAAAACATCCCATTTTATACAGTATCTGTCTGGAATCAAGTGACCTCCTTTTCTCATGTGGATGTTTATCAAAGTTGCTTTAGACTGCAGCTTTTCCTTTTAAAATAACACTTGTGTTACTATTTCAAAATGCTCCCTTTTTCTTTTAATTTGTGACTGGGTTTCTTTAGATTAATTTTAAAAATTTCATTTCATAAGATAAAAAATAAAAGGGAAAAAATACATATCCTTATACAAAATCTCTACATATGGGAACAGAGAACATTGGTTTATACAGCTTTAACTCTTATGAGAAGTGCTTTATCTACTTTGTGGCAGCAAAGCTTTTCTTCATTAAGTAAGCCATGAAAGAAACTTACTCTCAACAGGAGAATTGAACGTGGTCTTGCAATAATTTCTCACATGGTAGTTTATAGAAGGCAATTCAATAGGGAGCAGAAACCACAAGTTCCACAGGAATTTACAGATATACTGGTCTGTATCTGTCTATCATATAATTAGGACAGAATAATCCTACTTTTGTTAATATCAAAATTATTTTGTCTCATTACAGCTTCGGAGATCTTCCAAATTCCAGCTGAAGGGCATATTTTGTGTCTACCAGACAAAGATGGTACTCCTTGACATTGATCAAACAACTGTAATAATTCACAGGCAAATCTGTCTCTTTTTGTATTTCCAGGACCTTGCACAGTAAAGAGGAAAAACAATGTCAAAATGTGTAAGTAAAAAACAGTGAATCAGTTATCTATTGGTAGGACTCAGTTCCCCTCAGTCTAGTAGGAGTTCATAAGAACAGATAAAAAAACTGTACTGTGACTGCTTTGTAATACAAATCTGTGGAAAAGAAGGCTTGAAACATAGATTCCTCCCACTGTGGTAGGAAAGTGGTACAGCTAGCACAAGGGTATTACTAGAGCTAAGACAGGATAGTCTCTACGGTTAGCTATTCTCATGTACTTTGAAGAGCTCTTAATGTCTGCCTCTATCCTCTCTCCTGTATTGACACCTGTCACCACATTGCCTAAATACTTAGTTTGGTTAAATCATTCTGAAGTGCTTCATAAAACTGAAAACTGAAATGATTTAATAGAATTGCTCAACATTTTCCATGTCATTAATAAATATGCTGGATAAGTACTGATACTTGTTTTCAGATGATTAGTCCTTTCCTCCTAGAAGAACTGGCCTTTTCCTCTCTGTTGCAGCTAAAAACCAGACTAAATTAATCTAGTCTTTGATCTTAGCTTTTTTGTAGAATTAACTCAGAGTGAAATTTAGTACAAAGGAAGGGAATCTGGCAGTTGGTGGATATTTCATAGTGTTCATATCGAATGTGCAGAATAGCTAATAAGTTGTCCGCATTCTTACAGATGTTCTTCTAAATCTTCAACACTGGGATATTTTTATTTCAGCTCAAAATATTGCTTTGCCTTGAGGCAGTGATAGATTATTAGATCTGACCTAGACAATATTGCCAAATCATATCCAATATTTCTTTCTAAACATCACTAGGTCATGTGAACGTTCTGATTCTCTTTATTTGTAAAGAGAGGTAAAAGTAAATAGATTTGTATTATTCTAAATAGCTGAGAAAATTGAGAGAATTGAAAGATTTTTGAGTGAGCAGTCTAGAAGGCTTTTTTGAGATCTTAGAAGTGAATTCCAACATCATTATGTTGTTCCACTTGAAATTTACTTTGCAACTGCAACACCTAGTCAAATGTACTGATATTTTCAGTAAAAGAAACATCTCCGTCTTCTGGTTTTCATATCCAAAACTACTCTAATCAAATTTAGGTTTCCTAATTCTAGAACCAGAAAACACCAACAAGATTATGTAAAGTCCCTCATTTTGTTGAAAATACCTGTAAATAATCCAGGAGGGCTTCTCAGAAGGTTATTTCTTCAGATATTTTTGATAATGCTGTAGCAGTTTATGAATCTTCAGTAATAAACATCACTGATGAGACATACAGAATACATTATTAGAAATTGTTAATATAGTATAAATACCACAACAAACACTCTATAAGCAATTTGAATGCCAATCTGTATTCTACTTACTGAAATACATCTTTGAAGAGTTGAACTTAATAAAAAGGAATGGCAGATGTCATAGACGTATGTTGTATGACTTTTCAGTTTCCACATTTGGCCCTTCTGGAGAAACTGCAACATAATTTTAGTGGTCCAAAACATTTTTATTTGTTTTAATAAATTTTATGTAAATATTGTACTACAGAAAGCACAGAACATTTCAGTAAATAATTTCCAGCTCCTAATCTATTAGTTATATGGATTGTAAAAAGATCCCATACCTTAGAACTTTGTTCTAAGAAAATAAATTTAATAAGAAACCAAAATCTTAGCAGAAAAGGATACTTATCAAGCTGTAAAACTTGAGCTAATGTAATAAAAACTTAGAAGGAAAAAACTTCTTAGTTTATCAAGCTGTAAATACGATCCTACTGTTGGAAAAGTAGTTAGGAACCAAAGGGCACTGAGATTTAAAGCCTCTAACAGGTTGCAGAACATATTAAGCTACTGTGAGATCCTGCCCCAGATCTATCAATCAGTTCCTTGGATAAACGCTGCATGTTCTTACTGATTTCTTACTTATTTCTGTATTGGTGAAGTACCAAAGTATTGGACCATTATTTCTTACTGAAAGCTCAAAAATTGTCCTCTGTGTGCACCATCACCTCATCTTCATAGGGCCACATTGCTTACCTTGCAAAGAGCCTGTCATGATTATAATGTTGGAAAGGTACGCTGAAGCATTATAGAAGTGGGAGCTGGAACATGAAATATCACGAGCCATTTAATATCTTCAACTAATCAAAAAGCCACCAAGTGCCTCTCAAAAAAATAACAGTAATTAAAGCTGATCTCGTCAACACTTTGGTTTGTTTCAAGTTCTTGGCAGAGTTTTTATATAAGATTGCTTTTGACACTATCTAAATATTGAAATTACATCCTTTGACCACTCTTATTTCATATTTTTTTATATAGCAGCTGATGCTTTATCAGATTTTATGAGTCAGAAGAAAAACACTATATATTTTATATAAATGGGAAAGTAAAGGGTATTTTAAAGTTATTTTTAAAGTTTGTTGGATTTTTTTTCAGCTGTTGAATCTAAACATTCCAAAAGTAGATTAAATTCCCTGAAATTATACTTTTATATAAAGCTCTGTTTCCTAATAGTGACATTTTAAATTGAAAAGTTTGGAATTTTGATTTCAAAATGAGTTGCCAGAAATATCTTTTCACTCACATTTTAAAGGGACAAAATCAAATACAAGTGGTTTAATGTTTTCCAATGAAAACAAAACATTTTTTTTTATTAATCCAAAATTAATCTGATTGGAATGTATTCCAGAGCATAGCTTCCAACTTGCTTGTTTAGGGTTTTTTTGTTCAATTCATGGCTATACTCCCTTCCCCCTGACCCCCATTCTAATTGCAACCTTTCCTAATCGTGGAAAGCTCTGGTGTCCAGGACTCCACTAACAGAAATGGGAGTGTCTTCCTGAATTGACTTCAGTGAAGATATGCCAGTTTATGCCAGCTGTTTCTTTGGCCCTGTACCTTTTTATTTGGATAAAACCTGTTGATTTTCTGTTTCCCTGCTCACAATTTGTTTCCAAATAAGCATCCCACACTCCAAGGGCCATCTGCTGTTTGTTCTGAGCTAATGAGTGTGCTTTAGTTCTAATGTCCTTGGGAGGAGGTGTCATGCTGTCACTTTGTAAAACAGGGTTTCTGTTTTCTTACGAACTCAAATTTCTAATCCTTGTGAATTAACAAGTTTAAATAATTTTCTTCCCACCATGCTCACAGATGTGAATCATAGGTGCACAGAGGATGCTACACAGAGCTACACTACAGTCTGGTGATCCAGGCTTAATGACCTCTCTTCAAACAGTGATACAGACCTGTTAAGCAGGGGCGACATCTGTTCAATGCTCAGACTTAGTGTGCACTGAAAATGTAAGCTCTTTTAGCTATGACTGGTTTTGAGGAACCAATGTCCTCTTTCTAAGAGTGAACAAACCATATTCATAGAACTATTTGTAGTAAGCCCCATGTAAGTGTTGTAAAGATCTTCTGGAATTTCAAATAAAAAGTTTTCCCAAATATTGTTAAAAAATATCATTCTGACTGATTTTTCAAATATATATACTTCCTACTTACCTCAGTTATGTGCCTTGGCTTTATAGACAATCCTTCTAGAACAGAAAACTGTCCCTAAGAACCTCACAGGTTATCTGGTATGTAAGTCTATGCTTAGTCACTATCCTCTGAAAGCTGCTAGGATGATAATAATGTGTCTTCTACTTTCCTACTGATAGGCAGAAGCAAAATAACCATCAGTGCTGTCCAGCAGAGAAGTAATAGGTTGTGCCTGCAACTACCAGACAGACAATACCCGTTTTGCAGAAAGCTGATCTGACCACCAGACTGGGGTTAACTATAGCTTAAGGCTAGATTTAGTTAAGAGTTTCTGAGATAAAGTTATGATCCATGATTAATTTTTTGAAAATAAGTGTTTCGTGAGTCTGAGTTGGGATTGGGGCTGGAAACCACCAGTTTGTAGGCCACTATTCAACAGCACAATAAATCCCCCAGTCTATGGAGGATAAAAGTTAAGAAATCCTCTGTTCACACAATCTAGAGTGCTAGGCACATTTTACTGTTTAAAATTTATTTCTCTCAATGCAGTAGCTAAAATTTGACCTGTCAGGCTTCACTCTGGATAAAACAATGCCACTCCAGCTGGGACAAAGCTGGCATAGTAGATTAAAGTTAATAAATACTTCATATTGTGTCATGGTCAATTTGATAAATAAGCCCATACCTCATCCAGAGCAAATGTATGCCTTTGAGCAAACTGTTTGTGCGTAGGCTTGGTATGAGCAATGACGTGACCCCCAGCTGAAGCCCACAGTTTCAGCAATACCTCCAGTACAGGGCAAAGGAAAGGAAAAGGGTGCTTTAGCTTGAAAGCCAGGCATCAGGAGCTCTGCCTCCTGCTATCCTACTCATTTTGCTGTTAGGTTGCTTCCCACTTAGGAGCAAGGACCAGAAGAAGTCCCAGTTAAGCTTTTCCTTCCTTCTTGATCTTATGGAAGGTATTTTTCCTTTCCAGTTTAATTAAGTAATCTCAACATTTACACACTCATAGCTCTTAATCTGATGACTAGCAGCTCATAAATTTTATTTGCGGATGTTGCCTTTTTCAGTAGATCATACGGTTAACGGAGTTCTCCTTCATATAGGGGAAGGAATGGAGCTTGAATGACACGATGCCTTTTTTTTCACTCCCACATGCCTATATTTTGTGCTATGCCAATTCTACCTAGCAAATTCCAAAGAAAAAATTGAATGCTGTGAACATTTTTCAGACTGTACTCCACAGAAAGGTTCAAGACTATAAGAAGCTTTGGAAAGAAATGCAGTTAATGATTCACTGTTACGTAAGCTACTTATCTCAAGAATAATTTGTTTTAAATTTTTCTGTTACTGTCAGATTTTCCGTTAGTAATGGAATAAAATATAGAGATGAGGAGAAGCACTTTTAAGTTGTCTTAATTACTGCAAGTCAAATTTTGCCCTTTTGAAGATATATATTATAAAAAGTGAGTATTTTAATGTGAATACCAGAAGGTCAATTAAATTAATTGGTGATGTTCTATATTATTTTTTCTTTTATATTCATTTATATTCAGGCACTCTGCTTCTTGCTGTAGAAGAAGGAGCAACTGTTTCCTCGAGAACAAAACTGCTACACATTACATATTATACATACTGCTTAACCTAAGTTCATACCCTTATTGTGTTCAGTCCACTTACTCTAAAGCCTTTCAAATTTTCTGGTAGATCAATATAGGAACAATGAAGATGAATGTAAAGATTTACGTACCACTCCATTATTGTAAACAACAATCTGTCAGTATGAAAAGGGCAATAATTAGGTGTAATGTAAGACTCCATTCTCCTTTATGTTTTTTATTATTGCTAAAGTAACATAAAGGGTAGTCAAGTCCATTTGTATATTAGTAGAATGATTCTTAATGGTTCAGTCAGTGATAAGTCTAACACAGACAGGTAACCATGACAACCAGGTCATGCTTTCTTTTAGTTAAAACAAAACCTGATTTAGTTCTATATCTGAGATGAAAAGAGCAAAAACCCATGCATTCTCTCTTTCTAGTAAACCTTCAAATGGAAGCTTGCAGTGAATTGTTGTTTAATTTCAGGCATTAAAAATGCCTGAAACTTTATAACAGTAGGAGCTGCATAACTTAGAAAAAATCATAACGTATTTTAAAATGTATCCTTTCTCCTGTTTCAAGTCATTTTGCATGTGGATTAATGGAAATTCACATTTATTTTTTAATGTTTCAAGTGTTAAGACACATTACACAAGAAGTCATTGACTAGCAGGGAAAGTCTATACATTATCTTTTTTATGTACTATTACATGAAGAGGAAAGATATTTATTGGAATCAGACTGATACAGTGCATCAAAATCCAACTAAGGCTTAAAGAAAATTAACATGCTTTTCATTAAAACAGAAGATAGTAGCAAAAGACAAAATAACTAAAAAAAACCAGGTGGGAAACTGCAAAATCTCTGAAAAGTGTGATATTAACTGAGAGTGAGAAATACATAGAATTTTGCACATTGAACTTGAGAAAGGAAGGGGAAAGTACATCTTTAAACAAATTGGCAATTCATAATCAGGGGAGAGTTAAATTTATTGCCTTAATGCTTAGAAGGAGTACTAGGCTCAAATTACGAGAAGAGTACATCTAATCAATTTTTTTACAAAGCTGCATGAACTGAATGAAGCAAAGAGAATGACATGCTTTTTCTTCATTTGGCAGCAGCCCTTCACAAACAACTTTTGAGGTTTTTTTTCATAAAAGAAGCATTAAAACTGAAATTTCAATTTGCAGATATTTATTTCTTATTTCAGACATAACACTAGAAGAAAACATTTCACTTGAAAAAAACAGCAGGCTTAGAAACAAAAAGAGGATCCATCGAAGTGAATGGCAAAATATCGCGTTAATTCTACAAAGCCAGAATTTTTCTCAAATTCCTTAGTAAAAATGAAGAAAACCACTACTGCTTTGTATTTTTCCTCCAAAGAAAGCAAGACATTCTATGAAACGTAATGCCAGAATCATTCATTTGAAACCAACAATACAGTATTTTTGCACCATTTAGTTCAGTGAAAGCACTTTTTTCTTGAATTTTGAATTTTCCATGTTTTCTTCAGTACAAATTAGCCAGTTCATAGCTAAACTACAACAAAGATGAAATAGAATGCAACTATTATACTGCTCCTGCACTAAGATATTCTGAGTCACTTTAAAAACACATTTTATTGACCCTAGTAAATTCAGCTGAGTTACAAGAAGCAGTTTTTTGATCAAATGGTGAGTGGTGTCTGTGAACCAACTGATGCTGAAGGATGTCCTTAGGTTTCCTGCACCTTATTAATCTCCAAGGTCTTAGAGCAAACACTAGTGAATATAAGACATTAAAATCATAATAGAGAGAGGTGACTGAGATTCATCTTCTATAAATTTCACCTGGTGAAAACAATACTGCCTCTCAGAAAAAGGAAGGTGTCTCCCCACCCCTTTCTCTTTAGTTATTTAACATTGGTTACAAAAATACGTTACAAGCTATTTTGGAAACAGCTCTACAGCTAACCACCTACATGGAATAGCTGGAATATTATTGGCCTTCATTGGGAAAGTCTCCAAATATTTGGTCAAAACCTACATAGGATGGAGATGAGAGAGTAACCTCTGAGATCAGAACACTTCAAAGGGTTTTTTGTCTTTAAAACCCTGACTTCTTCTACCTGTCCCAATATACCTTTATACAGGGAAACAAAGTTATCACAGATTTAGATCTGTAAACTGCTCTAGTTACTTGTAGTTGTTATTTCCCAGTAAAGATGAAAGGCAATGCTAAATAAATGTGTATGTTTAAGACAGTGCATGCCTACAATGCAGTGTACAGCCTGTAAAGATACACTTTTATCAATATAGCTCCTATAACGGTGCAATTATGGCTCCATAGAGGTCAATATGTGCTGCTTCACAGATACTTGGCTGAAGAAGCCTGTCCAGGCTAGCTTGAGCATGTCTATGTAATTTGCAATTATAGTTGTGTATTACAGATGTGTAAACAAGAGGGCACAAGTGCTGAAGGAAGAGCTGGATATAATTTCTAGGCTTAACTTTGGAGAGCTCAGAAGGCAAATGCAGTGAGAAGGCACTTTCTCTAGGATCTTTTCAGGTATCTGAGGGAAGATAACACAGTATGTTGGATATGAACAGTTTCAGACAGCAGAGTTCACTTTTTTTTTTATTTCCAGCAGGTAGGATCTGTTTATTCTGTGAAATAGAGGCCAGTTAAGGTTCCAAGTATATTATGTATAGGACAGTTAAGATTCCATATATATTATGTATAGAACCTCTCTTCTAAGCTATTATTCATTATGGTAAAGTTTACATCTAATATATATATATATATATATCGTGCAATACAGATATACATAAATAACATCAGAAAACATTATACAACCCTATTGCTGTCATAAAAAGTCCATTATAAAGATAAATACATTGTATACATACATACATACAAAATGGTAGTAAAACTATAACAAATCTAACCACACAATATACTGGATATCAAGAAATCAGCACAAAGTAATGAATATTTGCTGAATAATGTTTGATGACCTATATTCTCAGCTCATTTACTTTGCAGATAAATGATTCATCCCATGTATTGCACCTTTGGAAGGCTGTCTTACTTGCGTATGCCAAGATAAACTAGGAAGGCTAATGAATTCAGAAGTATTTCTGAGTAAAGAAAATTTACATCCTGTGGCTTCAGGCAACGTATGTTTGGGGTAGAAGATACACTAGAAATAAAGAACCTAAATCTTGTAGAAAACAGTAAGGTTTAAATACCACAGATAACTGTTCTAAGATACGAATTTCCAAGATCATGACATAATTTGCTAGTAGCATTTTGCTATGCGAAGAGGTCTTAATAAAATACAGTTTATAGCTGTGCACTTGCAATGTATGCTAAGAAATCCCAGTGTAAAGGGTAACATAACAAAGTGACTAGAACAACAGAAAGGTTACATGGAACAACAGAAAGGTTACATGATCTTCCACTTTTACATTCCTCTTCCAGTGACATGAAGTTGCTAAGTAATGTAGACACTTCAAAGTGTGCTTCATGTGAATATTTGTTACTGCTACCTGTGATATGTACAGCTGTGGGAAAGGCATTAGTAGCAGAAGACAAAATAAGCTCAGGTAATAAAATGTGGTTGTAGTTCATGTTTGTCTTTGAATCTCTAACCCTAATAGTGGTGAAAGTGTTATAATTAAACACTTACTTCTGCTTCATAATGTAGCTTCTGATAAAGAAGTAGGTCATCAGATTTATTTGAAGTTTGGATTTATGCATTGGATTTTTACTTCATTGTTGGATGAATCAACAATCTGTTATGTAATAACCCTTTGAAATCTCTGAAAGATAGAGATGGGAACTTATTAGATACTTGCCATTCTAAAGGTATTAGAAATCAAAGGATACTTAAAAGAAATTTTAATCACACAGTAATTAAGAATAGTTAGCATTAGTGACAATCAAACCTCATAAGTATTGTTCTTTGAGCTTTGATTAGGATGCAGCACCTGACTGGGTGTCTCATGAGATATGACTTGCTTTCCATGATGTTTCCAGCCTTTCTAGATTTTGAAGGGGACAGGCATACTTCATGTTAGCTAAACAACTGTCTTATTAACTGTTTCACAACTCTGTTCAGAGCTGTTATTGTAACCGCTCTCATTCTCACCAGAAGTGCAAAGGCAGATAAAATAATTATGCATATAACAGGTAATAGATTCTTCTTCAACTCAACCACATCCTCCGATGAGAATACTGCAGAGCCATCTTACACATCTTCTATACATTGCTATTCAACTGCACAGCAAGGGAGTACATACTTTACCATAAAAATTTCACAAAGTGTTTCAGCTCTTAGAAGACGCTTTGCTTACCACTGTGAAACAATCTACACCAAAAAATGGTATTATTCTATTAAAAGTAATACACAGATTTAGCCAAAGGCAGCATGACTATGCCAAGGCTTCCTAACATCCTACTGTCTCTGCAGCTTCCCACAGAAGGAACCATGCAGACTACTTAACACAGCACTGCCTCCTACCCTTCTAACGACAAAAAGTAGAAATCTCCAGGCATTAACACAGCAATTCTGACAACAGCCAGTGGCTGGTGTAAGCAGAAAAGTCTCACAGCTTTTTCATTTTGTATGTAGACCCAGCTGCAGAGTCGTAGACTCCTTCCTCTGTCAACGTTCAGCTGCTCTTGCTTCTTCCTTTTCTTGAAGTTAATGATCTAAATGAGATAACTTGTTTCTTCACGTCATAACACTGCACCCTTGACTGTCACCTACTTCCAGGAAGCATAAGGTTGCAGAAATTTTTTGGGTTTTTTTATTTCTTATTCAGACTTCAAGCCAAATTATGTTCAGTCCACCACTTGTGAGTTATTGTTAAATCCCAGAGACAAGCTAAGGCCAAGCATTCCTTGAGCGTCCAGCCCTGTATTTGGCAGTTGCCAACTTTCCTTAGGGTCTCAACAGCTCTTTTATTTTCTTGAATTAAGAATGTTGTGCTATATTTTTCAGCAGCCAGGAGATTGATATACACATTTCCTCACTGGGAATAAAATCTATATATCATGACGTAATTGATCTAGCAATTTTGTACTTTTCTCATGTCTTGCTCTTGTTTAACTGATCCTTTCCAGTTGTTCATATTTGCTTCTTTAAGTCTGATTAATACCCCTTCACAATCAAATTCTTTATAACATTATATAATATATATTTTAACCCCAAATTTATATATGCTCTCATCCTGTTACTTTTACTGTCTTTTCTTCATCTTAGAATCCAAGTGCTAAAGGGCAGTGTTTCTGTCTTCCTTTACATGCCTGCAGTATAAATAATGCATCAAATAATTAATCATGGTGCCTTTAGGGAAAACCAGTGTCTGAGAAACACACTGTTAGGAAAGCATTTCAGAAAACATAGGAATATATTGGACTTTATTCCAGTCAAGAAGGAAATTTAGTATATAACTCCAGAGGTGAACTGAAAATAGTTCACTTTCCCTACATCAGAGAACAGAGTTTGGCTAAAGATTAAAGCACAGAATGAATGGAAATACTGATGCAAATTACAACTACAGGTGAGATTCACTGCATCTATGGAAAGGATTAATCTTCTGGCTCCATGTGAAAAGTTGGATAGGTCAAATACATCTCCTGCTGGGAAAGTTGCTGCAAAACCCTAACTGAGCAGCAATCCATCTCTGTGGACTGAAGTGCTCTGTAAATGAAGGGCCCATGTGGAAGCAGATAGATAAGATGCCAGCAATTATCATACAGGAACAGGTAACTAAGTCCTTATGCCTTGCAGAAACAACATGACCTGTTACAAACTCCAGATAGTTTCCTCTGTCCATCTCTCTACTGCTCATCACGATGCCTTCCCACACCTGAGCCTATTTCTCAATGCCTTTGATATAATTTGTATTCGCAGCTTCCCTCATGCTGTTTATAAACAGTGCTCAGCCACAGGTAAATTCCATCCTAAGACTATTCCTTGTTTACCCCTCTCTAATGTCCTTCTTTCTTTGACACTCATGAATTGTCTAAATCATAATACAACAGTGTTCTTCCATAGAATAGCATTATTGTACGATAACAGCATTACAATGAGGTAACCAATTATGTAGGAAATATGATTTCAATGATTTTGATGGGAAAGGAAAGAAGAAAAGTTGTTCTCTTTCACTTTAAAAGTGAGGGATTTTTCTTTCTCTCCCCCTCCTCTGGGTGGAGGAATGCTATTTAAACCAATATGTGCTTCTTAAGCCTTGTTTTTGTCTATTTTTCATTAGTTTGTATCTGAAGTAAGGTAATTTGGTGTGTTACCCTGTCATAGATTTACAGTATCAACCTTTGTCCTTTGATTTTGCATTCAGGAGGATAGTTTCCTTTTTGTTCAGCTGAATCTTTCTTTGGACAGCAATCAATAAATCAGAAAATTGTTAACATAACCCCAAGATCTTAGAATGTGCAGAACACCTATTCTAACATTTTAGAAATAAGTTTGGACTTTTTCTTAACACTTGAAATTCCTACTCTTTCTGCAGTTATTTAGTTGTAGGTTTCTACAGAAATTAGGATAAGCGTCTTTCTTCATATTCATTTTGGCAGAACTGGTTAGCATGTGATATCTGCCCAGATTTTGCTTTGTCAGTGGTCTTGGTATCTGTGCTTTGTCAGAACTGTTTAATTCACAGTTATGAAGGGAACAGCCTAGATTTAATTCTTTTTTTTTTTGCATTTGCCAAAAGAGCTGGAAGGCAGAGTTATTACTACATGTGAGGACTCTGCTTTCAGATCCTATTTCAACTAATAATTTCAGACCCAGACATCACATAGCTATCTAAAAAGGAAATTAATTGAAAAAAAAAAAAACAAACCAAAACCAAAAAGCCAGCATTTACTCAAGTATTCCTTTGTGTAACACTCATATACAGTTTGAATTCATACTCTTAATTTTCTCTTGAATTTTGTCCTAACAGGCAACTAAAATTGCCCTCATCAGAAAGCACAAACAAGTCCAGTTGTCACCTTTCTCTTCTCTCCACTGTCTGAGCTAACTTACCCCTCTTTTTTTTTCCTGTTACAATCTACATTTTCAAATGCTACTGCTAAAGGTTATTTAATTATCTTGCTGCTTCTTTACTTTAAGGAAAGTGAACCACTGCAGACAGCAGTGTGATGTAACAGTACCCAGTAGCTGAACAGGTCCTGCAGGCTCCACGTGACTAATTTGTCTTGCTTGTCTCTGACAGCTCTCTGTAGTCTGTGTTGGCATACCCTGTCTCAAAGAGAAAAAAGAAAACAACAACATTTTGGACTTCATAAAAGGGCCTCTTCTACTAATAAGCTTACTCAATGGAATTGGTCATGGCACCATTGAAATACCAAAGCCTAAGATAAAGGAAGAATTTATTCCAGTTAGCCTTTCTCTCTTGGTAGACCTGGAAGGCAGAAAAATCTATGACTTACCTAAATGCAGAGATTGATCCAAGTTCGAGGCATACCAAGATCCTACAAATACTGCTTAATAGAAAATTCAACTCTTTCCCATCCTCTATATTTCAAGTTTTTCATTACACTTGCCCTGTATTTCCCTTATGTTTCATCCTTATTTCATGGACTAGATTTAAAATAGAAATTCGAATTATTACTTCGTGTTTCAAAGTATGCCAGGAAAAGGTCTGCTCTGTGAAACAACCTAAATTTCTCATGTTCTGCACTTACCTCAGCAGATGTGGCAGTAGGCTATCCTTCCTTTTCCAATCATATTAGTTGAGCATTTTACTTTTTTTTTTTGAGCACGTTACATTTCCTTTTGGCTAAGAATTTATAGTTTTAATGCTATTTCCAGGCTCCTTCTTTTAAGAGACCATAACTGACATAGTTCTGCTAATGAGGAAGAGTGACTGTACGAAACTCACTGACATGTTTCTCATCTGCCTAGTTACTGATGACTGAGAATCAAAACAGGTTTGTCTTACTGCAAATCACATAACATTGAAGGATCATTTCTAACAGTGTTGTTTGAAGAAAAATTAAGGACTTTTTCTGTATAAAACTCTTATTTAACTGAATTTCGTTTAATTTTTGGACTTGCTGGACTTTGATCATTTACTTATTGATCCTTAGGGAAAATTTCTCTAACGTAAGATGTGAAAGGAAGCTAAAAATGTCTCTTTAACCCAAAATTATGCTTTGCTTTAGACACACACATGAAATTTCCTTTTTCTTTTCTTCCTGCTTCATTGGTCTGGTCTGAGAAACACTATTCTCAACTGAGCAAAATAGGTTCTGAGAATTTCTCCGTTATGTCAAGTGAACTCCTTAATCACCTACCTACTCAATACTCTTCAACAGTTTCTTTCAAGAATATTTTTGAAATGTTTCACTTTTCCTGCAGATACAGAATTCTTTGAGGAATGGAATTGTTGTGGTTCAGCTGCGCTCTAAAGCTTCAGAAATTTTGGAAATTCAAGGGCATTTCAAACAACTTCTTAGATAAACATGTTGAAGTTACATTCAGCCAAGCATTGAGTGTTTTCTTGTTTTGCTCTCAGAGCTCCACATACTGCATATACTTTTAGATCTGGAGCACAGTTTTGTATTACTGGTAACACACAGGCTTGCTGCCATCTCCTTTCCAGAGCTAGAGATTTCTTCTGATATCCATACACAAGGATTTTTGTCCCTTTAGGTGACTTCTCATGCAGGGACAAATGCTAAGCCAACAAATACCTGGAGTGCTCATTATACTAAATGCTGTCAGATATCTCAGCTATTTAGAGAACTCTTACCTCTCCTTTAAAAAGTGAGATTGTTCTTCTCTGACATATTTCATCTGCAGGATTCTCTGTCACTGATTGTTTTATAATCCCTTTATATCTTGATATATAGGGAAGCATCTAGAAGCATGATTTTGAATTTGTTTTATTCTGTTCATGTGGAAAATTACAGTGCTGTATTATCTGAGGATATATGATATTTTACTTTTTAGGTATGATAGTACTAATAATAAGAAAAAAAAAAGAATGCTAGAGAAATGGAACTGGAAGTTTTACATGAATGGTGCAGTATGAAGCATCCTGTCTTGGGCTGCCTTTTCCTGATGTCTTGATGCATTAAGAAAGTCTCATCCTGAGTTAACAGACTTCTTTTAAAATCTTTTGTTCTAAAATGTAAATTTGTTTCAAAGTAATTTTATGAAGGAGAGAATTATTTCTAGATTTCCTGGAAGTCAGGCTTCAGGAGGTATCCAAGAGCTTTCCTCCTCTAGCTAGAACAGTATGGAAAGCTCTTTAGAAAACAAACCCAAATATGTCATCTGCACTAAAGAGATGAAGTGCCAAGGTTTCAAGATTGATAGCTGAGTGTCATCGCAATGTGTTTCAGTCATTTCAGTGGAGGAAGTTGTTTACATCCATAGATTCAAGTCTTGTAGAAAAGTTGTTTTTTACTCTTTCGTTCTCGTCAGTTAAAACATAATGGCATATGCTGATGCACAAGGTAAAGAGATTCTTGCATTCTTGCATAATTTCTATTAGTGCATCTCACTGAAATTTAATATAAAAATATTTTAACTCATATTTACCATTTTGCACACAACCTGAAATTCATCTCTGTCCAAAAGTATTTGCAGAAATTTTTAATAATGTCTTATACCACCTAGATGCAATTAATCTCTTATATTCAATCCTGTGCTGTGAAAAAAGCTGAGTAATCAATTATTTGTAATTAAGTCATTAGATCTTACATATATTCTATATGAGATGTCATTATTTTGTTAAGGATGTTATGATCCTTCTTGAATGATAGGTGAAGAATTAAAATATGACAGCATCATGTTTCTCTTGCTGAATTTTAAGAACTGTTGAAACGTCGAACATTTAAATCCTAATGAAGAAAGTACCCATGTTTGGGACAGTTTATCAGAACAAATTTAATTTAGGCATACGTTTAAACTGTGTTCTGAAGAGAAATATTTTTAAACACATTTTCCTGAATGGGCTCAATTCTTTATAATGTATCACTCTGTATCTGTAAGCTTTTGTATTCATAGAAACATACTAAAATGACACTCAATTTTAGCCATTCTCGAGCTACAAGGACTCCTTGAGCCAGGCAGTGCTATTAGATGAGATAGTGCTCATACAAATATGGATATTCTGCTGCTAAAGGCAGCATGTTTTTTAAAATAGGCAGAACATCTCTGTGCTTCAGAGACATTTCAGTAATTTTGCTTGGAAGGACACCAAGTTCAGGTAGACTTGTTATTTCTAGCCATGCCAACTACACAGATCCACTGATCCTTTGGTTGCAGGAGGGTTATCAGAGTGGCTTAGTCCTGTGGGAACCCCAGGTCCAGATCCAGGCTACTTCTGTGCTCAACCTAATAAGCCCTGCTGCTGTAGTACTCATGTGCAGAGCAAGGAGTCCCACTGAGGTTTCAGAGCAGCCATGCTGAGTCTAGCAAGGAAAGTGATGAGCCAGAGTTAACAAGCTCATCTGACCCTGAACTAACTCGTTACGGAGAACCAGAAAGTTTCTGCAGTGACCTCCATACCTTTACCATTTGGGGTCGGGAGTATTTTAGCTCACTGAATAATGAAGAGCGAAATACATGCATGAGGGCTTGATTCTCTATCGTATTTTTCTTTTAATACTCAGTCTTATTTTGGATTTCTTTATAGAAATCTTAATGCCTGAAATTACCTTTTTCAGTCATTACTTATTTTTTTTCTTTCGCTCCATCTTTTTTTTTTCACCTGAGAAGCAATTTCTTTTTTTTTGTTCGTTTGTTTTGTTTTGTTTTGTTTTGTTTTGTTTTGTTTTGTTTTGTTATAGTCTAGCAAGTTCCAATAGTGCTAGGGAGCCCAGTGCAACAAACATGAAAGCCTTACATTTCCCATTTAAAAGTGGTAGTCTAAATTAAAAATGTGGATTCATTGCTTGCTTTGTTTTATGTCTATTAGTTTTATTTGAGTTAAATGAATTTCCTGCCACTGGTCCCAAGCTGGCATTTTCAGGATAGCATGAAATTGGTTTCAAAGTTCTGAGTTTAAACTTTCAGTTGTAAATATGATGCCATAATGTAATATCATCTCCTCTGCTAATGACCTAATCTGATTTGGATCAAAAGGTTTTAGAAAATGGCTCTGATTGATTAACCACTTCCACACTATATCAGCATATATACACTGCTGCTCTAAGAGGTAGTTTCATAGGTGCTAGGACAGGTCTTGATCACCAGCTGACACAGAATAACAGAGCAAAGAGACTGCAAGTAAAGGGAAATAGAAGTTTTATGGAAGGAAAGAAAATAAGAGAAGAGAGTAATGGCTTCTGTCTCTTCAAATTATTGGTAGCATGGGTTTGCTGCAGCTAAGCTTTTGCAGCTCTCACAACACATCAGCCTTACCTCAGCAGCTATAAGCGTCAGCTTACCCCAGCATCACCTCACATCAGACTTTATCTTCCTGTACCATAAAGGATTTCCCCTTAGACTTTTTAGTCTTTACAAAATCTCCTACCAGGTTTTGGTTTCAGAATCTAGAAGCTTCATAGAAGATTTAGTACAGATTTGTACCAATTCAATTTCTTACCTTCTTATGGCAACCTACGAAAATCTTATTTTCATTCTTTCCCTCTCCCTCAGAGAAACTGGAAACGAGATATAAACATACATAAGAAGAATAAATACTGCAGCTCCCTGCCCTCTTCATTATTCTTCTTTCCCAGTTTTGGATCAGATTTTAAAATGTATTTTTAGTGACATGCCAGAGCTTCAGAAGGTTTATTTTTAGCATTATGGATCAGATGATTTATCTTACCTTCTTCAATATGTTTACATTTTTGATACTGGATTGATATTGGTATACACATGTGTAGGAACATTTTTAAAGCTGATTTACCTGTTATGTAAATGACAATGTTGAAAATTCTATTACTGGGTCTGAAAAACACTACTACCATGAGCCTCCCAAAGAATAAGTGTCCATAGAAAGTTTTCAAAAGCTAACTTAAAATCACCACACCATAAGTACTAGTAAAATTGCTCTCAAAGAGTTAGAAAGATTTCAAGGCTTTTGCATCACAGCTATAACTTCAGTCTTTGACCTATATATATGAAGAAAACACTTTTGTCCTTTGGTACAAGGACATATATTCTTCCTATAACTGGTAAATGCTGGACATATGCCTGGGCATCCATACCAATTTGTAGATCAAAGCATAGCTCAAACTAACTATAAATAACATTATGAGAAAGTCTCAGAACTTGTGAGCCCAAGTTTGAGATGTTCAATTCAGTAATCATGGTCTACATGTTAATGTATGCTAAGACTGAATTAAAAAAAAAAAGACAAAACCAAATCTTTTCCTTTTCTGTTAAAGGGAATGTCACAAGGGAATGAGAAACTTTTAATTGAGTTTTGAAATACTGTCTTTGATTCTTTTAATACTGTAGCCAATAGGTCACTGTCTGATTAAGCCTCTTTAACAACTTCCTGTCCAGGGACTGGAAATTAGTATGTGAAATAAGATTTAAAAAAATAGAAGGCATTTTATAGCAATGATTCTTTAGACAAAAAAAGAGTGCAAAGAATTACAAGAAATTGTGTAGCCCAAGATGGATTTTTTAGAATATGTTAGGTCAAATATGGTATGAATTGTTTTATTATGATAGATGTTTTGAAATACTTACAAAGATGAAAATGTAATTTTTCTCTAACATAGCTCTTCTTTTCTCATGTTACTTCTTTTCATTCACTGCCCTCACCCACTGCATACCAGAGGCATCTGCCACCTTAACCTCTGCCAACAGCTCTTGTTCTGACATAGTGCCTGGGGAAGACAGGGATGTGGGCGAACCAGGGCTAGATGAGAGAGACATCAATATCTGCTGGGAGGACAGCTTTGAAACACAGGCTTTGTTTGAAAGCTGCTTTCCCCTGAGGGAGAATAGGATGTAGGATCTCTTTACATAATTGGCTTCTCCCTTCAATGCGGCAGTGGGTGCAGATAAATGTGAAAATTACATTTCCTCTCTGGTACTTAGAGGGTGGATATTTTCTCCTTTGTCTTCTTCTTTTTTAAAAGCTGTTTCATCCTAAGAGTCACCACTTTTCTCTGAACTGTTTAATTACAATAGAATTTCTGAGGGTGTTCAACAAGTAGTTTATCTCTGCTCCCATTGAAGTCAACAATGAAATTACTGTGGACATTTATGAGAATAACGATAAGCCACTGTTTAGTGATTTTGAAAAATCCTGTTCTGTTACCATCCCAAGAAACTCCAAGCTCCTGTGAATAAGGGATATAAGGAATACAAGTATTAAACTTGGTAGTCTGTTCTCTCTTTCCATTCACATTTGTATAGGCCAACACTGGGAAAAATGCATATATTTCTTCCCATATAGCATTACAACAATTAAGTTTAAGTATAATAATAATAATTTTTCTAAGTCTAATATGAAGTTGGCTTTCCCTGCAAAAGAAAAAAAAAAAAAAAGAGAGAGATCAGTTAGGATGAGAAAGTCAGAATTAGGCCCAGCAAGAGAATGAAAAGAACACAAGAATGGTTTTCAGGCATGGTTATATTCATATGGATAACGTGACACTAGCAGAAAATAATTTCGTCTACATCAATAAGCGACTATTTTGGAAACTAAAGGCAGCCCATTAAGTAACTCTTCTTTGTGAGCATAAATATTATCCTAGGTTGTCATAATAGAGTACTAGGGGTAAGTATGAAAGACCTATTAAATCACACAGTTCATTTCAGTGCTAATCCAGTATTCTTACACTGTAATAACCAAACTGCAATTACACTATTTGAAAAGTTTTACAAGGCAGTTTGGAAATTGAATCTGTTTTGATAGTTTAGAACTGGATTAAAAATCATACTTTGTCAAAATACAGTCTATGGGAAAAAAAAAAAAAAACAAAATCCAAAACCCTCTGCATAATCAGAATCTTTCTTCCAATATTTTTTTTTCTTCCAGTAGCTGTTTCTGTTCACACACGCACACAAAAAATTTATATATTTCAGATGGAGGTGAAAACTGTTTCAGAACAATGAAATATTTATGTTTTTTTCCTCTTGACGTTACCATGGATATTTAGCGCAACTGAATGTAATTATGAGTCAGCAAATAGAAACCAAAGTTTTCAGAAGAGTGAATACATAGCTGACTAATTTGCCCAGAGGTGAGTTTTAGTAAATGTAAACATTATACAATGTATTTTTCTTTGATACACGAACATACAAATTTCCAGGCAACATTGAATGGCACAGGGAATATGGGCAAAATCAAGAAATAGCTATACTGGTGTGAAGGAGTAATTCCAGTACTTCGGTAAAAGTAAAAGTAAGTGTAAAAGATTTTAATATGAAATATTTTAGCCTTTCCATCTCTTGTAACCCTATTAGATCTTCGATAGATAAATTCATCTGTATTAATACTGGTTATTTCTTTTCAAGTTTAGATGTGTACATGAGCAAAGAAATGAAAAAGAAAGATAAGAAGATATCACTCATGCTCAGGTTAGCACATATACTTGCAGCATTTGAGGTATTTATTTTAATACCTACCCCACCCCCTCCAGCCTGCCCTGTCAAGCAAATTTAGGACTAAATTCTGGTTTTATGTGCAAGTCTGAGGAATCTGTGCGGCCTCCCTCAGCAGCAGAAAGTGCTGTATGATTGAGATATTTGTTGGATTCAGGATAAGTTGCAGAATAAAAAAAATTAAAATGTTTATAACAAAAATTAAAGCCAAGAGAGGATACTTAACAAAATGATTAAAAGAGAAAACAAAAGGGAGAATTAGCTCATAATAACAGGAGAATACATCAGATATTCACAGTAAGATAGATTTCCTTTACAATAGTGGAGGATGAAATCTCAGTGACAGAGCTTTTCATCTGAGTTGTCTTGTGGTTTTCAACACTTTTCTTTCTGTCTTCAGGGACCTATAAGAACATCAGTGGAGGCTCAGACCCCCATAAAGTGAATTCTAGTCTAGGTATTCAGAGATAACAAACCTGCTCTTTTTAGTGATCTCCTGTACATATTTCAGAGCTCCACAGGCACATTCCTCACTCCCAGAAGTCCTGACACTTCAGGTTTTTCATTAGTTTGCACCCAGCTCAAGATGAAAATGAATTTAAATAATTTAAAGCTCTTCCTTAATACTAAAAAAAATTCTATCATATTTTTCTTTGTACATTTTGACAACAGTGATCTTACCAATTACAGGTACATACATATATGTGTACACAAATATATATAATTAATGAAAGAGTTATGTGGTTGTAATTCATTACCAAGTGAAAGAAAATCCAAGCAACAGCTGAATAGGAGAATGAATGTTAAAATGGCTTTTTTGTCAAATAAATTGAGAAAAAACAGACGCAGAAGAATGGAAAGAAGAGAGACTGGGAAGTGTCAAAAGTCAAAAAAGACAGAAGAAAAAATCATCAGATTTCTTCTTTATGTCAATCTACCTTTCTAACTATTCTCAGCCAATGACCAATTTACCTGTTATATCGGGGAAGGAATAATTCTTTGCAGCAGTGCGTAGCCTGAGGACTGCTGGGCTGGAGCAGCTCTGTGGAAAAGGCCATGGGGGTGCTGGTGAGTCAGCAGCACGTGAACAGCAGAGACGGCCACCAGCCGCATGGGCTGTATTAGTGGGGGCATGGCCAGTATATTGAAGGAAGGGATTATTTCCCTCTATGCCGCACTTGGTAGACCGCATCTAGAGTATTGCAACCAGTTTTGTGCCCTACTGTACGTGCGGTGCATGATGAGAGAACAAGAGGCAATGACCAAAAGCTGAACAAGACAGGATTAGACTGGAAATAAGGAAAAACTTTTCCACTGTGAGGACAGAGTAACAGTGGATCAGTTTGCCCAAAGACAATGTGCAATTCCCACCCCTGCAGGTGTTTGAGACCTGACTCAATAAAGTCTTGAGCAACCTGATCTGATCCCACCACTTGAGCAGGCAGTCAGACCATACAATCTCTTGAGTTCATTCACAACATGGGTTATCCTATGATCCTGCACGAACTGCTGTTGCTCAAAGCCTTCAGATTTAATCAGTAACATATGCCATTTAAAATCAATTAATAAGCCATGATCTGAACTATCAGCTCAAATTGGTATTCAATATTGAAGCAAAATTTGGTGCTTTATTAAATATCCAGTCAAAGGAAGACTGCACTGTTCTGTTAGGTCAATAACTTCAGTGGATCAATAAACCTCACTGGGTCAAATTCATGTCTAAAGTTATTCTATTGATTTTGGAGATTTACCACTAGAAATATTATATCAAGTATCTTCTCTCAGTATTCACTGGTTCATAGGGAGTGCACGAAACTCCATAAGTGAAAAAGAGAATAAATTGCTTGTAGAAGAGTTTCTTCCATATCCCAGGCAGTTGGTGCTGGGTATGAGACCTAAAATATGTGTCTGTATAGCCAACATATGCTTTCATTTCACATAACTAACTGTGGAAGTATCCCTAGTTTTCATGAATCTCTAATCCTTTCATAGTTGTACTAAAGTCTTGTATAAGATTTTTGAAGAAATTAATGATAAAATTTGCAAGAATAAGCATGGAATTATTTTCAATGACCAATGAACAGCACAAGTAGATATTACAGTTCAATTTATAATTTAGGCTGTGCTTTTTAGTTAAAGTATTGTATTAAATGGGAAAATAACTACATAAATCACCATATCAGTTGTAAAACATGAACCTGGTACAAAATTGATTTATGTTTGCATTTAAGATATAGCAATATTTCCTCTGTCATAAATTTATTGAATCCACAGATCCCAATGGTGGATATCACCTCTGTGTAGAAAATATGAGCAAAACTGTTAAAAATAGGTTTCCTTGGACTTATATTCAGTGTAGGGTTGTGAAGTACTCTGCACAAGACTGGAATAATTTTTCTTCACTCATGACTCAAAATATTAAAAATTGCGGATTATTGTCTGACTCTGTCACAGCCATCCTCTGTTTTGGACTAATTCTTGTTACTCTCTTGGTTTTTAGAACGCAGAGAGACAGAGGTAGATTTATACATCTGATTTGATATGGATCAGTTCAACATGTATTCACAGAGCTCTTCTTTCAGTCTCAACATTTTCCAAAAACCTTCAGAGGTGCATTCTGCATCTGTGAGATTATGAGTTTAAGGAAGTTGACTGAAAATGGTGTGCTTATATCTGTTTCTTCCAAAGCCAAGAAGAAGAAAAGAGTCTTGGCAGGTAGAATAACTTGTGGTTGAACATTTTCTCCAATGAAATAATTTACCTTCAAAAGTGCCTGCAATTCAGCAGGAGTTGCAGTGCAATATGTTTTTCACATCTTATAATACCTTCTTTTGAGAATCTTTTTGTTTCTAGTTTTGTATGATTTATTAAATGTTAAGGAAAGTTGTGTGATGACTGACTTGAATCTCTTCAGGGAGTCCATGAAGAATATAGCCAGTGCTTCTGTATTGTTCTGGTGGAACAATAAAAAAAATCTTCCTTTCCTAAACATTCAGATTTCTACATAGATTAAGAACATTATCTGAATTTAAGAAATTAAATAGCTTAAGTACCTCATAATCTTTTATTCATGGAATAAATGTAGTTGTATCTCGTCTTGTTTACCATCCATGGTTCAGTTACCCTAAATCCAGTTCCAACACACTGAAATGACTTGAATTCACAAGGCTTTCCTAAAATTTCTTAGCCAGTATGACCATCCTGATGATGACAAGACCTTTTTTATCTATGATGTCCAGTAGTTATTTTGAATCATTACAATTCTGGAGAAGAATCATATGATGGCATGAGAAAAGTCATGTAATGAATATCTGTGTCAGTGGCTTCTAGACACAGTGCAAGAAAAAGAATACTAATGTTTGACAAAACAAGAACATCAAAAGGAGTGTGTCATGCAGCCCACCAAACAATTAAATAGGAAAAATGTTCAGTGGGTGGGTAGACGTAACAGAGCATGGCAATGAGGACACACCAAGAAGTGTTTTCTACACCTCTCCTTCCCTCCTAACTGTTTATGAAGGCAAATCCTCAATACTCCAGAGAAAATTGATGATCTTTGTTAAAAACTCATGGGATCAAACAACCTTTGATGTCTTCAGGCTCATCACTTCAAATTTAATGGGCAATATCTTGCAGTATAGTTATTTCTGTCTTTCAGTGCAATAAACAGTTTATCATGAAAGTGTAAGACCACCAATAATTATACAGAATGAGATGAAGTATTACTAAAAGGACCGGACCTCCAGAGTTGAAATCACAATATGAAATGCTGCCACTATAACATGCGACATTTTGTTAAATCTCAAGGTGGTACTCAGCAGTGATAATACTGCACAGTTCACTGCTCACCTGTCACATTAATAAAGCACAATAAAAAAGATGGTACTATTCCATGTCATCTATGCTTTTGCACACCTCTTCCCTGGAAAAGTACAATTTAATTACTTTTCTTAAGACTGCTACGTTTACTTGTTTTAAAATTCAGTTACCACTAAAGGGAATATTTTATGCCAAATGCTCTTATACTGTAATAATGAAGAGCTTATACCAACTCTCTGTGTAAAGCCATAAAGATATACATTATGGATAATCAGGTATTTGAATGCAAATTTAATATTCTAGAAAGTAGAGCTCTACTAATATTCAAATGTAAATATTACTTTGAAAGAAAAAACTTACGCTGGTTTTGTTATGAAGTATGATTGATCTGAGGTTTTTTCTGACAAAATTAATTGCATTACTCCAGTCTTTATAAAATAAATCATAATAAAATAACTCAAAACGGAAGACAAGGAGACTGCAGATATATTGTTAGTCTGGTTATTTCCACTAAAATACTCTCTGGAAAATTCAACTCAAGGCTAATTCTTCTTATCTTTTCCAAAGCTTGCCTATGTTATCATGTATTGTAGTTAATCTGAATATAAAAGATAGTAACTGCTACATGAAGCTTTTTTTTGTTCTTTTAGGATTACAGTTAACAGCATTCAGCCAAATTCTCTCAGCTTTGAACAAATGTGCTAAACGGAGGAGAGATGTTTTCCCCCAAATGTAGGCACCTACACAGGAGGCAGCTGTAATTTGTATGGCTGTGTGCCCAGAGTCCAAGCAGGAGGTGGGAGGACAGGCACTCTTAACTGCAGCTCTCCTCAATCCTATAGCCATTTTTCTTGTTCTGGAGGAAGCATGTTGTGGTTATAACTATGCAGTCATTTGCATGCATATAAAGTTAGAAGGCAATATTTGTTGGTTTTGTTTGCCCTTGATGGATGTGCATGATAGTGTTCCAGTTGAGCACCTACACTTCAGACTGCATCTGAGCCTGAAACTGCAGATTTGTGATCCTGATAAACTACATAAACACTTATAACAATGGCACTGCAGTACCTAAAATTAATTGTTTGACCTTAGCTACCTCTGGAGGAGCCAGAGTGAAGTTTTTAGGCTAAAAAATGTTGACTTTAAATGTTAGTTCATGTGACTAGTAATTTGGGCATCCCCTAGTAGTCATCTACTAAGGATAAGAGCCTGGCTTGGGTTTTCAAACAAGGGTTTCTAAAGAATCGATATCTAGATTTTTCTTTCAATGAAAGTCCTCAAACTGAGCAGAAACTGGATTCTCAGAATATTTCATGCATTTCTATTACTTAATCTCAAGATAAAAGCTGAGTTCTTGAGTTCTGAAGGTGAAAACCAGGGTTGCTTTCTTCTAGCTCAGTGCCTTTATATTCCACAACACAAAGTTCTTTCCCCACAAATCCAAACTTGAAGGCATAAGACAGCTTCACAAAGAAGTAGAAAGTCTCATACTCAGTTTCATCTACAACCGTCTTAGGCTGCTCTCACCACAAGCTGCAGTAGTAGGTATGAAATCTTCCCAGCATGAATAGAGAATGTAGATTGTTTCTCCTACCCTGAGGGACGGCTGAGGAGAAGGGGATTCGTATGAGCACAAAACTACGATGTGAACAGCAGACAGAACTTTCTGCTGCTTCTAAAATCTGCCTGACTTGTCCTGGAAGCAGTGTTGTTACTGATGTGCAGTGGTTGATGTGTAGGGATTACTGTGTGTTCTCAAAAGAGGCAGCAGCTCAGGATCCTCCGATATCCCTCTGACTCAGGACTGTATCACAGCAGAAGTTCAACAGGGTAAAAAGGTTTAGCTCCTGAAACAGTGAGTGCTGCATAAACACCCAAATTTAGGTGCTTGGGTACTGCAAAAGTAGATATCAAAATGAAATTGATAAATAGGTATTAAAAGTGCATTTCTGTGACTCTGTTCTAAGTTCATTTCCTGTACCCAAGCTGATCCTCTAGGTCTGGCCCTAAATTTTTCATGCTTTTGCCACGATAGCAACACTGTTTCATCGCAGTTTCAACACAGCCTTCATGGAAGGCTGTAGCATTTTAAGTATGGTAGTCATATATCAAAAAGCCAATTTTTAACAAGAGTTCCAGTAAATGTCACTTGAGCTGCTTTTTCTTCATGTATTCTGAATACAAAACAATTGGGAACTGTGAAGAATTTGCTAACACTGTTGAATTTTTAATGATAATCACTGTAGCAAGCATCGGTTTCACATTTCTTTTTTTTCTTTTAGGAAACCGTCATTGTAAGAAAAACTGAAGATGACAGTAAGTAACA